>NC_133520.1:40345000-40680000 GCF_049354715.1 Callithrix jacchus | reverse complement strand
TGGCCCACAGCAAATATTTATTAAGCACCTACGGTGTGTCAGGTAGTATGGTGAGCCGGAGGCTTAGGTTTGCACTAATGGGCAAGGCAGGTGCCTGTTCTTATGGCATTTATAACTTAGTGCTTTATTCCAGTCAATCCTATAAATCTCACCAATCTGGGCCAATACGAAGGACAGTCTGATTTAAGGAAAAGTCAGGATTATAGGCTTTAAATGATTCGGACTCACTTTCAAGTTACATAAAGAAATTATGCTACTAAGTAGTCTTATAGAAATATTCTTAATAAACAGATAAAGATGATTAGGAGATCACAGCAGCTTAGTCCGCGTTTATATTTCACTGCTTTGGCTTATATGTAAATGATGCTTCTAATCTGTTTGAAAATGGTTCCTTAAGTCAGCAAACGTTCTTCACGAAATTTGTTTGCACAGTTAATTAACATCCATGTTTAAGGTTCATTTGTTGGTATGTCACAGCTTAATGTCAGAGCTTTTCGTCTTGGGTTACATGTTTCCAGAGCCAAGCATCTTTCTGTTTGATTTGCTACATATATGGCTCTGCAGCCACACCGTGGAGGCATCAACATTTTAAAAAGTGGGGATGGTCATGGTGACAGTCACATTAGATTCATGACAATCAACCTGTAGGTTGGTTGGTTCTCCTCTTCCCAGAAGAATACCTGAAGGGAAATATATGAAT
Organism: Callithrix jacchus; assembly: GCF_049354715.1. Lineage (NCBI taxonomy): Eukaryota > Metazoa > Chordata > Mammalia > Primates > Cebidae > Callithrix > Callithrix jacchus. The sequence continues at coordinate 40,679,300 of NC_133520.1, read as the reverse complement.
TAGGAAGGGAAAGGGAAATAATCACCAGGGATGCCTCAAAAGAACAGCTATGATCAGCACCTACCCCTTTTCCCCCCAAACAGATTTGGGTAATTCCAGAAAATTCTTATAGGTGAATCCTAGCATCAGGAGTGTCCTCTAGACTCTAGAATTTGGAAAGATCATAAAAAGTTGAATGGAGCAAACAGGAAGATGAATTGTGGAAAGTGAAGCTGGGAGTAAGTCAAGGGGGGCTTAGCACACTCAACTCAGTCAGCACGTCACTCTCAGGACCTGCTGTCTTCCAGGTGCTGCAGGAAGTGCCCCTGAAGGCCAGGACACAGGAACTGGTTGACTGCTGGCACAGTAAGGGGAAGATAGATCCTGGTCTCCACAAACTCTAAGCTCCCATGGAAATATCTCATGGGCATTCAGCCTCAGCCACCACTCCTGTGCCATAAATGCTGCTTTCAACCTTAGGATGGCTACCTAGCCTCATCTGGGCAGTAGGGCTGTGGGGTGTCTGTTAACAGTACATGCCCATCACCACCCGTGCCTATCACCACCTGTGCCTATCACCTCCCATGCACATCACCACCCATGCCATCACTTCCCATGCCCATCACTTCCCATGCCCATCACTTCCCGTGCCCATCACCACCTGTGCCCATCACCTCCCGTGCCCATCACCACCCGTGCCTATCACCTCCCGTGCCCATCACCACCCATGTTCATCACCACCCATGCCCATCACCTCCCATGCACATCATCACCCGTGCCTGTCACCTCCCATGCCCATCACCACCCATGCTCATTACCACCCACGCCATCACCTCCTGTGCCCATCACCACCCGTGCCTATTACTTCCCATGCCCATCACCTCCCATGCCCATCACCACCCATGCTCATCACCTCCCTTGCCCATCACCACCCATGCCCATCACCTCCCATGCCCATCACCACCCGTGCCCATCACCCATGCCTATCACCTCCTGTGCCCATCACCACCCATGCCCATCACCCATGCCCATCATCACCCATGCCCATCACCCATGCCCATCATCACTCATGCCCATCACCACCCATGTTCACCACCCATGCCCATCACCTCCTATGCCCATTACCACCCATATCCATCACCTCCCATGCCCATCACCACCCATGCTCATCACCACCCGTGCCCATCACCACCCATGTCCATTACCGCCCATGCCCATCACCACCCGTGCCCGTCACCACCCGTGCCCATCACCATCAGTGCCCATCACCTCCCGTGCCCATTACCATCCATATCCATCACCTCCCATGTGCATCACCACCCGTGCCTATCACCCATGCCTATCACCACCCATGTCCATCACCACCCATGCCCCATCACCTCCCATGCCCATCACCCACGTTCACCACCCATGCCCGTCACCTCCCATGCCCATCACCACCCATATCCATCACCTCCCATGCCCATCACCACCTGTGCCCATCACCACCCGTGTCCATCACTGCCCATGCCCATCACCACCCATGCCCATCACCACCCGTGCCCATCCATCTAGGCGTTTTTGAAGTGCTTCATGGAGATTTCTCCTCTGAGCAGTATGCCCTCAAATCAGGCAATTTGGCAGGCTTATCAGAATTGCAGTTTAGAAACGGACGTGAAGGTCTGGCCAGATTATCTTTCTTATGCAATAAAGACGGGAGCCATTATTTTCTGTCCTCCTCAATCCTTTAAGTACTCTGTATTTTTTTTTTTTTTTTTGAGGCAGAGTCTTGCTCTGTTGTCCAGGCTGGAGTGCAATGGTGTGATCTTGGCTCACTGCAACCTCCACCTCCCAGGTTCAAGTGATTCTCTTGCCTCAGCTTCCGGATTAGCTTGGACTACAGGCATGTGCCACCACGCCCAGCTAATTTTTTGTATTTTTAGTAGAGATGGGATTTCACCATGTAAGCCAGGATGGTCTCAATCTCCTCACCTGGTGATCTGCCCACCGCAGCCTCCCAAACTGCTGGGATTACAGGCATGACCCACAGTGCCTGACCAATTTTAAGTAATTTGTCTCTTATTCAGCACTATTTTTCAAACCTGGTGCCAACATATTTTGGCATCTATTAAAACTTATATTTGCTAATCTGTCTCACAGACATATATACATACTTACACACTATGTATTTCATGTCATTAGGTCCTTTATTCTCTAGATTTAGCTTAACTCTAAGCTCTCCTTTGTTTGATGTGTAAACTAAACAGAAAAAAAAATAAAACCCCATGTGTGTTTTTAGTAGAGCCCCTTTTCTTGTACAGATTTATTGGCATTTTTAGGGTAGAAGTCGTTCAGTTACTAAATCCTTGTGACATTGTATGGAAGAGAAAGGCAAGATTTCTGTTCTGTTTACATTCTGCTTGTAAGAAGGGGGAAACAAGATTTTTAAAATTAGATTAAAATACTGGTTTTGAAAAGGCACTCTGTAGCTTTTACTCACTTAGTCAACAAGCAGAAACAGGAGGTGATGCCAGAATATATCTGGGATAAAATCTCATGCCTTTCAGCCCACCAAGTTGCGGTTTATTTACACAACACACAAATTGTCCAGTTCCTCGTTATTACTGCTGCCCTTCCTCATCCTGAAGCATGACCAAGGAGAAGAAAAAAGATTTGAGCCAGAATTAACATCTTTATTTCAAGTATACATGAAGAATTCAAATGTGATGGATAATTCTAGATCCTACTACATTCACAACTGCATCCCTAAACAGTAAAGTTGGGAGAAGCAAACTGTGAGTTCTCTTTTATTTTGGTGCACTAATGGGGGAAAACAGCATATATAATACCTATTCATCACTATAGCCAGCCTGATAGCTTTGTAAATTAAATTGTTAGCTCTTCTGGGAAATTAACTCATGTGACCTTACACGCTGTAGTTACAGGGACGCTTCTGGCTCAGTTGGTTTTGATTGAGTCTCCTAAGCTTATGTAGAGTTGGTGGTGGTGTTTTCCCTTTCTTCCTTTATTTCTTATTTGGACCCTTCCTTCAAATTATATCTCAAGAGAAAGGCGACTTGGGAAAAATGTTCTGACTCATTAATCTTCGCCGTTTCTTTTTTTCCCACGGATGTGGATTTCGCCAGCCTCTGGGCCGCGCATGCGCATTGTGCTGCTAGTGCCACCCCAGGCACCCAGAGCTCAGGAAGCGCAGCGGGCGCTGCTGGCGGGGCCATGCTATTTTGGGGACAAATCTGAAAGGCTTCAGTCATAGGCGCTTTCTGCTATGCCATGCCACTGTTGAACTTAGCAGCCCTTATTCTTGCAGAGTGGGAATTATTTGGAGAATATTCTTCGTTAGAGGTTACTGGAGGGGAAAGTCGAGGCAAGGATCTGTATAAAGAAAGCAAGAACTGGGCGCGGTGGCTCACACCTGTCATCGCAGCACTTTGGGAGGCCGACGCGGGTGGATCACTTGAGGTCAGAAGTTTGAGACCAGCCTGGCCAACATGGCAAAACTCTGTCTCTACTAAAAATACAAAAAATTAGCTGGGTGTGGTAGTGGGCGCCTGTAATCCCAGCTACTTGGGAGGCTGAGGCAGGAGAATCTCTTGAGGTGGAGGTTACAGTGAGTTGAGATCATGCCACTGCACTCCAGCCTGGGCGACAGGGTGAGATCCCATCTCAAAAACAAAAAAAGAAAGAAAAAAAGAAAAGAAAATTGGGAGGCTGAGGCAGAATAGCTTGAACCTAGGAGGCAGAGGTTGCAGCGAGCTGAGATAGCCCCACTACACTCTAGCCTGGGTGACAGAGCAAGATTCCAACTCAAAAAAAAAAAAAAAAAAGTGTGAAGCCATTTTCATTCTTCATTATTAATATGATTACATTTACTTCTGCTGATGAGGGTGTCTTCATTATCGAATGGAGAACTAGAAGGGGTAGGCAGCACATTTCGGTTGAATTAGATCAGATTTCGGATAGGATGGCTTATCACTGCATATAAGATTCTCATTTTCTGGCTTTCCTGGCCAGAGGTGTCTGCACAGAGCAAAGGGGATGAAAGGACCCGGGGTGAACAGGGAGGACTGGTTTGGTCCTGTAGCCCAGAGTTTCCAATCTTAAATCATAGGTCTGTTCTTGAGCTTTGAGGGTGCAGGTAGAGGAACAGAATTTTGCATCCACTTTTTCCATGGAGATCCTGCATTTCTTTCTTTTTTTCTTTTTCTTTGAGATGGAGTGTTGCTCTGTCTCCCAGACTGGAGTGCAGTGGCACACTCTCTGCTCACCGCAACCTCCACCTCCCAGGTTCAAGCGATTCTCCTGCCTCAGCCTCCTCAGTAGCTGGGATTACAGGTGCCTGTCACCACACCCAGCTAATTTTTGTATCTTTAGTAGAGCCAGGATTTCACCATCTTGACCAGACAGGTCTTGAACTCCTGACTTCATGATCCACCCGACTCGGCCTCCCAAAGTGCTGGGATTACAGGCATGAGCCACCGCGCTCGGCAGAGATCCTGCATTTCTTACTTCTCTGAACTTCCCCTGCCTGCTTCCTATGAGTAGACAGGGTCTCCTGAAAACCTTCTTGTTTAAGTTTCAGGGACATGATGCCTTCCAGACACTGATACCTGTAAATACACAGCACAAGATATAGCAGTGGGCAAGCAAGAAATCAGCCCTTATGTTTCTAGTGAAACGTTCTTTCAGTTTCCCTCACTAGGTTAACTTCTTGGGAGGAAGAAACATGTTCTTTTCCTCTTTGTTCCTCTTTGTACCCCTTCAGTGCCAGCTCAATGCCAGAAGGATACTCAACATAGTTGAACTTTTAAAAAAAATTGTATCTAGTCCTTGTGAAGTCTTAATGAGGCATTGAGCACTGCGTGGGGTCCATCCTGAAAGATGCAGTTGTGAAAATGATGCAGACCCAGTGAAATCATGGAAGTGACCAGGACCCAGTGGTCCTTGGCTCCACTTAGTCTTCCCAGAGTGCGAGATGTCCCGGGTTTTACATCAGGAAGAAGAGGATGCTTCATGCCACACACGGGCAAATAGGAAACAGTGTCCACATCCCTCATGAAGGAATTTTCTTGAAGACCATCTTGTCCTGTCCTCTCATTTTCCACACGAGGAAACTGAGGCCCAGTGAGAGGCACTAACTTGTCAACTCATTTATGTGGCAGAAGATAAACATTTAAACTTTTGAATGTAAAAGATGGTTTCTTGTGGAAAACTGTAAATCAGAATTTGAATAAGAGATTCTTATTGTTTTCCCCCATTCTGCAAGGTTTTGTTTTTTTTTTTTTTTGGAGTGCAATGGTGCGATCTCAGGTCACTGCAACCTCTACCTCCTGGGTTCATGCGATTCTCCTGCCTCAGCCTCCAGAGTAACGGGGATTACAGGTGCGTGCCACTATGCCCAGCTCATTTTTTGAATTTTTAGAAGAGACAGGGTTTCATCATGTTGGTCGGGCTGGTCTCAAACTTCCAACCACAGTTGATCCACCTACCTTGGCCTCCCAAAGGGCTGGGAGTTCAGGTGTGAGCCACCACACCCAGCCCGTTTTGCACCTTTTGATCTCAATTTTACCGGCTCTATTTTAAGGTATTAAATGGAGACAGTAGGCTTGTATATGTGTGTGCACTTGTGTGTATAAGTGAGGAGGAGGAGAGAGAGAATTTTTATAAGGGGACTTTTTAAGCTAGCAACCTTTGTCATAATGGGTGGACAGGCCTGGTGCCTCCCGGAATACCGTGTTTCCTAATTAGCATCCTGATTTATGGAATAAAAACATGAGATAAAATGAGGGAATTCTCTCTGGAATAAATGCCACCGTCTCAATTAACCAAAGGGCAATAAGATGGATTATATGCCAGAATAGGGCTTTTCATCAGTCTTTGTTCAAAAACCACATTTTAGTTAAGCTCAGCACAATTAGACAATTACTGAAATCAAGAAAATGGAAATAGGTGGACTTTAAGTTAATGTTCCCAGCATCTTATCTTTCTATGTCTTTCTCTTGCTAATGGATGAAAGGAAAATTAATCATGATTTGTTATAACTATCCCGTTAAAATGGGATTGATAGAAATATTTTATATTAAAGAAATGGTGAGCCCAAACTGCTGAGTTAATTACAAAGTTTTCCTTTGTGCCTGAAACAGAATAGGAAATGCTGTTCTTGCCTACTGAATGATTTCTGTCGAATAGAAAACACTTGAATCCCTTTCTAGAAATGCTTCACTGAACTGAAATGTATTATTATGGAGGGGGAGAAGAATTCTGATACATTCTTTTTTTTTTTTTTTTTTGAGACAGAGTCTTGCTCTGTCGCCCAGGCTAGATCGCAATGGCACAATCTCAGCTCACTGCAACCTCTGCCTCTCGGGTACAAGCAATTCTCCTGCCTCAGCCTCCTGAGTAGCTGGGATTACACCACCCCTGGCTAATTTTGTATTTTTAGTAGAGATGAGGTTTCACCATGTTGGCCAGGTTGGTCTCGAACTCCTGGCCTCAAGTGATCCAACTGCCTTGGAAAAACAACCAAAAATATGACAATTACAGTAGCACTGAGTGAGTGCTACAGACAAATTTCCTGCCAGTCTCTCTTCCTCAGTCTGCCTCTGTGTTCTGTGCCACAACCAGTGATTCCGATCTCAATTGTGTCCACTTGTAACACAGTTGAGGTCTGTTAAGCATCACCAGTGAACGTCGGGTGGATTCATTAGTGGAGCTCTGTTCCACCTGTAGCTAATGAAGTCATTTTCTCGCTGAAACAGTGATGTACAATTGGTCTGCTTTCCAGGCCTGGCTGCTTCCGTTTCCACTGAGTTCTTTCCTCCTGAAGTGTGAGATCACAATTGCATGCCTTACAAAAGAGTGCTCTTGCCTGCCCCATCCTGGGTGCGCCCAGCTAACCCTGGCTCTCCACCAGCACCCTGCCGTCAATGCTCAGCTGCCCCCTTCCGAGCAGCAGCACCTGCCCTGCATTTAGGACCCTTTCTGTACTTTGAAAACCCACAGCACAATGGTCAGGCTGGAGCGGCTTGGGCCAGCCTGGGGCAAAAGGCAGAGAACTGAGACCACGTAGTGAGTTTGGTTCAGCCAGTATTGGTGGAGGAGCTGCTGGGGAAGTGGCGTGTGTGGCCTGGGGTCTGGAGCAAGAATGGGATCAGGCAGTGTGGAAGCAGTTTGTAAACTCATAACACACCAACTGTCATTAGTAAATAAGTTGCTACAAGCTATTTTTTGTCAGCCTCAAAACAGCCCAGAAGAGTTTAAATGATGGAAACTCTCAGGTTTTTTTTTTTGAAACAGTCTCACTCTGTCACCCAGGCTGGAGTACAGTGGCGCGATCTCAGCTCACTGCAACCTTTGCCTACCATGTTCAAGCGATTCTCCTGCCTCAGCCTCCTGAGTAGCTGGGACTACAGGCACCTGCCACCTCGCCCGGCTAATTTTTGTATTTTTAGTAGAGATGGGGTTTCACTATGTTGGCCAGGATGGTCTCTGTCTCTTGACCTTGTGATCCACCCACCTCAGCCTCCCAAAGTGCTCGGATTACAGGCATAAAGCCACCATGCCTGGCCCAACTTTCAGGTTTCTTACAGAAAAAAGGAGAATCTTGTTTTCCCCAAAGGTTATTTCCTTCAGCAGCGTGACCACATGCCCCTCTCCCTCAAGTTTGGGAAGCAAGACAAAGGGCCTTGGGAATGCCTTAGCTCATGATGAGCTGAGGGACAGTCATTTTTGACTCGTCGTCATGCATTTGATCTGCTCCTCATTTTATGGATACGTATAATTTTGGACAGGGTCTTACTTCGTCACCCAGGCTGGAGTGCAGTGGCCCCATCACAGCTCACTGCAGCCTCAACTTCCTGAGCTCAGGTGATCCTCCCACCTCAGCCTCTCAGGTAGCTGAGACCACAGGCACACACCACCCTGCCCTGCTAATTTTTTTGTAGATACAGGGTTTCACCATGCAGGCCAGGGTGGTCTCAAACTCCTGGGCTCAAGTGATCTACCTACCTTGGCCTTCTAAAGTGCTGGAATTACAAACATGAGCCATGGCACATGGCCCATTTTACACATTTTAAGAAAATATTTTATCATACTTGTACAAGAAGATTTTCAGTGAAGGACAAAGTTTTGAAAATCCAATCAGTAAGATACTCACTGGGAGGTATTTTTATAGAAACCCGTGAAAGCTAATCATAGGAAACTGGAAAAACAGGAGCAGGGTTTGCAGTTCGGCCTTTCCCCACCCTGTTCCCCATTCTATAAAGAGTGAAAAGGTAGCACAGTGCGGGGGACAGCACAGTCCCTACATGATCCTTTCCCTGCTTTTCCCTGTCGTTTACACAGCACCTGTTAGTCCATCTGGTCATCCGTTGATTCATTCGTAAGACCCGTGTTACGTATCTTCTATGTGCTACTTTGGGGATACCCACTGAGTTAAAGATGGTCTCTACCTTAAGGATTCCAGAAATTGGTATCAGAAAGAGTTAAAAATCATTCTTTAGGTAGATAGCTGAAACTAAAAATTTCTGTTATTATTGTCATCACTCTGGCTTATCGTGGCAGATAAGGCTGAAATTTGTCCCAGGTAATTGGCCTCCTGGTGACCTTTCTCGCTCCCTTGTTTTTGCTGAGCATACTGTAACATTCCCACAGTCTTCGGACTGCATTGTGAGGACAGCTGGGAGGACAGCGGTCAGGGAGGCTGTACCTGCGTTTTCAGTTCAGTGCTTCGACGCGCTCCGTGCGGGCGTCCTGCAGTTCGTTCACATGCAAGAGTCACAACGACATGTAAAGCATGCGCTCAGGCACACCCTTCTCCAAGAATGCACAACATCCCGTGCTTCTGGATAGAATTCCCCTGAATGCGTGTGAGGGGGATGTTGGGCTTTTCCTGTCTGTGCCGGGCTGAAGCGCAGGGCTTTGTTCAAGGTCTTCTAGAAAGTCATCTGCCATTCCGGGTCCAGCTCTTCATCACAGGCAACACCTGTGCATTCTTTGTTTTGCTTTTACCATGGACTGAGAAACTTCTTATCTTTCAAAATTCCAGTGTTTCCTAGTCTCCTTTGAAAATACCCCTGTTAAGATAGGAGAGAAGCACCAGGAATAGGCGAGAATCTTGGATAATGTGAGTCCTGGAAGGTGGCGTATTCTGGAATGGGGATGGGTGGAGGGGAATGAAGGAGAAAGAAGGGAATTCTTTCCGTTTCAAGCAATAGAAATTCAAACTGTGGTATCTCATGGAACCAGACTGTGAGAAGCGCACGAACGCCTGGAAGTAGGATCTACTGAGTGTTTCAGGAACTAGCGTCTGCCGAGGGGACAGCAGCTGTCACCTGGAGGCTGGTCACTGGCAGCCTTCTGTTTCAGGAGCAGGAACTCCATCCTGGATACTGAAAAGACTCTTGATCCTTAGAAAAACAGGGTCCCGGCATCAGAGCTGCAGTGGCCTGGAACAGATGACTGCTGAGACACAGGGCCAGTGGCTGTTCTCTTTGGAGGACTGGAGTGACTCCTGGACTCAGTAGGAGACTGAGCCTGGATAAGCCCACGGACACCCTTCCTCTGTTCCAGCCGAGATTATTCACCCACTCCTGTCTAGCTGGGGTGGGGTGAATAATCTCAGCTGGAATAGAGGCAGGGTTAGAATACACTGAGGACAATGGAGAGCAAGAATATGGCCCCCCCCCATTTCATATGGCTCCCTGTTGCATATGGCTCCCCCATTTCATATGGCTCCCCATTTTATATGACTCCCCCGTTTCATATGGCTCCCCCATTTCATATGGCTCCCCTTTTTATATGACTCCCCTGTTTCATATGGCTCCCCCATTTCATATGGCTCCCCATTTTATATGACTCCCCCGTTTCATATGGCTCCTCCATTTCTTGCTCTCCATTGCCCTCAGTCCAGAATCCAAATTCCACTGCCCAAGGCTACAGGAATCCAAATTCCACTGCCCAAGGCTACAGGGGGCCATTCCCTGGCCTCTAGTCCCCTCTTCTCTTGCTTGTCCCCTTGACTCCAGTGAGTGGTTTCAGTGCCGAAAGAGGACACACTTTCTCTTACCTTTGGGCCTGTGACCCGCCTGGGCACTGCTCTTCCCATCTTCCTCCTTAGCTCTGAATTCATCCTTCTTCTTCAAGCTGTAATTTGCATGTGATCCCTTCATCCAACTTTCCCAAGGAAGTTCCCTTGAGCTCCTAAGGCCACCTGCCATGCCAAGCTCTAACTGGGCATTAGTTCTCTGCGTGGAGTTTGTCCTTCTTTGAGACTGAGAGCTCTCTGAACCAGGTCCCTCCTGGACATGAAAGGTGCTACATAAATGTCCAGCCACAGGGGTCAGAGCTCAGAAGCTTACAGGGACGGGGAGCCCACTGTGGCATCCTGGCTGCCCTCTCTGAACGTTCACTTTGAGTCACTTCAGTTTCTCTTGGACAACAGCACCCTGTCGGGGAAGACTCATTTATTTGCAAAATACATGACACTGTTTCACTGGGAAGCCCCTCAGACCCAGAGTCTCACCAACCTGCGGGCTTAAGACGTGGTGATAAGATGGAGACAGAGTTAATGCATTTTCTGTCTAGGCAATGTGGTATTACATGAGATGCTCTCAAATCCCTGACAGGAGTTGAGACAGAGTTCTTGTCAGTTACATAAGAAAAACAACTCATTGTTATATGATGCACGTTGAGCCTCATCGTGTGTTTTCTTAGTCTTTGTGTGTGCATTTAAATTAAAATTTGCCCGGGTGCAGTAGCTCATGCCTGTAATCCCAGCACTTTAGGAGGCCAAGGCAGAAGGGTCACTTGAGCCCAGAGTCGAGATCAGCCTGGGCAATGTAGGGAGACCCCGTCTCTACAAAAATGAAAAAACTAGCTGGCCATGGTGGCACGCACCTGTCAATGCAGCTAGGGCTGAGATAGGAGAATCACTTGAGCTCCGGTCAGCCGGTGATTGTACCACTGCACTCCAGCTTGGGCAACAGAGCAAGACCCTGTCTCAAAAAAAGAATATTAATTAACATTTAAGGAATTCTGTTTTTACTACAATGAGTAACAAGGCTTTTTTTTTTTTTTTTTGCTTTTTTTCCTTGATGGAGCCTTGCTCTGTTGCCCAGGCTGGAGTGCAGTGGCACCATCTCGGCTCACTGCAACCTCCACCTCCTGGGTTTAAGCAATTCTCCTGCCTCAGCCTTCTGACTAGCTGGGATTACAGGTGTGCACCGCCACACCTGACTAATTTTTTGAATTTTTAGTAGAGACAGGGTTTCACCATGTTGGCCAGGCTGGTCTTGAACTCCTGACCTTGTATTCCGCCTGCCTCAGCCTTCCAAAGGGCTGGGATTACAGGCATGAGCCACCATGCCCTGCCTGTTTTTGTTTTGGTAGAGATTAGGGGGTCTTGCTATGTTGCCCAGGCTGGTTTCAAACTACTGGACTCAAGCCATCCTTCCACTTCAGCCTTCCAAAGTGCTGGGATTGCAGGTGTGAACCGCCACACCCAGCCTAATGAGGCTTTTCATTGGTTCTTGTTGGCCTATATTCTAATCAGGTTTTTGGCTCCAGACAGGTTTTAACAGCGCATTGTGTGTTGCTGGCCGGCAGGCCAGCCTGTGCCTCCCTGTCTGCTCACCGGCCCTCATCTCCACCAGGAATGCTCCTCTCACCTTCATTTTTTTGTCCTGGAAACATGCTGCTCGGCCCTCAGGCCCAGCTCCCATGTCACCTGCTACCTGCAGCCCTCCCCTTGTCCCTCCTCCAGGCGCTGTGCCTGTGTTCCCTACCCCAGACCACGAGTTGTGGAGGAAAGGGCTGTATCTTACTCACCCCTTTTCGCATTTATTCATGTGGATACATTGATGCTCATTTGTTTCAATTCATTGAACATCTGCCATTGGCCAGGGAATGTTTCCCTGTTGGAAGGAGATCCAGATCCCTTCAAGACATAGGTCCTGCCTTTCAGGAGCTGTCATTCTCTTGGGAGAGGGGAGAGACTGATTGAGCTACACGTGGAGGCTGTGCCCGACAGCTCGCATTTTCTTTCTTTCCTGTGAGATAAAACCGTACCTTATGGTATGACTTTATTTTAATTCTGCCATGACATTTGCGGTGGTTGTTTTAAGATTCAGAGATCACTGGGTGTGGATCCTCCCGCGACACTCTCTGCTCCTGATTACATTACAAAAACAGCGACTTGGCTTTCTGTTGCATTCACAGCGCGTGCAGGTTTAAACATCCCACTGCACTTCAGGGAGGCTCTCAGGGACCCCACAAGTTTCCGGAAAAGTGGGAAATGCAAACCTGTCAACCTGTCAGTCTGACGTGTAAGTCTCAAGTTGTTAAACCCGCTGTCAGATGAGCTGTCTCCACTGAAGACATCGCTCCCCCCGCCCTCATGTGCTCATCCCTGTCCCCGCAGCGCAGGGACAGACTGCCACAGACTCCCATGTGCTCTGGAGAGATTCTGGATTTGGCCTCCAGACTGCAGCCCCTAAGGGGAGCTGTGTGTGAGACAGAGTGAACTCCAAGTCTCTCTAAAGAATCACCATGTCAGTATGTTCAGTTCTTTGTCCTCCATTTTAAAGTTTAATTTCCTTGTAGTTTCAGTAAACAACCTTTCCACAGCTCTAATCAGTAGTTCACATCTGTTCCCCCGTCCCCTGCCCCGTCCTGACTCATCCCGGTCACCTGATCCGGTCACCAGCTTTGAACTAGGTCACCTCTGACTACCTGCTTTGACCCGTCCCATAACCATCCTTCCCGCTAAACCACCCACCTCACCCTCCAGCTTGTACCCCTGCTCCCTGTAAAATAGCCAATCGGAATTAGATTAGACTGTGTGGTATAACCCTAGCCAATAGGGGAACGACCCAGCAGTAAGTAGGGGCGACCTCCGTCAGGAGTAAGAACCCTTCCCCTCCCTTGTCCAGGTGTGTGCTCATCATTGTTCCATCTGTGAGCTGCCCCCTTCTATAGAAGTAAATTTCCTTGCTGAGGAAATTTATATTCAAGTGCTACTTCTTTTGTGGCACTGACAACTTACTTGTAGCACGTGCTAAGGTGTGATACAGGCCATGACCCTCTGGCCCCATGGGACACCTGGCTGACAGCAGCCTGTGCTGATGCGACAAACAGAAGGTGGCCTCAGACCCCTTAGGAGAAAGCATAGTGCCTCAGAGATAGGACGGGGCCACCCCAGGGCCAGTCACCGGGGGACCTGGGAGCTGGGAATCTTTTCAGCCTATAGGTGGCTGTTTATCACGAGGGGCCTTAGGCAGACAAGAGGCAGTTCTGAAACCCAACAACACAAAGCAATTTCCAACTTGGCTTCTGAATAATGGAACGGCGGTAGCACAGGCACAGATCAACTGGAAGTAGGCGGGTGGAAGGGGAGAGCTGGACATTTGGGGAACAGCCTGAGCAGTGCAGAGACAGAGGGAAGCCATTTGGTGTGTGTACCTCCCTTCTTCCCTGGGGTAGGAGCAAACCTGAAGTGAGAACGGCAGAGTCATCGCACATGGAAACGAGGTTAGGAAACCTAGTTTTTTACTAAGGGACCAGGTTGGGTCACTTTTTGTGACAAGAACTGTGTGAACCATTTTTATTACCCGTTATTCTGACTCGGCATTGATAGTTGAAAATTCTTCCCTAGGACTAGGTGCTGAGTACTGTTCTAAGTGCTTTACATACAACAGCTCATTTACATACATAATACATTTATACACGTCAATCATTTACACACATCAACTCATTTACGTACATCAACTTATTTGCATACCTCATCTCATTTGCACACAACTCATTTGCATATTTCAACTCATTAACGTTGTCTCTTTTCCTAAGGAGGAAACTGAGGCCTAGAGAGTCACGTGCCTGAGTTCAGACAGGCCGCTCTGCATGCTGCTCACGCTGCCTCTGACAGTTTGATGTGGGTCAAAGCCACGTCTTAACAACTATCGTTAAGTGTAGGGTGCGTCTGGGTTACTAGAAGTTCTGTCAGCCCACCTGATCCTCAGCACCCAGCTGGATGTGAGAGCTGTTCCCGGGTCTTCCCTAGCTCTCTGTGGCCTTATTCTTCTGTTGCGGATGCTGAAGGCACCCTCAGTGGTTCCCCCGAGGCCGTTGTGGATTGCAGATGTTTCATGCCCAGATGGCCCAGGGGGCAACTTCAGTGTGTCCAGATCAGACTCTGCAGTCACACTCGCCCTACTCTGTCTCTGCCCTGGTGGTCAGCAAAGCGCTTAGCTGCACTAGTGGCCCCGAAGAGTTTCTTGAATGGTTGTAGTCAGCATAGCCAGAGGCAGAGAGAGACTAGGGGAGGATAGGAAAGGTCACAAATTATACAGAGGATTAGAGGAGAGGAATTCAGTTTGTGGCTTTAATATTTTATACTTCACAGGAGAGGTACTCTTCAAAAAACATAACCTAGTTGTCCAAATCACAATTTTTAGGTTATACTTTCAATGTAGGAGGACCCTCACTTTGCTTAAAAGGGGTCTTCAGGGAGAAATTGACCAAAAAAATTAGCAGTTGGCTCTGTGGTGACAGCACATTCTTACACTGAGAACCAGGACCAGGCCTTGGGATCCCAGGCTCTGTTCCCAGCTTTTATGCACGCCGATTCCCGACTGGCTGTCACAACCTGGTGAGAAAGTCAGCTTTCCCGGTGTTAACAGTCACCGGATCTACCTGTCTGCACGTGGCCAAGACCCCACACCATCCCCCACGCTCTTCTCTCTGCCTGGCCAACTCCTCAGTCTTGGCAAATTCCTTCAGATCCCGTGAGTCATGCGAGTCACCTTCCTTTGTATAGCATTGGAAAAATTAGTGCCCCTTCATTTTAGAGTCAGGATCTCACTGGTCTGTCACACAGGCTAGACTGCAGTGGCGCAATCACAGCTCACCGCAGTCTCAAACTCCAGCGGGACTCAAGTGATCCTCCTGCCTCAGCCTCCTGAGTAGCTGGGACTACAGGCATGTGTCACCATGCCTGCTCATGGTGTTATTCTTTGTAAGAGATGAGCTCTCGCCGTGTTGCCCAGGCTGGTCTCGAACTCCTGCCTCAGCCTCCCAAAGTGATGGAATTATAAGTGTGAGCTGCCACCCTTGTCCATCATCGCCTTTTAATCTTTGCATTGTGCCACCTCCCCGGCACAGCCAGCACCCGAGCCGGCACTGAGCACCTGTTTGCTTGGAGAATGAATGTGAGGTCATTAGTAAATGATTCTGAAATGAGTCTACCGAAGGTGGAAAGGAGCACAGTTCAAATGCTTTGCATTACGTGCCAGTCAGCGTCTCTTTGTCTTCCTGGAGACACCCACTGAGCTCATCAGATGTAAAATCCTTCGTTTTCCACCCATTTCCCTTATTCCTTCTTATCGCCGTGGGGTCATGTCTTCGCCTTCTTTCAAGGCTTCATGTTTCCGAGTTGGTTCTATCTTCTCCCAGATCGTTGGTCTTCTGCGAATACCCTCTTGCTCCTGAATCATAAAGAACTCCTGCTTATTAGATTATGTTGCTGTGTCTCCAATTATATCTTTAAAGTTTCTCCCTCTCACATACTCCTCCACATGTCCCCTTTCTCTGCTTTCTTACTGGCCACTTCTCAAACACATGGCTGATCTATTCCGGAGCATTCAACTCCCACCTGTAAAGGCAGCCAGTGGCCTTGGGAGGAGGGCTGCCCGAGACCATGGGAACCATGTTTTGGTCACCAACGAGCCACATGTGTAATGGTGGTCCCATAAGAGTATACTATACTTTTGCTATACCTTTTCTTTCTTTTTTTTTTTTTTTTTGAGATGGAGTTTCGCTCTTGTTACCCAGGCTGGAGTGCAATGGCACGATCTTGGCTCACCGCAACCTCCGCCTCCTGGGTTCAGGCAATTCTCCTGCCTCAGCCTCCTGAGTAGCTGGGATTACAGGCACGCGCCACCATGCCCAGCTAATTTTTGTATCTTTAGAAGAGACGGGGTTTCACCATGTTGACCAGGATGGTCCCGATCTCTTGACCTCGTGATCCACCCGCCTCGGCCTCCCAAAGTGCTGGGATTACAGGCTTGAGCCACCACGCCCGGCCCTGCTATACCTTTTCTATGTTTAGGTAGGTTTTGATTTAGATTTAGAGTAGATATGTTTAGGTTAGATTTAGAGTAGATATGTTTAGGGTTAGATTTAGAGTAGATATGTTTAGGTTAGATTTAGAGTAGATATGTTTAGGTTAGATTTAGAGTAGATATGTTTAGGTTAGATTTAGAGTAGATATGTTTAGGTTAGATTTAGAGTAGATATGTTTAGGGTTAGAGTAGGTAACACATTTACCACTGTGTTCCCAGCGATCCTGAGAGGACCCACAGACCCTCTGAAGGAGGCTCCTGCAGGAGCCAGGAGACAGTGTTGAACTTGAACTTGACCTTGCCGGCCTCCTCTGGCCGGGCCCACAGCATCTGTCACGGGGACATCACTTCTGGTCCCTGTTTTCTCTTGCTGTCAGCGCACCCTTCTGTTTCTGCTGTCTCTTCGCTGTGCCCTCTGAACCGCCAGAATTACATTCCTCCAAACCAAATGTCATTATTCCCGTTAACAGCCAGGTGACTTTTCAACAGTTAAGCGGGTCACGCTAAGCTCGGCACAGTCCAGTCCAAATACCAGTCAGGCTCCCCACGTCCCTCCCTGTCCCAAAATGTCACCTCCCCTGTGTTGCAGCCACACTGAAGCCTCCGTGTCCCCTAAATATCCCAGACCCTCTTGTGACTCTGAGTCTTGGCCCCGGGCTCCCTCCTCTGAGAATGAGCTTCCCCCAATATTCTCCCGCACAGACTGTCCCTCAGCCTTGTGGACAGATCGGACCTGGGCAGAATGCTCTGCAGTCTGCTCCTGTCTTTGCCGGGATCTGAATGTTCCGGACTCTCTTCCACTGCAGGGGGCCTTCCCCAGAGCAGGAACGGGGCGCGGCAGTGTTTGCATTTTCCAAACCCAGCGTGGTGCCACCGTCGCCTCTCCTCCTTCAGATGTTACTAACTGGGTGGGGGGAGACAGTATCACCTAACTGAAAGTTTTCTGTTAAACACTGTCTGCGTAATTCAAAAAGATAAGAATCTTTAACTGTGCGTCTTCAGATGAAGTGTCAATAAATGATTTTTTATTGAAATCCAAACTCAAGGGGTAGACATGTCACCTCCCACCACAGCAAACGTCACAGGCTCCAGGGAATGGTTTCCCTTCCAGAACAACATTATAACGCAGTGGCCCTAGCCTGTAGGGACCAGGGACCGGTTCCATGGAAGACAGTTTTTCCACGGACCAAGGGTGGTGGTGGGACGATGATTTCAGGATGCTTCGAGGGCATTACATCGATCATTAGATCCTCCCAAGGCACACGCAACCCGGAGCCCTCACCTGCGCGGTCCACAACAGGGTCTGCGCTCTTGTGAGAAT
This sequence comes from Callithrix jacchus, assembly GCF_049354715.1. Classification (NCBI taxonomy): domain Eukaryota; kingdom Metazoa; phylum Chordata; class Mammalia; order Primates; family Cebidae; genus Callithrix; species Callithrix jacchus. Next base: position 40,661,888 of record NC_133520.1, on the reverse strand, counting down.
CCGTGCTGCAAGTTCCAGTGGTGATGCTCTCCGTCTGCTATGTGGCCCGGTTTTTAACAGGCCACTGAGTAGCACCAGTCTGTGGCCTGGGGGTTGCGGACCTCCCTCCATTATAAAGAACAAAATTTGTTACATAGAGATCACTTGAGCCCAGGAGTTCGAGGCTGCAGTGAGCTATGATTGTGCCACTGCTCTCCAGCCTGGGTGACTGGGCGAGACCCTCTCTATAAGAAGATGTTTAAGAAGAGGGAAGTTTGTATTCTTACAGTTTTTCAGAGTTCACTATGGTGACCCTTTATCGCACTGTCAGGAATGCTGTAGAGCACATTGAATTCTTGGGCTCTGATGTATCCTTTTATTTCTGAGACAGGGTCTCACTCTGTCCCCAGGCTGGCGCAGCATCTCTGCTCAGCACAACCTCCACCTCCCAAGTTCAAATGATTCTCCTGCCTCAGCCTCCTGAGTACTAGGACTATAGGTGTGTACCACCACGCCTGGCTAAGTTTTTGTATCTTTAGTAGAGACAGGGTTTCACCATATTGGCCAGGCTGGTCTCAAACGTCTGGCTTGAAGCAGTCTGCCCGCTTGGGCCTCCCAAAGTGCAGCGGTTACAGGAGTGAGCCACCGTGCCCAGCCTCTGATGTGTTCTTGCCCGTCATTTGTACAGTGTTGCTGGTATGTGAGCTCTTCTTCACGGTTCTAACCGGGATTCCACCTCTGAAATATATGCACATGGGACAAAGGGGATAGTTTCATTTACTTACTTAGCCTTCCTCTGAGGATATTCATACGTTTTGCATGAATATTTGCAAAATGAGTCCATTTTGCATCACCATAAAAAAATACCCAAGGCTGGGTGATTGATGGAGAAAAGAGGTTTAACCGACTTACGGTTCTGCAGGCTGTGCAGGGAGCATCTTCTTGGCTTCTTGTGAGGCCTCGGGAAGCTCCCAATCATGGCAGCAGGCGCTGCGGGAGCAGGCATGTCGCCTGGCAAGAGTGGGAGCGAGAGAGAAGGGGGAGGTCCCAGACTCTGAAACAACTGTGTCTCACGTGAACTAACAGAGCGAGAACTCGAGAACTCGCTTATCACCAAGGAGGGCGCCAGGCCGTTTGTGAGCAACCTGCCACCGTGACGCAGTCACCTGCCACCAGGCCCCAGCTCCACCACGCAGCATGCGATTCGGAGGTGCAGACACCGGAGCCATAGCGCCATAGTTAGTTGACGCCAGATGATTTCGTGTTTCTCGCAGGTGCCAGCGAGCCCTTTTCTCAGTCACGGTCAGCCCCGGAAGAGACGCAAGACGGGTTGGTTTCGGTTGTGACGCCTCTTTCCTTCTCAGCTGACCCTTTGGCCTGCTGCCAGGTGCCAAGTTTCACCCACAGGCTCCTTCCTTCAGGGTCTTGCCTGTTGCTGGCGAATTAACTGCTCCTTGTGCTCACTGTATAAAATGCCTTCTGAAATAAGGTAAAATATGAACGAAGGAAGGAGTGAATGCATGAACAAATGCCAAACAAATTTCATTGCTTGTGCTGAGATTATTTCTAAAGAAGAAATGGAAGAAAAAGAAATTAAGGACAACATGACTCTTGCTTCTCTTCCTCCACACAAAAGCTTTTCAGTGCAACATGTTGATTTTTAAAATTTCTTTCTGGGCCATGCGTGGTGGCTCAAGCCTGTAATCCCAGCACTTTGGGAGGCCAAAGCGGGTGGATCACGAGGTCAGGAGTTCAAGACCAGCCAGTGGCCAACATGTTAAAACCCCATCTCTACTAAAAATACAAAAATTAGCTGGATGTGGTGGTGCACACCTATAGTCCCAGCTACTTGGGAGGCTGAGGCAGAAGAATCCCTTGAACCCAGGAGGCAGGGGTTGCAGTGAGCTGAGATTGTGCACTCCAGCCTGGGTGGCAGAGCAAGACTCCATCTCAAAAAATAAAATAAAATTCCTCTCTGTAGCCACATGTGAGCCGAGAGCACAGGTTTACACTGCAGAGTGCTGTGTGTGTGCTCACAAATCCCAGGTTCCCAGCGTGGATAGCCCGGCTCCCCAGCGGGGGCCAGGGGTCAGAAGTAGCAACTGGTGATTAATCAAGTGGCTCCTGTCTCAGGACAGGCAGCGTTGACTGTCGCGGCGGCCAGACTGTAGAAATCAGCAGATCCACAAAGGCCAGCAGTTAATAGTTCCCTGGAGATGTTCCAGATGCTGCCGGCCAGACTGTGACATGCCGGCGCTCTTCCTGCTCCTGATTTATTCCAGTGTGGAAGAGCTTACCGGGGAGCTGCCACAGGAATGATTGCTTTGGGCTTTTCAGGAGCTGTTTCGAGGCTTCTTACTCTGACACCCTTTCAGTGTCCAGTGGTGGACGAAGCCGTGCCCCAGAGTCCCACCTTCCCAAACAGTGGACAACTTGCTGTTCCCAGCCTCCTGTCCCTTCCAGGCACCCTTCACCCCTCCCACCCCCAGGAGTCGCTGAGCAGGTCCCATAGGAGAGAGGTGACAGCTTGAAGTGACTCATCCCACCCCATCCACATGCTGGCATTTTACTCTGGCCTCCAAAGGCACTGGGGGATGACCAGTGGTGGGAATGCAGGCCTTACAGAGAGTTTCACTCCAACCAAACCGTACTGCCTCTCCGGCAGTCCACCGGGAAAGCCTCTGAAAACCAACTTATTTGCCAAACAACTCCCATGACCTGACCTCTGCAAAATTTCAGAGTGTTGTACAGCTGCCTCTCAGGACAAAACTTCTTTTCTGCACTAACAGCAAATAGAATAGGGTCGTGGTGGAGATTCCACTGTCTTCGCTGCCTGTCCAAAAATTTTAATCTAAGAATTTTGGGTTTGAATTCAAGGAAAATAAAAACTTCTCAAAGGTGTCCGGACACAGTGGCTCATTCCTGTAATCCCAGCAGTTTGGGAGGTGGAGGCAGGCAGATCACCTGAGGTCTGGAGTTCAGGGCCAGCTTGGCCAACACGGGATAACCCCATCTCTACTAAAAATTAAAATTAAAAAATTCGCTGGGGTTACTCCTAGCTACTCAGGAGGCTGAGGCCTGTAGAATTGCTTGAACCGGGGAGGTGGAGGTTGCCGTGAGCCGAGATCGTACCACTGCACTGCAGCCTGGGTGACAGAGCGAGACTCCATCTCAAAAGAAAAAAAAAAATTCTCTAAGGGCCTGACCCAGGCACGGTGGCTCACACATGTAATCCCAGCACTTTGGGAGGCCAAGGCAGGAGGATCACTTGAGCTCAGGAGTTCAACCTGGGCAACATAGTGAGATTCCATCTCTGCAAAAAATGTTATTAAAAAATTAGCCAGGTGTGTTGGTGCACGACTTGCAGGCCTGGCGAGTGGCCGAGTCAGGAGGATCACCTGAGCCTCGGAGGCTGAGGCTGCAGCGAGCTATGATCATATCCCTGTATTTCAGCCTGGGCAACAGAGTAAGATCTTGTCTCAAAGAAGAAAAAGAAGTCAGGCGTTGTGGCTCATGCCTGCAATTCTAGCACTTTGGGAGGCCGAGGCAGGAGGATCACAAGGTCAGAAGTTTGAGACCAGCCTGACCAACATGGTGAAACCCCGTCTGTACTAAAAATACAAAAATTAGCTGGGCGTGGTGGTGCGCACCTGTAATCCCAGCTACTCAGGAGGCTGACGCAGGAGAATTGCTTGAACCAGGAATGTGGAGGTTACAGTGAGCTGAGATCACGCCACTGCACTCCAGCCTGGGCGACAGAGCAAGACTTTGTCTCGAAAAAGAAAAAGCAACAGGCTTGAAAGCCATGTTAGACATGACATAGATTGAGGTATGTGCCATATGCAAAGGCATAAAAATGAACCGGGAGCTAGTGGGGTTCTTTATTGCTGGTCCAAACCAGGCACGGCACAGCTGGTCCTGGGAGTCGCAGGGTCTCATGAGGGTACCTCATGGGCATTCTTAAAAGAAACTGACAACATGGAGGAGGAGTTTATTTTGTGTCGTGCATGGGTTCTGATTCTTCCTTTAGCATTACAGCGAGGGTCCAGAGTATGGGAAGTAATAAGCAACCCCAACAGTTTCATCATCTTTGAGAATCTTAAAGCTCCATCTAAGCTATGTGTTTGGATTAGGCAGAACCAGAGCAGACACAAGATGAATACAGTTCAAGTGATTCTAAAACTGGAGATCCAATCCTGTGAATTTCCTACTGTCAGCAGGGGGAGATTACAACTATTTCCAGGTTTAAGATGATGAATGAACATGACTGGTTTTGCCCCATGCTCACTGGGCTCAGGTGAGAAATAGCTTTAAGGTACATCCAGAGTTTGGCTGGCTGTGAAGAATATTCCTTGTGGTCAGTGAATAAGTGTTGCGACAGGTCATTAGAAAAGGATCTAGAGCATGTTGCTGGAAACCGTTTGAATTTGAAGCCAGAGAATTAAGCAAGTAGCCACTTCGTTCTCTTTCTTTCTCTTTGTTTACTGCATTACATTGACTGTCTCCCAAAGTATCCCACTGAGCTTTAAGGAAGAGTTCCCCTTAAAATAACAGAACTAAAGGATTCAGCTAGGGGCTCTTTGATTCGTCAAGAAGGCTTTGATTGGATGGACGTATGATCCCAGCACTTTGGGAGGGCAAAACAGGAGGATTGTTTGCGCTCAGGAGTTCGAGACCAGCCTGGGCAACATGGCAAAAACTTGTCTCTACAAAAGGCACAAAACAATGAGCTGGGCCTGGTGGATTACATAGCACCTGTAATCCCAGCTACTCAGGAGGCTGAGGCAGGAGAAACGCTTGAACTCGGGAGGCGGTGGTTGCAGTGAGCCGTCATGCCACTGTACTCCAGCCTGGGTGACAGAGCAAGACCCCATCTCAAATAACAAAGAAACAAACAACCAAAAATCAGCCAGGTGTGGTGGTGCGTGCCTGCAGTTCCAGCTACTTGGGAGGCTGAGGTGGGAGGATCACTTGAGCCCTGGAGGTGGAGGTTTCAGTGAGCCCTGATGGCACCACTGCACTCCAGCCTGGGTGACAGTGAGACTCTGTTTCAGAAAAGAAGGAAAGCATTGATTGATGATCCAGTATAGTTCTTCTGTTGTTCTTTGGGCCGCCCCATTCTTTAATGATCACTTATCTCTTCCTTGAGGAAAACCTATATGTAGATAGAGAAAAAGAGTTTTAATTTCCACTGTATAGATGAGAGAGCTCGGTGCGGGTGATGACGCCACTCAGGTCTGACGCTTCAGCATCGTTTTTGCGTTTCTTCTCCGCATCCCACATTCAATCCATCAGCAAATTCTGTTAATTTTTTCCTCATGCTGTTACGGGTGTCTGTCTTTTTCCAACCATGTCACTGATACCAGCCGGGCCTTTCCGGACTATTACACTGGATCTTTCCATTACCCTCCACGTGCCGGTCTTGCCTCCTCAGTGCCTCCCAAGTGTCCTGGATCTTGGGAATAGGGATTCATGGCTGCTCCCACCGTTTGGAACCCCCGTGGGTTGTGGGCAGAGAGGTTGGGAGGCTCTGAGAGGCATGGGCCAGGAAAGGCTTTCCGGAGACTTCTAAGCATACCTTTGTCCCCTCCGCCTTATTCTAAGTCACACCAGCGCGCGGTGTTTGCTCTTGGGCTGTGACCTCTGTGAATGGTGGATCATTTGTTTGAGTCAGGAGCCTCTCAGTGTTACACATCGTTGCAGGTAAGGTCACAAGAGTCAGCTGATGCTGAAACTGAAATTGTTATGTTTCGTTTGATGTTACTTTGTTTCCCAGAATGAGGACGCAGTGGTCTTCATGGTGCTGTGTGTTATAGCCTCCATTCCTGCTTCGGATTCTGTGCTCAGGTTGCTTTCCAGATGCCACCGAATCTTTCTAATGTTTTAAAATCTATAATAATGAGTTAAAATCCATCAGCTACAATGATAATACCACCTGGTTTCTTTTTTGTTTTCTTTTTTTGAGACAGTATGTCACTCTGAGGAGTGAGTCTGGAGTGCAATGGTGCGATCTCAGCTCACTGCAACCTCCACCTCCTGCATTCAAGCGATTCTCCTGCCTCAGCCTCCCTCAGGCTGGAATGCAGTGGTGCAATCTTGGCTCACTGCAACCTCTGCCTCCCAGGTTCAAGCGATCCTCCTGCCTCAGCCTCCCGAGTAGCTGGGATTACAGGTGTGTGCCACTGTGCCCGGCTAATTTTGTATTTTTAGTAGAGATGGGGTTTCTCCATGTTGGTCAGGCTGGTCTTGAACTCCCGACCTCAGATGATCCACCTGCTTCACCTCCCAAAGTACTGGGATTGCAGGTGTGAGCTGCCGCCCAGCCCAGCCCCACCTGTAGTTTTAACCACAGTACCATGCTACTTCCAAATCAACGCTGTTGATAGAAAGATAGCTACCCAGCTCTGAAGAGTTATTTGGTCCCTATCAAGGGGCAGAGAATCAGATATCCAGAAAGCTAGAGCCGGCCTCTTTGTCATCCCGGCCCTCCCGCCCCTTCACTGGTGAGAAGGTGATTAGACCTGATATGGTGTGAACTGCCGTGTGACTCCTGCCTGACTGGCTTTCCTTGAGAGACGCCTGTCCATTAGCCTTTGCCTTCCTTTTGTCAGGCTCTCTAAACACTTCAGTAACAGAGTCAATTAAGCCTTTCTCACGATTTTAGAAGATAAAGTGGTAGCTCAGGAGGGCATCATCCTGACAAGCTGTCTGTGCAGGCAGCGGATTCTGTACCGTGGCTTTTGCTTCTCAAAGGCTTGGGTCTGGTCAGAGGTTACCAGGGTGCGTTCAGTATATTTACACCAATTCCTTTGTGAGCCTCTAGTTCACACCCTGTAAGGACATTCATCCTTTTCTGTCCTTGAGGGACGTAGGAAAATTACTTCCTGGAGAAATCAGGTGCTTGTAAGAGCCAGCCTTTCAAAGAGGCATCTACACTTTGAAAGGAGCTAATCGTCCAAGCGACAGGCACGCATGGCCGGCTTCCCTCTTTGCTCGGCCTTGATTGACACAAGACGCGCGTGCTGCTGGCCTTAGCAATGGGGGATTCCGTCAGAACAATACTCAGGGAATCGCTTTTATCTGAGGAGTATGACACGTGTGGCAAATGTGCACAAAGTCCAGATCTCACGACCTCGCTCTGCAAAGGCTGCAAGACCAGGGGCCTGTGTACCTGCTCCCGACAGAGACAGGCTGACTCTTACCACGTAGCTGTAGGGATGGTTTGCCTCACACAGGACTTCCTTACCTAAGGCTGCTTAGCCTGGAGTGTTTCATGCCTGGTCAGGGCGGTGATCCCTTTTGGAGACAGTAGGAGGTACATGTGCTTTTGCGTTTCAGACACTGAGGACGTTGAGGTTCTGGAGGATTCACCACTTAGCTCCCAACCCTTTTTTTTTTTTTAGAGACAGAGTCTTGCTCTTGTTGCCCAGGCTGGAGTGCAGTGGCACCATCTTGGTTCACTGCAACCTCTGCCTCCCGAGTTCAAGCGATTCTCCTGCCTTAGCCTCCCGAGTAGCTGGGATTACAGGTGCCCACCACCGTGCCCAGCTAATTTTTTGTATTAGCTCCCAACTGTTACTGGGAACCAATGTGCCACTGGATGAGGGTGGCTGATTCGGGGGTGTGGCCCGGGAAAAGGTGGCAGGGCCCACTTGTTCCCCAGACCATTTTCAGCCATGGTCTCCTGCCTGGCTCCATCACTGACCCCACAGAGGGGCCTCCCAGTGAGCACTCAGTCACAATTCCTACTCGTTACAGTGGGAAATTTTATGGTATGTGAATTTTATCTCAAAAAATTAAAAACAAAGTTTTAAAAAATGAAATCTTCAGTCGCATCTGCTGGAGGGAGTCATCCCGGTGATGCTCTTCCTTACCTCTCACATTCACCCCATTCTGATGCCCACACATATGCTACAGGGTATTACCTACATAGAGCTTACGTTCATTTTTGTTTAGCATGAGCCTGCGAAATGCCTGTCGGAGCAAAGGCAAATCAACTTAGCAGGCCCTTTTGTGGCTTGGATGTGCCTTTTCAGGGAAATGGCCAGGTGTCCTCTGTTGGCAAGAGCACCTGTTCCATATACAAGTGGAGAAACACGTCCTCACCTACTCCTGCCGCCTTCTCTGAACGCCGATTCTACAGCGTAAAATTCTTTATAAATACACGTGTCAATAGACTTCTTGACATTTTGCCCAGAACCTGGGGAAGAATAAAACCTTTCTCACCCAACTAAAACACACACACAATAACAAGCAACAGAGAAATCCGGAGAACACAGGCCAGAAACAAAGGGTTATGCTCTGCCACTGTCCCCAAGAGGATTACAGGCAGGACTCACAGACGCAAAGTTTATCTAAATTAAAATACTGATTTTTCATATTAAAGACCCAAAGTTGACCAAGGTCACAATGCTTTTAAATTAATGAGTGAAGATCAGTTTCCTCTGACGTCAGTTCCTTGTGGATCATCTCGTTGCTTATTTTTGTAACTTATTTGAGATCTCACTGACCCCTCCCCATGCAGAGGTTTGCTCTTGCTCATTGGAAACTGGCCAAGGAAAGGAAAGAACAATTTCCTCTCTAGTGTGTCCCCCGCCTCCCTGGATAGCCTTCCGAGAGCCCAGTGGATGCCTGGACTGCAGAAATACCCAGCCCTGTACATGCTGCTTTTCTGATCTGGTAAGCACGGTGCCTCCTGAGTGGCTAACAGGCAGGAGAATCATTTGAAACCAGGAGGCAGAGGTTGCAGTGAGCTGAGATAGTGCCACTGAACTCCAGCCTAGGGAACAGCCATCTCAAAAAAAAAAAAAAGAAAGAAAAGAAAAACAGTCATCTGTTCATGGCTAGATAAAGGTCAGATGATTTTACTCACTGACCTGGTTTTGGATTTTCCTTTGACAGTCCAACTCTTGGATATGTCAGGTTGCTGGAGTTGGTGACTGCACTAATTCTGGATTCTCCACCTTTCCCCTCGGGGAACGGCTTGTCCAAATCACAGGGACTTAACCGCATGGCTGAGAATGTTGGGGAAATGAAGATTTAAAATCCACAATATTATTAGTGCTGTCAGTATCATAATCTCTTAAGCGTTCCTGGGAGGAGAGCAGACCTTGATGGTGGCCACCTTTTCTATCAGTTCTGTGTGCGTGTGACATTCTCCGTGAATGACTTGTTGAATTATGAAAATGAGATAATTGTCAGTGGAGTTGTGGCCTGAACACTCCCCTCTTCCCCCTCCTGGCATTTATTTAAGCCATTTCCGGATGCTTCCTGGGGTGTTTCCTGCTGGCATCTAAGCCAGAGATCACACCTTCCCCCCGCCATGCCTGCACCTCCATCCTGCAGAGGTGTCCAGAGTCCGGATCCTCACCAGCCTCTAAGCGTCAGGCTCTTCAGACCCTGACCTCTGAAAAGTCCAGCTGGCTCTCTGTGCCCCACTTTCTCCCAATCTGAAAATGGTGAGAATGAAATATAAAAATGAAACCTCAGAGGACCGCAAGCACAGGGCATCACTCATAAGTCCACGCCGATATTTCTAAATGATCTAGCTCTGCCTTGAATGTAGACCTTGGAGGAACCGGGACGCAGCCTTCCCATTCCACTGGGCAGCCATCTGTATGTGAAGTGTCACTGTGGCTGGTTTGGGAGTTTCATTTTCCCCTTTCATAACACTTCTCCTGCTGTTTCCTCAGCTGCCCCAGAGCTCCCTATAATTATATTTGCTATCAGTTGTGTTCATGGGGTGCTGAGGCAGGTGGATCTTTTCAGGTCAGGAGTTCAAGACCAGCCTGGCTAACATGGTGAAACCCCGTGTTTATTAAAAATACAAAAAATTAGCCAGATGTGGCAGTGCACATCTGTAGTCTTTTAGGGAAGAATGCCAATGCTGAGGCCCTCCAAGACATTGATGTCAGCCTCTGTCAGTGGGAGAGCCCAGGAGGAGGGGACCCCAAGCTACATAGCAGGTGATGGTGGTCACGTGTCCTGGTGGAAGAGCCTGCTCGCCAGCTCTGAACCTGTACTCTGTGGCCTGGCCAGTAGACACGCTTCTCTGGCGTTCCCCAGGCCCTTTCTGCTTCATGGCTCTCCTTATATAGCCAGCATTTCGTTTCAGTGGGGCTTGGGTAGGGGATTCTTTATTGCAGTTCCTCTAAAAACCCATTTCCACACAATCACTTCTGGCCTTTTTCTGTCCGGCATGTTGTTTAGACAAGAGGAGTTTGTGTGTCTCCCCTCCCACCAGACTTTCCGAAGTGGAAGCCTGGGATTTGGGAACTGGGATTTTTTTTCCTTCTCTCTAAATGAATGCCTTGTTGAATACCTTGTTGATAAAATGCCGTTTCTCACCTCTTTATAGCTTAAGGGACTCCCTTAGCCACGAGGCCACGTTCTTACTATTGATATGAGCTACTGTAGTGCCACTTACATGCTTTGGGGGATTCATTTTTGCTCCTCGCATCATCTATGTCATGATTCATACTGAAATTTAACGCAAAGGTGTATGCTGTCTCCATCCACTTTTCAAAGTTTGTCTTTGAAATTGATTTTTTTTTAAATTATCTAATCCAAACCTCTCAGTTTACAGGTGAGAAAACAAATCTAGAGCAGAGTTTTCCAATAGGGACATGAGCGAGGTTGAGGTGGTGGATGATTGTGTGGGGGGATGCCTGGGGCACTGCAGGGAGAGGTCATGGACAGGATGATTGTGTGGGGGGATGCCTGGGGCACTGCAGGGTGAGGTCCTGGACAGGATGGTTGTATGGGGGGATGCCTGGGGCTCTGCAGGGAGAGGTCATGGACAGGATGATTGTGTGGGGGGATGCCTGGGGCTCTGCAGGGAGAGGTCATGGACAGGATGATTGTGTGGGGGGATGCCTGGGGCACTGCAGGGAGAGGTCATGGACAGGATGATTGTGTGGGGGGATGCCTGGGGCACTGCAGGGTGAGGTCCTGGACAGGATGGTTGTGTGGGGGGATGCCTGGGGCACTGCAGGGTGAGGTCCTGGACAGGATGGTTGTGTGGGGGGTTGCCTGGGGCACTGCAGGGTGAGGTCCTGGACAGGATGGTTGTGTGGGGGGTTGCCTGGGGCTCTGCAGGGAGAGGTCATGGACAGGATGGTTGTTTCGGGGGATGCCTGGGGCACTGCAGGGTGAGGTCATGGACAGGATGGTTGTGTGGGGGGATGCCTGGGGCACTGCAGGGAGAGGTCATGGACAGGATGGTTGTGTGGGGGGATGCCTGGGGCACTGCAGGGAGAGGTCCTGGACAGGATGGTTGTGTGGGGGGATGCCTGGGGCTCTGCAGGGAGAGGTCATGGACAGGATGATTGTGTGGGGGGATGCCTGGGGCTCTGCAGGGTGAGGTCATGGACAGGATGGTTGTGTGGGGGGATGCCTGGGGCTCTGCAGGGTGAGGTCCTGGACAGGATGGTTGTGTGGGGGGATGCCTGGGGCTCTGCAGGGAGAGGTCATGGACAGGATGATTGTGTGGGGGGATGCCTGGGGCACTGCAGGGTGAGGTCCTGGACAGGATGGTTGTTTCGGGGGATGCCTGGGGCTCTGCAGGGTGAGGTCATGGACAGGATGGTTGTGTGGGGGGATGCCTGGGGCTCTGCAGGGTGAGGTCCTGGACAGGATGGTTGTGTGGGGGGATGCCTGGGGCTCTGCAGGGAGAGGTCATGGACAGGATGATTGTGTGGGGGGATGCCTGGGGCACTGCAGGGTGAGGTCCTGGACAGGATGGTTGTGTGTGGGGATGCCTGGGGCTCTGCAGGGTGAGGTCCTGGACAGGATGATTGTGTGGGGGGATGCCTGGGGCACTGCAGGGAGAGGTCATGGACAGGATGGTTGTGTGGGGGGATGCCTGGGGCTCTGCAGGGAGAGGTCATGGACAGGATGGTTGTGTGGGGGGATGCCTGGGGCTCTGCAGGGAGAGGTCATGGACAGGATGGTTGTGTGGGGGGATGCCTGGGGCACTGCAGGGTGAGGTCCTGGACAGGATGGTTGTGTGGGGGGATGCCTGGGGCACTGCAGGGTGAGGTCCTGGACAGGATGGTTGTGTGGGGGGATGCCTGGGGCACTGCAAGATGAGGTCCTGGACAGGATGGTTGTGTGGGGGGATGCCTGGGGCACTGCAGGGTGAAGAACTACTGGCTTCAAGCTAAAGATCACACAGCTAAGTCATGACAGAGTCAGACATGGGGCCCTGGTGTCCCAACTCCCAGATCTCCCTTTTCCAGATTGGGCAACGGAATGAAGCTCTCAACCCTCACAGCTCAGGGAATTCATCAAGAGCACTTCCACCGATCTCGAGGGAGGGAAGAGGTTTAGGAGGCAAAGGAGCCAATGGCGCAGAAGAGATCTGTGGAACTCTGGGCAATGCATCCTTCTGCCCAGCCTCCCTGTCTACGAATAGAACCTGGCCCAGTGATCACTGAGTCAGCTTCTGTGGTGATCTGCTACTAAATGATATGGTTTAGAAATTCATAAGATGTGTGTCAGGAGCTGACAGGTTTAGGGGAGAGAACAGAAGGGCGGAAGAATGTCTCCCCATGAATGCTGACCCTCCACATACCCAGAATGTCTGTGCCTCATAGAGTGAGTACGATCGTTTCAGCCAGGTAGACATCAGCTTGGGTCTGAGCTCCATGCTTGTGTGCAAGTCCTGATTTACAGAGTTTCTTTGGCACTTTCGTGTAAGCTGTAGCAACAGCCGATCAGCACAGGGCTCCCTTCTGTCTTTTCCTTTAAGTCGGCTCACATTTCTCTCCTGGTCACAGCTGCAGAGGACACGCACAGCACGCAATGTGAGGAGTGTGGCAGGTAATGAGCGCCCCAGGGTATTGCCACTTTCTGACAGATGAGGACAAATGTAATTTCCAGGGATTTCATAGCTGAGAGATTAGAAGTTTTCCTGCTGGGCCTAATTCCAGAGCCAGGTATGAACCTGTGTTTCCCTTGAATAAAGGGAAGAGAATTCTGTGACTGGGGCTGTGGATGGAGCCAATTTTAACATTCGTGTTTTGAGCTCTATCGATAGCTCGCAGGGTCCGCCAGGCAGGTCCAAGGCACCTTTCCTCTAGACACAGGGTTTCATTTCGTGGCTGTGCCTACATGCAAAGCAGCCGCTTCATTCAACCCTCTGAGTCTTTGTCTCAGTGGTGCCAGAAATAACAAGATAGAGACTGAACGATGACATGAAATGACTTTTGGGTGGAAAAACGGGCTCTAAGAACAGAGTTAATGAGCTGAGAGAAAATAGTTTTGGTTGGGCCACTAGAAGCTGTGGTTTTCATCCTCATAAATCATTGCTTTAGGGGAAAAAAGGGCCTTTATAAACTTTTCCTGTCCAATTTCCTTTTTCTTTTTTGAATGAGGGAACAGGAGGGCCTGTCTTCCTGAGTTATTTTCTTCCTAGCAACCCGGTCATAATCCAGAGGGAAAAACACATTAGATGGACTCTGTGAGTATATTTCATTGCCACTGGTGTGTGGATCACAGTGCTCTAATTTCCACCAGATAAAGGAAGAACATTCTGGAAACTTTGCACAAAGAAAAATTAGTTTTTATCCCTACCGTTGAAATTTTCTAGGAAAAATATAGCAACAAATTAGGCTTTGAAAAAGGAGAGGCAGGCGCAGTAGGGTGCATCTGTAGCCCTAGCTACTCGGGAGGCTGAGGCGGGAGGCCCACTGGAGCCCAGGAGGTCAAGGCTGCCGGGAGCTCTGATTGCACCACTGCACTCCAGCCTGAGCAACAGTGCCAGACTCTGCCTCTAAAAAAGGAAATGTTCAAAGGAGTGCTGATTTTCATGGACACCAGTCTGTATTTCTGAAGGTTTCCCCCTTGGAGGAAGCGTGGCAGTGGGCTGGCTCTCTCCGGGAAGGGGATATGGGGTGTCCCGTGAGACAGGTGTTTCCTCCAGGGTCTGCCCCTGAGGTACCTGAGGTTTGGACACTGCCGCCCACTCCCCTCCGCCATGTTTCTCCAGCTGTACAGTGGCAATAATCAGCTGTCATTACCGTAACTCACTGAGCACAACTGCTGTAACAGCTGGGAAAGAACTCTGCCTTTGCAAAACAACGCCGAGTCGTAGCAGGCTAAAACCCCAAAGTGCCCACCCAGTATTTCCTAACCATTTGCCTCTTCTGCACTCCACCACGCACGTTCTTCCCTTTGCCAATGGAATGTCAGAATGAGACTCTCCTCTCTCCTCCCTCTCTGCCCGCAAGAGCAGCCCTTGCTTGCAAATGCAGAGATAAGATACTACCTGAGTGAGCAGGTGTTCCCGTCAGACCCTGATGGGAGAAAGCCCAGGTTTCTGGGAGAGTTTCATAAAGGGACTATTCACAAAAGTGTGGATGGGCTGTAAAAAGTGAAAAGGGCGAATTAGATAGCCCAGGGTGGTTACAGCAGAGTACCAGGATGCTCAAGGTCTGAAGGATCCGAAGGAGGGAGCAGTGTTGGGGGCAGAGGACAGGAAGGCGTGGCGGAGTCCCCGGCCTTGCCGCCTCCCTCCAGGGTGCAAGGGGGTTCTGCTGACGTGATCCAGGAGGCACACTTCCTGGACACCAGGAGAGTGGAAAAAGGGGAGACTGAGGCTGGAGGGCAGAGGAAAACTGTCTCAGCAGGGATCAGAGCAGTCTTTCAAAAGAGCCCTCCTGGCTCCCCCGGACCGAAAGCCCCCCTTCCTTACCTTCAGCTCCCGCCACCTCTCTTTGTCCTTGAATGGATACGGCGCGTGCCTTTCACCTGCCACCGACCCTGTGATTTCTCCTGTTTGCCGCCCTCATTCCTGGGTCTGCCCATGTTGTCATAATGGATGGAAAAGCTAAAGCCATTTCCAGTCATGTCTCTCGCTGCTGACAGTGGGAAGTTTGTTCTGCTGTTAGAGTCTGAGTTCATTTCATCCGTTTCCCTCAGCACAGAGCACCCTCCTCGGCAGCTCCTGCACGATCACGTTCTGGCTGAGTGGGACACAACGGCACAGGAAGACCTTTGGCCACTCCTCAGCCAGGTGACTAACATGCAGTTTCTACATGTAAGGAGAGAGCAGATGCTCACCCTTTGGGCATCCATCCTTTTGGTCCTTTGAGTAACATGTAAACAATTGTTTCTTCAGATACATGGTCCATTCTCAAGAGACCTACAGGAGTGGGTACCACCCGGATGAATATTCACCAGGCTGTCTATCCCCAGTTTTCTCCCAACTCCAACCAAGAACGATTGAGGGCTTTGCCCTTGATCAGAATAGCAAATATATTTTCATTTCATGGCTGTGCCTACGTGCAAAGCAGCCACTTCATTCAACCCTCTGAGTCCTTGTCTCAGTGGTGCCAGAAATAACAAAATAGAGACTGAGCGATGACATGAAATGACTTTTGGGTGGTAAAACGGGCTCTAAGGTTTTGCTGCAAATATATTCTTGAGCATTATAGTGAGGAAGACAGAAAGACGCAGTGACTGATTCAAAAATAGAAGCTAGGTAGGTAGAGAAAGGAGCTTGTGTGTGTTTGTTTCAGAGAATGGGGTTGGTTTTCTTACAGCCTATTCTCTTGCCTGGGGCTCTGTTCCATGAGTGGCTCTTTTTGTAAGATGGGAAACTGGGGTATGGGTCTTACAGGTCTTCAGTTCCTATGAGAGTGCACAGCCACAGCCTCAGGGGCACCCTGCTCTCTGGTGAAAAGACAGTACCTGGGAGGGAGACGGCGTGGACGCTACATTAGCTCCACCGCATCTAATTAGTGAACTTTGTGGGTCACTTTACCTTTCTGAGTCTCAGGGACCTTATCTGGGAACACAACAAGGCCGGGGGGGGGGGGGTGGTGGCTCATGGCTGTTATCCAGGACGTTGGGAGGCTGAGGAGGGAGGATTGCTCGAGCCCAGAAGGTCGAGGCTGCAGTGAGCTGAGATTGGGTCGCTGCACTCCAGCCTCTGCAACATAGAGTGACTCTATCTCAAGAGAAAAAGAGAGGGAGGGAAGGAGGGAGGGAGGGAGGGAGGAAGGAAGGATGGAAGGATGGAAGGAAGGAAGGAAGGAAGGCAGGCACGCATGCACGCACGCACACATGCGCAAGCACAGTAAGCATGAAGTGGCAGTTATTCTCCAAGTGAACAGTGTGGAGTAGCTGCCGTTTGACTAGTACTCAAGTACTCGGTGTAACTGCCACAGCCAGGCCATTGCTGAGGCTTGAGCAAGGACCTTTACAGCCTTTGGAAGTCCGACCCGTCAGACTCACAAGGGAGCAGGATGCGAAACTTCACGTGTGTGTGTCCGCTGAATGGTGAGCGGGTCCTCTTCAGAGCTATGCGAGCTGTGAATTTACCTTGTGCCCATCGGGGGTCACTGTATTCCTCAGTCTGTCAATAAGCCACACGGTAAAGGTTTGGAGAACAGGAGCAGAACAGTTTCAAAGGACTGGTGACCATGTATCAAGTCAATAACTTATAATTTTAGAAAATCCCCGAATACAAATTCGCACAATTTTGAGTTGTTTTACAACTTATCAGGCCATTAATCTGGTTTTAAAGGTCTCTTAATATACTTAATCAGAGCCTGTGCTTTTTTTTAATAAAAAGTGCTGAAATATGTTTCAGCCTGCTGAACTGCATCGGCGCAAGGACAACAAAAGACTTTAGAGAGTTCAGGAAGCTTGCGAAGCAACCGTAACACATTCAGTGTGCAGTCCGTGCTGTGCGCAATTTACACGCAATAGGCCGGGCTTGATGGAGAGGATTCGCGTCTGTCTTCTTGCCTTGTTTCCCCAGTAGGCACCTGTGATACAAAGGAACAGGCACAGGACCTAGCACCAGGGCTGGGTTTCGGTCCCATTTCTGCCACCTGCTTTTTCTGAGACCCCAGGGAGGCCTTTTGCTCCTTCATACCTGTCTCCTACTTAACACTAAGGTACCCACCTTAGAGGGCAGCTGTGAGGACTGCCCCAGGGCCAGGCGGAGGTGAGCCGTCAGAAGCTGCGTGCTGAATGTGAAGCACGTGCATGAGTGAGAGTAGTCAGCATCCCTCCTCCCCACCTGTACCCCGCAAAATAACTCCACCTGCCACGCGCTCTCAGAGGCAGCAGCAGTCATAATTCAGACACACTCAACTCAGCCAGTATAACCACCCCTCCCCACCCCCAGTAAATGGAAGGAGAAAGGATTTAGAATCTGGGCTTTGAAAGCATTTCCAACCTGCTATCTAATTTGTCGTTATTATTTATAGAGCATTCTTTCTTTCCTTCGCATCTCCTTTCATTTCCAGAGCATTCCGAGGGAAGACGCGGCTTCTGAATACCTCCTGTCTCCACTTCCCTAGCTCGTAACTCAAACACCTCCTGGTCCTGCAGAGCTGAGCGCCAGCGTGGAAGGCACTGGGAGCGAGACTGGGGTTGTAAAGATGAGTAACACACAGGCTTGCTTTCAAGGCACTCCCGGTCTTACAAATTTGAAAATGAGTTTTGGCCTGGAGCCTGAAACTTCCAGATTTGAATACTATCCCCAGGGCCAAGCCTGGCTGAGACTCTGTCTCTCTCTGCATGAGCTGCCTGTCACCATCAGGTCCCCACCCAGATAACTCCCTTTTTGTTCCTGGAAACCTAGGGCTACCAAGCATGGTTGTGCAGGTTGTGGACTGCACAAAGGTGTCACATCTAAGGGTGCATCATTCACATCAGAAACATCATAGGCTTTGGGATTTATTGTAACCTTTTCAATCAGCCGCTGTCTTGCTGGAGGAAATTCATGATCATCTCGTTCACTCCATTTTTATAGATGAATGTTTCTTAGCATGAATGAGAATTCATTCCGTTTGTTCTGGGTGGAGTTCACTAGAGCCATCTCCACTGCTGCCCGAGGACCCACTGCCAGCTGGACTGTGTTACAGGTGAATGGTATCATTAAGCTCTGTGGTGCCTGAACCTGAATGGGCTTCAGGATAGGCCTGGGTTACATCACCACCTCATTTTCAGTGTGTCAGAACTAGAAACAACAGCCGAGAGGCTGCTAGTGCTCACCCACCCAACAGAGCGTGATTCTGCATCTCCTCTCCCCTGCCCAGTGAGTGCCCCCTGGTTTGAGTGACTGGCATATTCTGGAATACTTCTGCCAAATCCAAACATCATTCTGGATGAACTGAAGCAGGTTACGGTTCACAAGAGGCTCCTCTGTAGAAGCAGAGGCTCTTTCCCTGGGGAAATTGCCCTCCTAAGTTTCTGCTTTTAATAACTGATATAGTTCAAGTATTTGTCCCCACCCAAATCTCGTGTTCACTATTAATCCCCAGTGCTAGAGGGGAGCCTGGTGGGAGGGGACCGGGTCATGGGAGTAGATCCCTCATGACTTGTGCTGTCCTCACGATCATGCGTTCTCCCCAGATCTGGTCATTTAAAAGTATGTGTTTCCTGTCCGTCCCCTGCTCCCATTCTCGCCACATGATATGCCTGCTCCACTTCACCTTCCGACTTGAGTAAAAGCTCCCTGAGGCCTCCCTAGAAGCTGAGCTGATGCCAGTGTACAGCGTGCAGAACCATGAGCCACGTAAACCTCTTTTCTTTGTAAATTACTCAGCTTCAGGTATTTTTTTATAGCAGTGCAAGAACGGCCCAATACAATAACTACTTTCCCTGTGAAATAAACATTGACCATCTTATCCAACTATGCATGCTTCTCAATTCTAGAAATTGTTGAATGAAAGAGCTAAAGAGTATCCTCGAAAACACTCATGCACACACACACACACACACACACACACACCCCTATGCATACTGATGCACACACAGTTTCAGTCCAGGACGGTTTCTCTGGGAGGAAGGATGGTCTCAGAAATTATTGGTTTCCTTTAATTTTGACTTCCTAATGAATATGATTTTGATAAGATTCCAAAGACTTGTTTACTTGAGGAAAGAAAAAAAGAAAAGAACCTAGAGGCAGAGTTGGTTTGGATTCTGTTGTGGGCAGTTTATGTTTCTATGACAGTAATAAAAGCAATGAGAGAAAAAAGCTATAGAATCAAATAAATAGAGATCCAGGACTTGTGTAACTTTTAAAAGAAAGATTATTTAGCCTATTGATTCTTCCTAAGGTAAACATGAACTTTATTTCACTTTAGAACTCAGGAATTTTTTTCAAGTACGACTGTGGAAGAGTCAGAAGCCACTTTCATTTTGATGGCATGGAAACATTCTTTCCTTGGTGACCAGATTCTTTAAAATGAATAAGATTGGGCTAAGCGCGTGGATCATGCCTATAATCCTAGCACTTTGGGAGGCCGAGGCAGGTGGATCAGGAGATCAGGAGTTTGAGACGAGCCTGGCCAGTATGGTGAAACCCTGTCTCTACTAAAAATACAAAAATTAGCTGGGCATGGTGGTGGGCGCCTGTAATCCCAGCTACTCAGGATGCTTTGGCAGGAGAATTGCTTGAACCCGGGGAGGTGGAGGTTGCAGTGAGCCCAGATCGCACCACTGCACTCCAGCCTTGGCAACAGAGCGAGACTCCAGCTCAAAAAAAAGGATAAGATTGGCATTTTCCCAGGATATAACATTGACCTCCATTGTGTTTTTGATGGAATAGCTTTTTTGAGGGAAAGATTCCACAAGGAATCAGCCAACATGCCTCCTGGGCAGTGGGTCTCCAAGTGTGGTCCCCAGACCAGCATGATCCCCATCAGCTGGAAACTGTTAGAAATGCACATTGTCAGGCCCTACCCCAACCCACCAAATCAGAAACTCTGGGAGGGGACCCAATGGGAGCTTTTACCGAAGTCAGAGGGTGAAGCAGAGCTGTGTTTCCACACGCAGTTTAAGTCTTAAGAACTTAAAACTATGCACCGTTCTTGGTAAGAAAATAAGAGTTTTCCTTTGTGTGCGTATGTGAAACAATTCCCTGCACCCCACAGTTATTTAAACAAAAATGTGTCTAGGGAGTTCAAATGAGCTGGCCAATTGCCTTATAAAAGTTTACAAAGTAAGAGTCTGTGCTGTTTCCCTTATGAGGCAGAAGCCCAATCACTAACTTGGAGTGAGTCCGAGGCAGGACAGAGGAGTGTCTGTCTAGTCCCCGAGCTCATCAATACGTGATCGTGAGGATGGAGGAGGCAGGGTTGTCGCTCCTGCTCTGCTAGGGGAAAAAAAGAGATGCTGCTGTCAGGCAGCTCCCTGGCTACCTCCCGTATATTCTGTTCCATTGCTGGAAGAGTGCAGCCTACATCCTGTGCACTTATGTATACTACTGTAAAACACACTCTCTCTTCTGGAGAGTTCTGAAGCAGATGTTTCTCTGAGTCTTTCCATGAATTCAAATGCATTGTCATCCTTAGGTTTCCTAGGTAAAGGAGAGCGCACTGCTTATCAGCATTTAATAACTGTTCCTTTGTTGGCTGACCGATTATCCTTCGTGTCAGTCGCATGGCTGCTAGGAGAACGCGTACGGCCGACTCCCAGCCACACAGTCGTGTCATCCACACAATCCCTGAAGAAAACTCACTGAACATGCAGTCCACACATTTAAAAAACGCTGTGCTCTGAAAGTGTATGTTGCACAAACATTTTCAACTTCATTTAAAATAAATTTTTTTAATTTTTTACTGTTTTGGAGACCGCTCCAGGCTGCAGTGCAGTGGTGTGATGACTGTAACCTCAGACTCCCAGGTTCAAGTGCTCCTCCTGCCTCAGCCTCCCAAGCAGCTGGGACTGCAGGCCGCACCACCGTAACCAGCTAGTGTGTATGCGTGTGTGTGTTTTAACAGAGACGGGGTCTTGCTGTGTTTCTGATTTAAACTCCTGGCCTGAAGCAATCGTCCTTCCTTGGCCTCCCAAAGTGCTGGGATTACAGGCATGAGCCACCTGCTCCACCTGTAACTTCCTAACACTCACAACTGGAAGAAAGTTGGTGGTGGTGGTAGCATGATTTTACAGATGGAGAAATTAACACCTGGAGTTGCGTTCGTGCAGAGCAGTGGTGATCACCCGGTCATTTTCCTTCTCTCTCTCTGGCGGCCCTCTGTTGTGTGGGTTAAGTAGCGACTTTTTAGTTTGGAAAAGGAGTCCCTTTCCAAATAGGTGAACGAATTTGTCATTCACCTATTCTTCCAGTCACATTTCTTACCTCTCCTCCACCCTGCCCACCCCAAACTACAGTCAGTAAAACATAAACCAACACTCACTAAGCCCTTCCCATGTGCTGCGCTCTTTGTCAAGAACTTCCCATACATTATCTCATTTAATCCTCACAATAACTTTTCTCAGGTGGAGCCATTACTGCCACCTCCATCATACTGACGAGGAAACTGAGGCTCATAGAAGTACCATGCTCCAAAACCTCACAGCTACTCGCAGGCTCCAACACAGCAGTCAGCCCAGTCAGCCCACCCCTCTGCACCTTGGCCAGGCTGCTCACTCACCTGGAGTCCCCAGCCGGCACTGAGTCCTCTTCTGAATCTCATTCATGAACATATTCATGAAAACTTTCCTGGCCCCACGTGGAAATGCCCCCTCATTTGGATCCTCATTGAACCCCAGTACACAGCTCTTTTGTACTGCTCTGTTTTACCGGGGTGTTTTATTATTGTCTCACCCAATAAGCCTCTTGAAGACAGCAACTCGTTTGTAAGCTGTTTACAACCCCAGAGCCTTGCGTGGTACCTGGCCACGCACGGTACCACTAAGGGGTACTTAACAGATGCTTAATGAAGGAAGGAATGATTTCTGATCTGGCTGCTTATCTTCTAGACTGATTTGGGGGTGGCTGGGGTACAGGATTGCTGCTGGCCATTGCTCTGTCCCATGTCCCTTGGGCTAGTTCCTTCTAGATTGAGGTTTTTAAGTCCCAACAAGAAAATCCTGAAATAAGCACAGCACCTCAATCAGGAAACGGCAGCTCGAGTTCTTGGGAAATACAAAGGGTAGTTAGTGTGTTCCCCTCGAAGGCATCTCAGCCAGCCCTGTGCAAGCCAGAGCCCCAAACAAAGCTTCAGGCTGGGGCCGACTTGGGGTATCAGTGCCTGCTGGCGGGACTGTTCTACAAAGCTGTGCTCCAGCGTCGGCGACCAAACCTCCAGCGGCATTGTGGTCTTGGAAGAAAGCTGATTCCATGGGAAGTGAAAGGGCCTGGTGAGGGTGTTTGCAGGGCTGAGGTGAAGTCAGAGTCTACAGTTCGGCCAGCGGCAGCTGCACACCGTCCACCCAGCACGTGATAAATGCTTCTGACATTTCCTTCAGACACAGCGAGCTAGGAAGCCTTTTAGATTCTCAAATGCAGAACTCTGCCTTATTGATCAGGTGCCTTTCATTCAAGGTTTCCAAGCCCCTCAGCCACAGAGGGAATGCTCCCCTCAGCCTCCTCCACGGCCGCAGCCTTTCCAGTAGAGGCGATCGTCATTGTTGGAATATGGCATGTACTTTAATTTGGTGAGGATTCTTCTTTTTAATGCTTATGAAATGCACACCAGAACAGACTGGGATTAGGTAATTTTCACATTTACTTGGTACTTCCCTCCCTAACCCCCATCTGATCTTCCATATACACATTTTAAGAAGAAAATAAAGAGAAAACACGTCCTCCTAATGATCCTCCGTATTAGAACTTCCCACTCTGCTTTGAGCTCCTGCTGCTTCGAGTCTCCCACTGCCAGCAAGCGCTTCTCTGCCAAGGCGGGGGGACGGTGAAGGGAATTAAAGGGGCAGTCGGTGGCTCGCCTCTGGCTGGAGTTGGCGGAGCGTCTCATTAGCGTTTGCTCTTTTCCTCCAGCTGGGCTTCACCGGGCCCCTCTTCTTATCAAGCCATCCTTCACTTCTCCCAGGCTGTCCCCTGCACTCAGACCCCCTCCAATCCTTCCAGTAAGATGGCAGCAGTACGACTGGGACTCATTGGAGCTAAGCGGAGAATTCAAGTTGCTTTTGTTACAAGCCTCAAACTTGAACATGAAGGAGCTCTTACAAGAAAATGCCACCGCCTCCCTTTTGTTGTGTGCATAAACCCAACTGTTTCTGCATCCTCTGGGCCTCCTTCCTGCCCCTCGTTGGCACAGGGCATTGTACGTAGTGTGTGTCTGACACATGCTTAGTGGAATGGAACACATGCGGTCCTGGGAAATGGGGGCCTCTTGGAGGAACTGATGGGGAAAGAATTGGGATAATTTTGGCCCATTATTGGACATTCTTGCTCTTATTTATTTATTGGTTGAATGAGAATGAAAACGTCTAAGATGTACCAAGGGTCCAGGGATTTGAGCCTGAGATAGTGGCATGATTTTTCTGTGCCTTCTCCTTGCTCCCTCTTCTCCCCTCTTTCAGTGTGGGGAAGTTTTGAGAACGCAGAGTTTGGTGTCAGGATCCATGGAGTATCTGCTGGGCTCTTATGCAAGTTAAGCTACCTGACATCCTGCATCTTAGACAAGACTATTCCAGATTTCCACCTCTTAACCTGAAAGATCCTTACGAGGGCAATTCCCTTCCTTTCTTATTTCCTTCCTTCCTCTCCTTCCTGGAACTAAGGCTGCGGAGTCCCAGGCTGGAGAAACAGCCCACTGTTGAAGGGGGTGTGTCCCTGGGTTTGTTAAGAAAGGGACTCCCAACCTCCCCAGGGGGCCTGGAGAAGGACACCTTCTTTTTCACCACCGGGCTGTGATCTCGCAGGCTGGCAAGGCCTTAATGATGAACGGTGTGTACTTGCTGGCCTGCCATCTGTCCCCAGGCAGCACTGAGAACGGGGCTGATGTCGTCAACCCTGGCGCCTTCTGCAGGGCTCTTCCGCACGTGCCACTGCTGGGAACAAAATTATCATCACGTGGGGGCTGCACACATTTAATGGAACATGGAAGCCAGCACAGACCGTTTTCCTCAAAGACCGTTTTATAAAGAAAATGGACTTTGGGGAACAACGCCAGAAAGGTATCAGGTATTCCTCTTTATTAGGCGAGTGTGGCCATGGCCTCTCTGTTTTAGATCGCTAGGTGGTTGATTATGGTGCTTTGCCAAATCCACAGTGGATCCGGTAGCTAGTATTTTTGGGTGGGCACCAGACTGAGTTACTTGTTTTCAGAGTTCTGGACATTACTTACCCAGGTGAAAGGCCAGAAGCAGTGGGAGTGGAGAGAAGGTGGAGAGGAAGTACTGAAGTCACTAATCAGGTGCCACGTTAGCAAGCTGAAGTTTTCATATGTATCATGAAGCGATGCAAAGAAAAAGAACTCGCCCTGCGTCCTGTTGCCTTCCAAGCCAGCCAGCATCTCCGTGGTGACAGACGAGCCTGCATCAGCAGAGGAAGCATCTCCTGACTGCTCGCTATTTCACGACAGACCTATTCTTTAGCTCTTCACTGGTAACACATGAGTGAGCGTCAGTGGGAAATGGGCCTGTCTTTAATAACAAGTACCAAAATCCAAACTGAACACGCCTGAGAGAATCTAATTCAGCAGTGTCCACGGCGGCTTCCTCAAACACTCCTTCCACACCAGTACATATTTTATCCTTCAAATGGATACCTCCCATTTCTACCCACCCTGGTCTACCTATCAAGTATTCAGAAACATCTCCAGCTGTGACTCACTGAGTGCTTACCAAAAATCAGGCAAGAGAGAGTGGGTGGAAGTTGAAAGACCTAAGTGTAACCTGCATCTATAAAAATTGGGTGTCTAGGCCGGGCACGGTGGCTCGCACCTGAATTCCCAGCACTTTGGGAGGCCAAGGCAGGAGGATCACTTGAGTCCAGGAGTTTGAGACCAGCCTGGACAACATAGAGAAACCCTGTCTGTCTGAGAAATAAAAAAATTAGCTGGGTGTGGTTGTGTGTGCGTGTCATCCCAGCTACTTGGGAGGCTGATGCAGGAGGATTGCTTGAGCCTGGGAGGCAGAGGTTGCAGTGAGCAGAGATCACACCAGTGCACCCCAGCCTGGGTGACAGCAAGACCCTGTCTCAAAAAAAAAAAAAAATTGGATGACCTTGGCAAGTATGGTGTCTGCCTCAGCCTTATGGGTGTATGATGATTCAGAATGTAGCGATTCGGTCTCCTGAGTTCCTAAGTCAAAGGTGGATAAAGGAAGACCTGGGAAGCAGTGAGGAATGGGCTTTCACAGCACTGTCACGGACACAGGTTCAATGTCATGGATGTCGGTTCAATGTCACAGATGCAAGTTCAATGTCATGGCAGTTATTATTTACAGAGAACATACTTTATGCCAAGTGCTTAGGATAATTATTTGCTTAATAGTCATGTAAGTCCTTCAAGATAGGGGTTCTGATCGCCATTTTACTAATGAGGAAACTATGTTAAAATAATATATTCATGGTCACACAGCAACCAAGGACCAGGATCTGTCTGACTTCCAAGTTCGTGGTCTTTCCAGTAGCCTCAATGATAGTGGTAAAGTCATAATCGCTGATATTGACTGAGCACTCTCGATGTCGGTGGCTTTGTTGAAGGGATGTTATGGGCGTTTGCTCTTTGAATGATCACAGTAACCCTGCTAGGACAGTTACTGTTATTACGGCCGATTTATAGATGTGGACATCGGAGGTGAAACCCTCGTGCATGGACACACACCGATGAACTTACAGCCAGCACGCAAACCAGGCAGCTGTCTCCAGAGCCTGTACCCCCAAGCTCCAGGCCATGTGCTCTGTGAGTCGTAGATAGATGCTGTGACAGCTTGCGTCACTGAGATCGGAGTGGGTCATCAGGCATGCCTCAGGACCCTACACCCCGCTGCATTCACACCTGAGCACGCCTGCCTCTGGATGCGTCTTTCCGCCAGCTTATCCATTTAAAAGAGATTCCCTGATACAACAAGCTAATGATGGGGCCTCTTCTAGCTAGGCGGCTGTCAGAGTCCCAGGGCTTTCTGACAGACCAGCTCCTGCTATGTGTCTGTCTGCATCCTTGAAGCCTGGCCAGCTCTGTCCCACGCCTGCTAATTGATCGGGGGCATCTGGCCCCTCAAGGCTGCCCGGCCATTAGCCATACCTCACGGGGAAGGGTTTTCTTCCTTGGTTTCACCTCCCTCCCTCCAGCGCGCAGTCCCTTGCTGGGCTTGCCTGGTGACAGACGTGTGTTGATGAAGAGCTTTAGGGAATGTGCTTCCCCCTCTGCTCCCCGGAGCACTTCTTTATCGAGTGCATGTCATTACCGGCTCCGTTCTCCGCCCTGCACATGCTCCCTCGCACTTAGCTCTATTGTGCCACCACTTGTCACCTTTTCCAGGCCGGTTTTTAATAATGGAAATCTTCCCTCTCTGATGGCGTTGCTGCTCATTATTTGCTGTCTGGCACCATGGGAGCTCACCCACTGGCACCTCTGAGGAGCCAGCCGCCCAGGGTGCAAGTGTGGGCCCTGGTACCTGCCCCAGTCTCCTGAGTGGTGGCTCCGCTCTGGCTGTGACTCAAGACACTCATGGAGAAAGGAGCAGTCCGGGTTATTGCCCTTCCGCCTTTGCCAGCCAGTTGGCTTAGAGCAAGCCAATCTCTACAGCCTCGAAATAGGAAAGAGGTTAATAATCACTACAGTAATATTTCCTTAGCAAAGCCGTTATGAGGGAACCAAATGGAAGAAAGATATGAGAAATGTCTTTATAAACTGTAAAATCTGTAAAACTTGTAAGGAAGTTGTGGTGGTGTTGCTGATGGATGATCGATTGGTCAACACGGAGCAGTTGCTGCCCCAAAGGAGGTCTGGAGTGCACCCCAGCCCCTCATCTGCCCTCCCACCCCCAAACTCAGCATGGAGTCATATGGACTTCCTCCAGGTGAATATAACCCCCTCGTCTTTGAATATGTCATGCAGGATTATTATTATGTGTTTTGTTTTGGCAAAGAAATTTAAGCCAATTTACTTTTGTTCTGTAACTCACAACTGAACTGCGCTCAGAGTCTCTGGGACCCATTCAGGCGTGGGTCTGTGGTTCTATAACGACTTTGGGCTGTTGGAACAATGGCTTTGTAAAATATGTTTAAAAGCTCCCTCTGAACTGATGGATCACAGCCTTCTTGGTTGGCCCCTGGATTCCTGGCACTGGAGTTATCATTGCCCATATCATTGTCACCTGGAATGTGACTCCTTTGGTTTCCTAAAAAACTTCTGGAACCTTTCAATCATATGGAATGAAAAAGATCTTACTTTGGAAAAAGTCATTTTAGATCATTTATAGAAATTCTGCCAGAAAAATATTCAAACCTCTTCCTTTTGTAAAACCTATTTTTTTAAAAAATATATATATTATACTTTAAGTTCTGGGATACATGTGCAGAATGTACAGGTTTCTTATATAGGTACACACATGCCACGGTGGTTTGCTGCACCCATCACCCATCAACTACATTAGAGATTTCTCCCGCTTCCTTCCCCTATCCCCCACCCCTGGTGTGTGATGTTCCCCTCCCTGTGTCCATGTGTTCTCATTGTTCAACTCCCACTTATAAGTGAGAACATGTGGTGTTTGGTTTTTCTGTTCTTGTGTCAGTTTGCTGAGAATGATGGTTTCCAGCTTCATGCATATCCCTGCAAAGGACATTTACTCATCCTTTTTTATGGCTGCATAGTATTCCATGATGCATATGTGCCACATTTTCTTTATCCAGCCTATCACTGATGGGCATTTGGGTTGGTTCCAAGTCTTTGCTATTGTGAATAGTACTGCAATAAACATACATATGCATGTGTCTTTATAGCAGAGTGATTTATAATCCTTTGGGTATATACCCCATAATGGGAATGCTGGGTCAAATGGTATTTCTGGTTCTAGACTCTTGAGGAATCACCATGTCTTCCATGATGGTTGAACTAATTTACACGCCCACCAACATTGTAAAAGCGTTCCTGTTTCTCCACATCCTCTCCAGCATCTGTTGTCTCCAGACTTTCTTATGAGCACCATTCTAACTGGCATGAGATTACCATCTCATTGTGGTTGTGACTTGCATTTCTCGAATGACCAGTGATGAGCTTTTTTTCATATGTTGTTGGCTGCATAACTGTCTTCTTATGAGAAGTGTCTGTTCATACCCTTCTATTTTTTGATGGTTTTTTTTTCCTTGTAAATTTGTGTAAGTTCCTTGTAGAATGTGGATATTAGCCCTTTGTCAGATGGGTAGATTGCAAAGATTTTCTCCCATGCTGTAGGTTGCCTGTTCACTCCGATGATAGTTTCTTTTGCTGTGCAGAAGCTCTTTAGTTTAAATAGATCCCTTTAGTGAATTCTGGCTTTTGTTGCCATTGCTTTTGGTGTTTCAGTCATAAGTCTTTGCCCATGCCTGTGTCCTGAGTGTTACTGCCTAAGTTTTCTTATAGGGTTTTTATGGTCTTAGGTCTTACATTTAAGTCTCTAATCCATCTTGAGTTAATTTTTTGTATTAGGTGTAAGGAATTGGTCCCATTTCCATCTTCTGCATATGGCTAGCAAGTTTTCCCAACACCATGTATTAAATAGGGAATCCTTTCCCCATTGCTTGTTTTTGTCAGGTTTGTCAAAGATCAGATGGTGATAGATGTGTGGCATAATTTCTGAGGCCTCTGTTCTGTTCCATTGGCCTACATATCTGTTTTTGTAATAGTACCATGCTGTTTTTGTTACTGTAGCCTTGTAGTATAGTTTGAAGTCAAGTACCGTAATGCCTCCAGCTTTGTTCTTTTTGCTTAGGATTGTCTTGGCTATACAGGCTCTTTTTTGGTTCCATATGAAATTTAGTTTCTTTTAATTCTGTGAAGAAGGTCAGTGGTAGCTTGATGGGGATAGCACTGAATCTATTAATTACTAAATGGCCATTTTCACAAAACTGATTCTTCCTGTCCATGAGCATGGAATCTTTTTCCATTTGTTTGTGTCCTCTCTTATTTCCTTGAACAAGGGTTTGTAGTCCTTCAAGAGATCCTTCACATCCCTTGTAAATTGTATTCCCAGGTACTTCATTATCTTTGTAGCAGTTGTGAATGGGAGTTCACTTGTGACTTGGCTCTCCGTTTGTCTGTTGTTGGTGTATAGGAATGCTTGTGATTTCTGCACACTGATTTTCTATCCTGATATTGTGCTGAAATTGCTTATCACATTGAGGAGATTTTGGACTGAGATGATGGGATTTTCTAACTATACAATCAAGTCATCTGCAAATAAAGACAATTCGACTTCCTCTCTTCCTAATTGAATACGCTGTATTTCTTTCTCTTGCCTGATTGCCCTGGACAGAACTTCCAATACTATGTCAAATAGGAGTAATGAGAGAGGGCCTCCTTGTCTGTACAGAAATGCTTACAGCTTTTGCCCATTCAGTATGATATTGGCTGTAAATCTGTCATAAATAGCTCTTATTATTTTGGGATATGTTCCATTAACACCTATTTTAATGAGAGTTTTTAGCATGAAGGCGTGTTAAATTTTATCAAAGGCCTTTTCTACATCTATTGAGATAATCATGTGGTTTTAGTCCTTGGTTCTGTTTATGTGATGGATTACATTTATCAATTTGCATATGTTGAACCAGCCTTGCATCCCAGGGATGAAGCTGACTTGATTGTGGTGGATAAGCTTTTTCATGTGCTGTTGGATTTGGTTTGCCAGTATTTTATTGAGGATTTCTGCATCAATGTTCATCAGGGACATTGGCCTGAAATTTTCTTTTTTTGTTGTGTCTCTGCCAGGTTTTGGTATCAGGATGATGCTGGCCTCATAAAGTGAGTTAGGGAGAAGTCCCTCTTTTTCTGTCGTTCGGAATATTTTCAGAAGGAATGGTACCAGCTCTTCTTTGTACCTTTGGTAGAATTTGGCTGTGAAACTGTCTGGTCCTGGGCTTCTTTTGGTTGGTAGGCTACTGATGACTGCCTCAATTTCAGAACTTGTTATTGGTCTGTTCAGGGAGTCAACTTCTTCCTGTGGGAGGGTGTATGTGTCCAGGAATTTATCCATTTCTTCTAGTTTATTTGCATAGAGGTGTTTATAGTTTTCTCTGATGGTAGTTTGTATTTCTGTGGCATCAGTGGTGATATTCCCCTTTATCATTTTTTATTGTGTCTATTTGATTCTTCTCTCTTTTCTTCTTTATTAGTCTAGCGAGTGGTCTATCTACTTTGTTAATTTTTTTCAAAAAAACAGCTCCCGGATTCATTGATTTTTTTAAGGGTTTTTCGTGTCTCTATCTCCTTCAGTTCTGTTCTGATCTTAGTTATTTCTTGTCTTCTGCTAGCTTTTGAATTTGTTTGCTCTCGCTTCTCTTGTTTTTTTCATTGTGATGTTAGGGTGTCGATTTTAGATCTTTCCTGCTTTCTCCTGTGGGCATTGAGTGCTATCAGTTTCCCTCTAAACACTGCTTAGCTGCGTCCCAGCGATTCTGGTACGTTGTGTCTTTGTTCTCATTGGTTTCAAAGAACTCCTTTATTTCTGCCTTACTTTTATGATTTACCCAGAAGTCATTGAGGAGCAGGTTGTTCAGTTTCCATGCAGTTGTGTCATTTTCAGTGAGTTTCTTAATCCTGAGTTCTAATTTGATTGCACTGTGGTCTCAGAGACTGTTTGTTATGATTTCCATTCTTTTCCATTTATTTCCAAGTGCGATGTGGTGCTGAGAAGAGTGTATATTCTGTTTATTTGGGGAGGCGAGTTCTGTAGATGTCTGTTAGGTCCAGTTGGTCCCGAGCTGAATTCAAGTTCTGAATATCCTTGTTAATTTTCTGTCTCGTTGTTCTGTCTAATATTGACAGTGGGGTGTTAAAGTCTCCCAGTAGGATTGCATGAGGGTCTAAGTCACTTTGTAGGTGTCTAAGAACTTGCTCTGTGAGTCTGGGTGCTCCTGTATGGGGTACGTACATGTTTAGGGTAGTCAGCTCTTCTTGCTGCATGGATCCCTTTACCATTATGTAATGCCCTCCTTTGACTTTTTTGGTCTTTGTTGGCTTAAAGTTTATTCTGTCAGAGACTAGGATTGCAACCCCTGCTTTATTTTTATTTTTGCTTTCCGTTTGCTTGGTAAACATTCCTCCATCTCTTGATTTTGACTCTGAGTGTGTCTTTGCATGTAAAATACAGCACACCAATGGGTCTTGACTCTTTATGTAATTTGCCAGTCTGTGTCTTTTAAGTGAGGCATGTAAATTAGCCTATTTACAGTTAACATTAATATTGTTATGTGTGAATTTGGTCCTGTCATTTTGATGCTAGCTGGTTGTTTTGCCCATTAGTCGATGCAGTTTTTTTGTAGGGTCAGTGGCCTTTACAATTTGTTATGTTTTTGCACTGGCTGGTACCAGTTCTTTTCATATTTAGTGCTTTTTTCAGGAGCTCTTGTAAGGCAGACCTGGTGGTAACAGAATCCCTCAACATTTTCTTGTCTGCAAAGGATTTTATTTATCTTTCGCTTATGAAGCTTAGTTTGGCTGGATATGAAATTCTTGTTTGGAAATTCTTTACTTTAGGAATGTTGAATACCGGCCCCCACTCTCTTCTGGCTTGCAGGGTTTCTGCAGAGAGATCCGCTGTTAGTCTGATGGGCTTCCCTTTGTGGGTAACCCGACCTTTCTCTCTGGCTGTCCTTAACATTTTTTCCTTCATTTCAACCTTGGTGAATCTGACGATTATGTTTTGGGGTTGCTCTCCTTGAGGAGTGTCTTTTTGGTGTCCTCTGTATTTCCTAAATCTGAATGCTGGCCTGTCTTGCTGGGTTGGGGAAGTTCTCCTGGGTGATATCCTGAAGAGTGTTTTCCAAATTGGTTCCATTCTCCCCTTCACTTGCAGGTCAAACGTAGGTTTGGTCTTTTCATATAGTCTCATGTTTCTTGGAGGCTTTGTTTGTTCCTTTTCATTCTTTTTTCTCTAATCTTGTCTTCACGCTTTATTTCATTAAGTTTATCTTCAATCTCTGATATCCTTTCTTCTGTTTGATCAATTTGGCTATTGATACTTGTTCAACTATTCACAAAGTTCTCATGCTGTGTTTTTCAACTCCATCAGGTTGTTGATGTTCTTCCCTAAACTGGTTACTCTCGTTTGCAATTCCTCTGCCCGATTTTCAAGGTTCTTAGCTTCCTTGCATTGGGTTAGAACATGCTCCATTAGCTCAGAAGAGTTTGTTATTACCGGCCTTCTGAAGCCAACTTCGTCAAACTCACTCTCCGTTCTGTTTTGTTCCCTTATTGGCGAGAAGTTGTGATCCTTTGGAGGAGAAGAGGTGTTCTGATTTTTGGGATTTTCAGCCTTTTTGCACTGGATTTTTCTTATCTTTATGGATTCAGGTGACCTTCAGATGGGTTTTGTTTAGATGTCTTTTTTGTTGATGTTGATGCTATTCCTTTCTGTTAGTTTTCCTTCTAAAGGCCCCTCTGCTGCAGGTCTGCTGGAGTTTGCTGGGGGTCCACTCCAGACCCTGTTTGCCTGAGTATCACCAGCAGAGGCTGCAGAACAGCAAAGATTGCTGCCTGTTCCTTCCTCTGGAAGCTTTGTCCCAGAGGAGCACCCACCACATGCCAACCAGAGCTCTCCCATAGGAGGAGTCTGTCAGCCCCTTTAGGTAATATCAAGGGAGGTGTCCCCTTGTCAGGATTCACAGGGGTCAGGGACCCACCTGAGGCATTCTGTCTCTTAACCGAGCTCAAGTGTTGTGCTGGGAGATCGGCTGCTCTCTTTAGATCTGAAAGGCAGGAAGGTTTAATTCTGCTGAAGCTTCGCCCACAGCCACCCCTGTCCCAGGGAGATGGGAGTTTTATCTATAAGCCCCTGAGTGGGGCTGCGGCCTGTCTTTCAGAGATGCCCTGCGGAGAGAGGAGGAACCTAGAGGCAGTCTGGCATCAGCGGCCTTGCTGAGCTGCGGTGGGCTCCACCCAGTTTGAACGTCCCGGCAGCTTTGTTTACACCGTGAGGGGGAAACCACCTACTCAAGCCTCAGTAATGGCAGATGCCCCTTCCCTTACCAAGCTCAAGCATCCCAGGTCAACTTCAGACTGCTGTGCTGGCAGCAAGAATTTCAAGCCAGTGGATCTTAGCTTGCTGTGCTCTGTGGGTTGGAGGGGGGGATCCGCTGAGCTACTCCCTGGCCTCAGCCCCCTTTCCAGGGGAGTGAATGGTTCTGTCTCACTGGCGTTCCAGGCACCACTGGGGTATGAGAAAGAACTTCTGTGAGTAGCTCAGTGTCTGGGCAAATGGCCACCCAGTTTTGTGCTTGAAACCCAGGGCCCTGGTGGTGCAGGCACCCGAAGGAATCTCCTGGTCTGCGGGTGGCGAAGACCGTGAGAAAAGCGTATTATCTGGGCTGGATAGCACAGTCCCTCACGGCTTCCCTTGGCTAAGGGAGGGAGTTCCCGGACCCGTGCACTTCCAGGTGAGGCAACGCCCCACCTGCTTCGGCTGGCTCTCCTTGGGCTGCACCCACTGCCTAACCAGTCCCAGGGAGACGAGCTGGGTACCTCCGTTGGAAATACAGAAATCACCCACCTTCGGCGTTGATCTCGCTGGGTTTTCTCCTCTTCCCGTCGCTGGGAGCTGCACACCGGAGCTGTCCCTATTCAGCCATCTTTCCAGCCACCCCAAACCTGGTTTTAATTTATTTTAACGATGTTGCCCGTCTTCCTGTCAAGTCAAGCAGCCACACTGGGCACATGAAAAGGGGGAAAGCGGTCCTGCTTAGAGTCCCACGTGCCACTGATGGGCTAACAGTATAACCCTACATGATATTATTTAAAGAAAAAAGTGCTCTTTAAATCATGGCTGGAAGATTGCACCCTTAATCTCCTGCCGTGTGTTTTTTAGAAACTGGCACTTTGTTGCAATATTGTACAATAGATTTGTCAGAATGTCATGGGCTAAAAGAAAGGATGGGGAAGGTTGCTGAATTTCTTGCATTTCTTGGTAGATCAGAAAAGCATGGGTCAGGTGTGGTAGCTCATGCCTGTAATCTCAGCACTTTGGGCGGCTGAGGCGGGCAGATCACCTGAGGTCAGGAGTTCAAGACCAGCCTAACCAACATGGTGAAACCCCATCTCTACTAAAAACAAACAAAAAAATTAGCCGGATGTGGTGGCAGGCTCCTGTAATCCCAGTTACTCAGGAGGCTGAGGCACGAGAATCACTTGAACCCAGGAGGCAGAGGTTGCAGTGAGCCGAGATCACTCCACTCGGCTGGGCGATAGAGTGAAACTCAATGTCCAAAAGAAAATTGCGTGTGTTAAGAACAATCTATGTGGAGAAGCGCACGCTGTTTAGGGGTCCCGTCTCTCCAATCATCTTTCTTAAATGGTCGGTAGTCTTCCGGAGGTGAGTAACGCACTAGAAACAACAGAAGTGAGATCGCTTCTTCCACATTGCTGGATCAGGACAGAAGGCGTGGGCATCACGTGGGCAATACCGCATTCAGCTTTTAGATGCTCAGATCACGTTTTGCCTGGAATACTCACTCACCTTTACAAAAAATGTAAGCAGGCCGTGTGTTCTTAAACTTTGGTCCGGAAAGGAGGGAGGGAAAGTATTTGTTCTTTGTCTTGCCTTTGTGTGTGTGTATGTTCGTTAAATTTTTTTTGCCTTATTTTTTAACATTTATCCTAGGAGAAAGATTTCTGATGGGAGTTTGATGCAGAAAGTATGTTTCACACCAGTTAATCTGCAGAATGAAACCAACCTTCCTTCCTTCCTTCCTTCTTTCCTTCCTTCCTTCCTTCCTTCCTTCCTTCCTCCCTCCCTTCCTTCCTTCCTCCCTTCCTCCCTCCCTCCCTTCCTCCCTCCCTCCCTTCCTCCCTCCCTCCCTTCCTCCCTCCCTCCCTTCCTCCCTCCCTTCCTTCCTTCCTTCTTTCCTTCCTTCCTCCCTTCCTTCCTTCCTTTTTCCTTCCTTCCTTCTTTCCTTCCTTCCTCCCTCCCTTCCTCCCTCCCTTCCTTCCTCCCTTCCTTCCTTCCTTCCTTCTTTCCTTCCTTCCTTCCTTCCTCCCTCCCTCCCTTCCTTCCTTCTTTCCTTCCTTCCTTCCTTCCTCCCTCCCTTCCTTCCTTCCTCCCTCCCTCCCTCCCTTCCTCCCTCCTTTCCTTCCTCCCTTCCTTCCTTCTTTCCTTCCTTCCTCCCTCCCTTCCTTCCTTCTTTCCTTCCTTCCTCCCTTCCTTCCTTCCTCCCTCCTTTCCTTCCTTCCTTCCTCCCTCCTTTCCTTCCTTCCTTCCTCCCTTCCTTCCTTCCTTCTTTCCTTCCTTCCTCCCTCCCTTCCTTCCTTCTTTCCTTCCTTCCTCCCTTCCTTCCTTCCTCCCTCCTTTCCTTCCTTCCTTCCTCCCTTCCTTCCTTCCTCCCTTCTTTCCTTCCTTCCTCCCTCCCTTCCTTCCTTCCTCCCTTCCTTCCTTCCTCCCTTCCTTCCTTCCTCCCTTCCTTCCTTCCTCCCTCCTTTCCTTCCTTCCTTCCTCCCTTCCTTCCTTCCTTCCTTCTTTCCTTCCTTCCTCCCTCCCTTCCTTCCTTCCTTCTTTCCTTCCTTCCTCCCTTCCTTCCTTCCTTCCTTCTTTCCTTCCTTCCTTCCTCCCTTCCTCCCTTCCTCCCTCCCTCCCTTTCTTCCTTCCTTCCTCCCTTCCTTCTTTCCTTCCACTCCTTTTCTTCCTCTCTCATTCTTTCTCACTCTCTCTCTTTTTTTGTTTTTTGAGAGGCTCTGGCCCTGTTGCCCAGGCTGGAGTACAGTGGCACAATCTCAGCTCACTACAGCCTCCATCTTCCAGGCTCAAGCGATCCTTTCACCTCAGCCTCCCAAGTAGCTGGGATTTCAGGCATGTGCCACCACGGTTTACTAAATTTAAAGCATGTTTTGTAGAGACAAGGTCTCACTATATTGCCTATGCTTGAACTCCTGGGCTCAAGCGATCCTCCCACCTCAGCCTCCCAAAGTGTTGGGATTGCAGGCATGAGCCACCATGCCCGGCCTCTTTCTTTCTCTCTTGCAAGTTAATAATGCTTTGCATTTGTATGCTGCTTCATAGTACATTCTTATCTTTTTGGTTCTTCACAACTCTCCTTCTAGGGAAGTTGCAGGACAGGCCTGTTTTAGGGGTAAGGAAGCCAAAGCCCATTCCTGAGATCACAGAGCCCCTCAGTGGTGGCGACGCGTGGGTTGGAACCCAGTCTCTGCTCCTGCCTTGCTGCAGTGCCCACACACCCTGTACCTGCACAATGGACCCTCCGTGTTTTGCTCTCTACAGCTGAATCCCATCCAAAAACATGAGGAAACCAGGAAGGGCTTCTGGTGTGTACCCAGGACAGCACACTGCTGTCCTGCACCTGCACCCCCGGCTCTCCTCGGGAGTGGCCTGGCGCTCTCAACTCCATCTGTTCCCCATGACTGGCCGTCTCCCATGTGAGGCTGAGACACAGGACACCTCACACTCCGGGAGGAATCCCAGCACGCCCATCCCGCCCCCATCCTTGGCAGCGGGGAAGCGGGACCCCACAGTGGGTGTGGTTGCTGGTCGGCTTTGTAGTTTGGCTCTGCTGTCTGTCTCATGCAGTGACCCTTTTGCTTTGAGAATCCCTCTGGCAATCTCCCATTTTCTACTTTTCCTGTCATTCTTCCCGGCGATGGCCCGTTCTTACTCGCCGCTGCTTTCCCCTGGAGAACTGAAGACTGATGTGGAAAGCTTAGAGTTGACTCCAGCCCTGCTGGGATTGGGACAGAAATGACGTCAAATGGTGCTCCTGCTTTGTTTCCAGTTTCTACTGAGCTGATTCTCAGGAACCCGGGAATTCAAACATCAGACAGAGGCGAAGGGATCGGAAGAGCCAGTGGTGACCTGAACTCTGTAGCCTAGAACGTTGTAGAGGTGAAAACCGTTTCTCATCACCCACACGCTCCTACTGGGCGTTGTCATGGCCAAGACTCAGGTCAGGGAACTGTCCGCAGTTTCCTGTGTGTCTATAGGGGCCTTTGTCGTGGGTATGCACAAAATAAGTTGAAACAAACTCGCACGTGAGAAGGGCTGGTGGAGTTCTCCCTGCTCCTGCCACCTTCTCGTCACCTGCAGTCTTTTTTTTTTTTTTTCTGGACAGTCTCACCCTATCGCTCAGGCTGGAGTGCAGTGGCGCCATCTCAGCTCACTATAACCTCCGCCTCCCGGGTTCAAGTGATTCTCCTTCCTCAACCTCCCAAGTAGCTGGGTTACAGGCACCTGCCATCATGCCCAGCTAATTTTTGTATTTTTTTTTTTTTTTTTTTTTTTTTAGTAGAGATGGGTTTTAGCATGTTGGCCAGGCTGGTCTCAAACTTCTGACCTCAGGCCTCCCAAGTGCTGGGATTACAGGTGTGAGCCACCACGCCCAGCCTGCAGTCTTTTTCTCATGGCTGAGGGATCCTTCCAGTGGTCACGTTTTGCCCATAGCCCTCCTGAATGCTGGAGTCTGCAGAAAACTTCCAGCCGAATAGCTTCTGGGTAGAGAAACAGGCCAACAAGACTCTCCTAGGCGTGCAGCACGGGGCTGTGCTCCATGACGAGGGACAAACAGGAATATCCGTGTGCGGTGATCATGGATAGCAGTCGAGGGGAGTGATTACAGGCCGCTCCTCAGACTCCAGTCGGGCTGTGTGGCAGGCAGCGATTGCCTCCGTGTTGACGGAGTGAGTGTCTGTGCGGTTCGGGAGCGAGGTGCTGCCTCTCTCTGTGCGTGTCTCACAGTTCCTTTCTCCCTCAGTCCCGTGATGCCGTCCAGAACAAGCTGAACTGATGAATGAGCAGGACATAAAGATAGCTGCTGCTGTCCCACTCCATCCGCGGATTCATTAGACAAACAGGGCAGAGTGGGGTCCCCACCAGTGGGAAGTTGGGTGCAGGAGATGCCAGTCTCTTGCTGGAATCAGGGTGTCAGCCCTTCCTGGCCACCACTCAGACTGTTCCTATTGCTTTCTGGATCCCATTCCCTGCAGGTCTACCCTGGGGAGTGACATAGTGACTGTCACTTCCACCCCGAGAGCTGGGGAGAAGGCGGTGCATGTTAGTAACTGCCTGGTCTCTCTATGTAAGAGCAGCAGGGAGAGGCGGGGCTGGAGCAGCCGTTGCCAAGAACCTAAGAGCGTTAGTGACAAAACCAAGAACTCCTGGCGAGGGGTCCGAGGGGCCTTCTGGATCACAAGTGGTGTCTCCTCAGCACTTTAATTACAGCGGATTAAGCAGGAAGTGGAGTGCTGGACTAAAGGAATAATGAGACAAAGGAGGTGAAGCAGAAAAACTCAATTTCCTTCCTTTAAAGGGAAAAAAATGTCCATTTAGTTAGATGAATTGCAAAGAAAAGAATAGAGTGTGGCATTTCCCCCAGCTTGGAGCTCAATGGGTTTTTAAAGAACTGTGTATCTCTTTGGCCAGACCAGTGACCGGGATCCTCAGCCTCTCTACAGAAAATGAGCCACAGGCTTGGGATTTCATTAAGATGCCAGAGCATTCCTTCTGGACAAATGACTCACTAATTCAGCCCTTCTTGCCCGTTTCTCCTGTAGGCCCTTGCCTGGCTTAGCTCATATTTTACATTCAGCACCTCTAGTTACCCAGAAATTGCATGCAGGCTTGTGAAATAGAAAAGCAGTGGGCCGTGGCCCCATCAGTCCTGCCTGGCATTGCGTCATCCCTGACTTGCAATGCTCGGAGGCTAGACTGGGAGATTTGCTCACAGAAAGCCTGAGGTCCCAGGTGCCTTCCAAAAGTGGAGGTTTGAATACACACTCTTAGCACACATGCTGTGTAACTGAGGCAAAGCTACAGAAATGAATGGAACTGAAATCAGACTATAAAAGCACAGTGAACAAGGAAGTTGCCAGAATGAATGCAGATAAACCTAGTGGTTATTGTCCTGTGCGTAGCGGCTGTGTGGGATTTGGCTGTTTTACTAGCAGGAGCCCTGGGGGCCCGGTGCTTAATAACTAGCTCTGCCCGCCAGGGATCCCCCACGGTATCCTGCTTGTGATTGATGCTATCCAGAGTCCAGGGCAAGGGGTTCTAAACCTTATCATGTTTTGTTTTGTTTTATGTTTTGAAAAGACAAGGTCTCCCCCTGTCACCCAGGCTGGAGTGCAGTGGCATGATCATAGCTTACTGTAACCTTGAACTCCTGAGCTCAGGTGACCCTGCTACCTCAGCCTCCCAAGCGGCTGGGACCTGTAGGTGTGCACCATCTCACCTGGCTGTTTATTTAAATAAAGGTTTTGTAGAGATGGGGTCTTGCCATGCTGCCTAGGCCTGTCTTGAACTCCCACCTCTGCCTCCCAAAGCACTGGGATTTCATATATGGGTACCACGCCCAGTCTAAAACGTTACCATAAACATCGTGATTGGAAAATGATAGGTTATCATGATCCAGGAGAAGGCAAGTAAAGGGAGGAGGGAGGAAGAGACACAGGAATGGAATGCCCACCGTGTGCTTATGCCACATTCAGCACTTTACATGCTGGTCCATTGAATTTTTACACCCGCCAATATGATGGGCATTGTTAGGCTATACAGATAAGGAAGCTGGGGCTCTAAGAAGTGTGACTATCTGTGGGAGGCAGCAGTTGGCATGATGGAAAAAGAGCAGGCTTTGGAGGTGGGATCCAAGTCCAGCCTTCCTCCCACAGGTTCAGTGACACGGGGTTTTATATAACATCATTTTTTCATCTGTAAGATCTGGAAAGGTATACCTCCACCCTAGAGCATTGGGAGGATTCAATGAGATCACGTAGATAACAGCACAGTTCTGGTGTACAAGACAACACGGCAGGTATTGTTCTATGACGTCGCGATGGGAGAAGCAAGATCTAAATCCTGAGAGGTGGAGCACATCCCACGCTCGGGCTTCTTCCACCATGACACCAGCTTCTGGGTCTACACAGAGTTACTGCCTTCAGTTACAAGGCAGGCACAGCTGGGACACAGTGCAGGACACCTGGGGACCCAGTGCCCTTGGAATTCTTTCCCTTCAGCTTTGTGCACTGTAGGTGAGTTGGCTCAGCAGGTAGAGCTGAGGTCAGCAGGAGGATCGCCAGCTTGCACAAAATATATGATTCTCTGAGCATTTCTATAAGTTGGAATATTCTATTTAAAAATTTACGGCTGGGCACGGTGGCGCTCACCTGTAATCCCAGCACTTTGGGAGGCCAAGGTGGGCAGATCACTTGAGGTCAGGAGTTTGAGACCAGCCTGACCAATATAGAGAAACCCCATCTCTACTAAAGATATAAAATTAGCCGAGTGTGGTGGCACATGCCTGTAATCCCAGCTACTTGGGAGGCTGAGGCAGGAGAATCACTTGAACTCAGAAGTTGCAGTGAGCCAAGCACCATTGCACTCCAGCCTGGAGCAAGACTCCGTCTTAAAAAAAAAAAAATTTACAGCCACCCCTCCACCCCCAAATTACACGACAGAGATTTCATCAACTCCAACAACTGATGAGACAAAGAAAACAAAACACAGAGGACTTTAGAAATAATCCTCGTGCATTCCTTCAGAATTTGCCATATATTACTCAGATGACCTGTAGCTGTGTCTGGCTATCCTGCTACTCTATGCATTACTTATCTTTGGATCCCGCATGCCTAGCACAGTGCCTGGCACATAGTAGGTCTCCACATAAGTGCCATAGTAGGTGCTTCAAGTAAGTGCCCATTATTTGTTGGACTGAACTGACAACACAGTCACAAGGAGCTGCTTAGAACAAATGCCGTCCCTTTCCCCAGGACTGTAGCCTGCAGACCTGTGCGAGGCTTCAGCTTGATTTCTGTTCACCTTGGGCCCCCAAGGCAGACTGTGCATTTCCGTAAGCACCTCACTCACCTGCAGGAGTGGGGCCGGGTTGGTGGTGAGCACCAGAGGTGCTCAGTGTTCAGTTACTCAGAAAGCGGGTTAAAGGGCAGTGCTCCTGCTTCCTCCAGAGATGTCCTTCTGTTCTCTGAAATGGCAACTCCACGCTCATTTAATGGGATCCCAGATAACATGTTGCAAACCGGTCCTTGATCACTGTTGCCCCTTGGAACGCGTTTCCAGTGCTGGCCATTAAAAGCAGGCCATTTCACGGCGCTTTCATGATGACACTAATAACTGTGGATTTTTGTCTCCCGGAGTCCTGATGAGCTGGGCCGGGGAGTACATTATGGAGCTAACTTTTATGTGCATGGTTTATTGATCTGTGAGCTTCAAGGAAACCACACCAGCCTCTACGGTTTGGCAGCCCAGATTACCTTTTCATCTGTGTAATTGGGCCATGCGGGCACAGTTAATATTCAATTTATATTAATAGGAAGACTAAGAACATGATGTGCCGTCTCCATATTGAAGTAATGGGCATATCCACCCGGTCAGTATAAATAAATCCGTTTCCCCACGGCTTGGCGAGGATGGTGTTGCTGATCCACTGTGCATTTCACCCTCATTTATCCTGAGGAAGCTCAGTGCCACCATGTGTATTTATACTCGCAGAGTACACAAGGGTGCTGTCTTCATCCCTGCTGTTGCCCCTCTTTTCTTAACAGGTGAAAGTCATGCTTCGCGTCTGTTCTACCTTGGCTCGAGATACCTCAGAATCCAGCTCTTTCTTAAAGGTGGACCCACGGAAGAAGCAGATCACCTTGTATGATCCCCTGACTTGTGGAGGTCAAAATGCCTTCCCCAAGAGAGGCAACCAGGTTCCTCCAAAGATGTTTGCCTTCGATGCGGTTTTCCCACAAGATGCTTCTCAGGTAGGTATCGGCCTCCTTTCAGGCTCAGGCAATGTTGATTAAAAAAGCGTTCGCTCATTCACAAGGACCCCTGAGCTGGGAGGGTGTCTTCTGGAGCATTCTGATGGACCAGTTCCTCCAGGAGTCAGTCTGAGCTCCCTCGAATACTCCAGTGCTTTTGAATTACTGGTGTCAGACCCTGGGCAGGACCTGCGTGCAGGGATTTCAAAAAAATATGTCCTTGGGGAGAAGGAAGTATGAGCCAGTCAGTGGATCACACACAGAAGCAGGAAGGTGACGGACAGGAAGGGACAAGGACAGCTGTGTCAAGGTGCTGGTGACGGATCTAGGGGGAGCCTACTCCTGCCTGGGTTCCTGGGTGCGGGCGTTATACAAATGCTTCAGGGAGCTGGTTAGAATTAGGCACTATCCTAGGACCCTGTGTAAGCACACAGGGGTTGAGGGCAAATCTATAGTCCTGGTGAGGAACCGGAATATAAGGCAGGGAAACAGGGTGACGTGCGTCCTGTGGCCTGGCTCAGTGGAGTGAAGGGGAAGAAGAGTGGCTTGGGGATAGGTGTTACATTCGTTTACTTGCTGCATTACAAATCACCCTCAAATTCAGTGCTTAACACAAGAAGCATTTGTTATTGCTCATAGGGCAGCTCAGCTTCTGTTCCTAGCTCAGCTCATGTT
Organism: Callithrix jacchus; assembly: GCF_049354715.1. Taxonomy (NCBI): domain Eukaryota; kingdom Metazoa; phylum Chordata; class Mammalia; order Primates; family Cebidae; genus Callithrix; species Callithrix jacchus. The sequence goes on along the minus strand of NC_133520.1, from coordinate 40,619,625 downwards.
TATGTCTATCATCAGCTGTGGGTTGGGTAGGCAGCTCTGTGGATCTTGGCTGGATTAATCCTATATTATACTGTAGGCACATGTCTTTGGGGCTGGCTGGCTTTACGCTGGTCTAGAATAGCCTTGACCAGGTCAGCTGGTCTCTCTTCCACATTGTCTCTCATCATCCAGCAGGCAAGCCTGGGCTAGTTCTTAAGGTGCTGTCCAGGACCCAGGCGTACAGGTCTATTGAGGCCTAAGCTCAGCTCTGACCCAATGCCACTTCTGCTGGATTCTACTGGCCCAGCTTCAAGACATGGGGAAGAGATTGCTCCTCATGACTGGACGAGCTCCAAGTCACATTGCAAGGGGGCTGTACCTAGACTGGGGTGGAGAATTGGGGCCATTTTTATTAATCTACTATGAGCATAACTGGGAGGCTACTTGGGGGCCCAGGGTACCAAGATGACTGGGCCATGGCAGCCAGCGAACTGTAGCCCCTACCAGACGCTGCAACTAAAGCTTCTAGTGGACATCTGTTCTCATTGGGATTCACTCTGGAGCTTTGGTGAAGATGGGCCTCTGAGTGGCACCAAACAGTACCTGTTCCTGCAGGGGATGGAGAGGGGACATGTGTGTAGAACTAACTGCAGAAATAAATAGCCCAGGTCACAGGTATACAGTGCCCTCTGTAGCCTGGACTTTGCGATTTTTTTTTATCAGTTTCTAGTGCATTTACATCAGAGTGTATAGTAACTAATAATCCACAGCAGAACCCAAGGACAGCAGCGCGAATGCTGCCATTTGCAGCCTCTGTTAATTTCCTCCAGGCTGCATCTGAGTGGAGGAGGTGGTGGCGTTCTCACCGGCTCCTATATTACACTACATAACACATGTTATAAGCACCATTCATTCAGAATTTTAGCATGTGGTTTCCCCAAAGAGTTTTACCCAAGAAGACAAAGTACTTTAGATAAGTTCTACGGTTTCTCTCTTTATCACATTTTTTTGTGTGGCATGCCACCCAATGGGCTCAGGAATTGAAACCTGACATTGGCTCTAATAAATGGTCTATAAATAATTTAATTAACAGTTAAAACTTTTCAGAAGCAAACCTCCGCAAGGTGTAAGGATTCCAAAGCAACCCCTAAGTTAAGCAGGGACTATTAGTGAGTTTTAGATTTATACCAGAGAAAGGAGGCGTCGTTATTGCTAGTCTTTGTTTACTTCACACTTGGCTCCAGAGCTCCCTATGCTCAGTGTTGGAGTTCCACTCGTTTCGGAATGCCTTCCTTTCATTCAAATTGCCAGTGCTATACTGAATTACATGTCTGTAGACATGGGCAGTTTTCAAGACATTTCACGGACATGAAAGCATTTGACCCTAGATTTCAGTGGGGTAGGAAGGGAGGCATTGCTGTTTTCACATAACACACAAGGAATCCGAGACTCAAAGATTAAGTCCCTTGTTCAAAGTCCCTTTCCCGAGCAGACGTCCTTCCTGAATTCCTCCTATTACGTCTCTGTATCCTGCTCCATATGGTATCATGTCATTGACCTCCCTCCATTTTATCCAGTATTTCCTAGCAATGTGGCCTCAGGCGAGGCACTCAACCTCTCTGGGCCTCAGTGTCCTCATCTGTCAAATGGGGACATGACCAGTGTGATCCGTCAAGTTGACACACATGAGGTGCTCACGGCAGAGCCAGGAACACAGCAAGTGCTCAATAAATGTGGCTAGCTTTTACTGTTATCACTGTGAATATTAGTAGCATGCTGCTGGCCGGGGCGAGCACCCCTGGAGCTCCCAAAGCCTGAAAGCGGGGAGTGTGTGCAGTGGGCCTCTGCTCTGAGCCCCGAGTTTCAGCCTGTGAAGCCACAGCCACAGCCGTGGTGACCAGGCAGTTACAAATTGTGCTTTCTCCTGGCCTCTAAGGAAATCAGCTAAGCAATGATCGGAACAGTCCTGGTTGCTAGCTGCCTTTGGCAGACATCCATATTACCCTTCAGTGGCCTCAGCAGTCACTGGCTGCCCCTGCTGGGACACACGTCTGCTGAGATGAGAACCCGGACTTGTGGGCAAGCAGAAGCTTCCTGCAGACCTGGCCCTGCCCATGGGGCTATGCTCGGGAAGGCTGCGTGCCTCTCCAGCTCCAAGGGGAGCAGTGAGGGGCCTCCAGGGGCCAGTGTCAGCTCTTAACACACACCAGATGGACTGCCCACTACCACCCTTCTCAGTGGAGAGCCGAGGGGGAACTCTCAGGGGATGCCCCCCTAACTCTGCACAGCAAGGCCTCCTCTCGCCCCAACCTCTGAACAGGTGACCCCGTGTGGTCCACACACACCCAGCATTCTCCCAGGTGCCTCAAGAATCAAACACCGCTTATTGTAGGTATAGCTCAAGGTGATTGCAGCCTCTAGCCTCCCATCTTGCTTTATCTCCAAAGAAGGCTTAGTTCATTGGGCAGCCTTCTGCCTGCTCTGCAGATGTCTCTTGCAAATTCCATCAAGATGCTACTACTTCTGTGTCAGGGTTAGCACGGGGCTCTCCCTGCCTAGGTCCTGGGGGTTTGAAAGATCCTGTGTTCCCCAGAGCAGCCCTGTTCTGCCACCCTCTTTGGCCCAGGAGGAGCCCCTTTGCCCCCACAGAGTGTCTGAGGCCCACCCTGGAACAAGGGACAGTTATTGGAAGTGTGGTTTTTCAGTTTAGGAGAGAAAACTGACTTCCAAATACTCGGGTTCATTGTGCTGCTGGAGCCTGCAGCTGAATGACAGCATTCATAGCCCAGGTGCCCACTGGGACGCACGCTGCCCCAAGGACCACAAAGCCCTGTTTTAGCACTGCCTGGCGGAGCTTCCACCAGCTCTGACTCCAGCCCCCAGACAGAAGTGAAGGCAGCAGGGCGCAGGAAGAATGCTGTCATCCTGTGGCTGTGACAAGTCTCAGGTGCTAACCAAAGAGAAGGACATTTCCTAGATTTCCAAGTTAGTCCACAAAACTGCAGAGCACTCTATTAATGGGTGTTCAGGGGAAATACAAAGTGTCCTCCAGGGTCTGGTCCCTGTCGATGATTTAATAATCAAATTGGAGAGCAGACACACACCCCAGGCTGAAGAGCACCTAACAGCTAAGGGGCATAGACTATGAGCTGTGAGCATGTCCAGCACAGATATTTTGGTTAAAGCATAAGGACATAGAATGTACTATGTGCCTGTAAGTATAGCATGTTTAACAGCTACACGGGATAGGGCTAAACAAAGAGTTATTAGCAAATTTATGTTTTAACAAGCAAGGAACTTTGAAGAGGAACTTTTCTACGTTCCACACTTATGAAATGGTGGGTCAGCTTTTCCCCCACTAGGAAGCCTGGCCTGTCCTATAAACTATGTGTATACGTGTGTTAGCAGAGAGTGAACGGAGAGGTTAAAGGTCTTGTCCGGGGGGCCAGATGGCAGATGAGGGAAGGGAACGAGGTCCATTCCAGCCTGTCCCTGCCTGGTCTACAGACGCAGCCGCTGAAATGTACCAAAGATTAGCAGGAGGGTGGTTTGCAGCTCACGTGCGTACTGCTCAGGCTTGCAAAGGGCGGAAGGTAGCCGAGGGTTCTGAGCATCTCCAGGACGTCACGGCAGAGGCCGACCCACCTGATACACAGTGACACGGGGCCCCAAAGCCCCGGGAAGGTGGGCTCACTTTCGTTGTTAGTGATGCCTCCACTGCGCGGTCCATTCACGGCTGGTGTCTCCTCTTGTGTCTGACAGGCTGAAGTGTGTGCGGGCACCGTGGCAGAAGTGATCCAGTCTGTGGTCAACGGGGCAGACGGCTGCGTGTTCTGTTTCGGCCACGCCAAGCTGGGTTCGTGAGAGTTTCACCTTCTGGTGCCGCTCGGCGGGCTCCCTGTCATCCCCTGCATTCTTCTGTGTCCCTCCCAGAGTCCTCTGGGGAAGGGAAGGGTTGTGTTTCTCTTAGGTGCTGAGCTAAATAACCAATAACAAGTTACATGACGAACACTATGTTGTTCATCGCAGGCGGACACCCATTCATGTAGGAAAGCTTTCAAGTCCAAGAGATGGACAGAGAAGCAGCAGGGTTGTTCCTACTGGGTCCAGGTCAGAAGCCCAGAAGGCAGGCGGGGAAACATTGACTTCCTGAGCAGCTGCTGTTGGGGAAGCAGATAGGGCCCCTTGCACCGCGCCTCCACGAGGATGTGGGTTGGTGGTTGGAGCCCTTGTAAAAGCCAGAGAGGGCCGGGCGCAGTGGCTCTTGCCTGTAATCTTAGCTCTTTGGGAGGCTGAGATGAGTGGATTGCCTGAGCTCAGGAGTTCGAGACCAGCCTGGGCAACACGGCAAAACCCTGCCTGTACTAAAATACAAAAAATTTGCCGGCGTGGTGGCACATGCCTGTAATCCCAGTTACTCGGGAGGCTGAGGCAGGAGAATAACTTGAACCAAGGAGGAGGAGGTTGCGGTGAGCCGAGATCGCGCCATTGCACTCCAGCCTGGGTGACGAGAGAGACTCCATCTCCAAAAAAAAACCAGAGGAGCAACCTGCAAGCAAAGCCAGGGCTGTGGTGGGTCGCCTCTGGGGGAAGCGTTGCCCGCTGTCAGGAACGCTCCAGCGCTGAAGCATCTGGGAAAGGAGGCAGCAGAGTCCCCCAGCAAGAGGTTCATAATCTGCCCCCTGCCACCACCAGTCCCTTCTTAATTCTGGCCTGTGGCCATCTGCTCTACACACTTGATATGCTTAGTGAATTGAGGAGCTCCAAAAAGTGTCCCTTGGCAGAGATTCCAACAGAGGCCTGGCAGAGCTCACGGAGGCCGGTTCTCAGCCAGGACAGAAAGCCATGGCCCCTCTCTGCACTTCCATCCTCCCTGCCCTTCGTCTGGATTCTAATGAAATTTGCTCATGCCGTAAAAATATACACTGCATTTAACTTGAAAAAGGATATAAAGGGTGAATATGTGGACTAATCTGTGGGTGACCATAAAGAGAACCATGATGGAAAAGCCCCCTCCCTCCTGCTGTGTAAACAGTGCGGAAACTGGATAGCATGCGATATTTGAGGTCCTCCTCAAGGTGCGCTGTGATTTAATTTTGTCTGGGCTCTTGCTTTGCGTTTTTTAAGAGATAGGCTCTCAGTTGCCTGGGCTGGAGGACAATGGCATGCTCACAGATTACTGTAACCTCCAATTCCTGGGCTCAAGCGATCCTCTCGCCTCAGCCTCTCAAGTGGCTGGGACCACAGGCATGCCCCACCACACCCAGCTAATTTTTAAACATTTGTTTATAGAGGCAGGGTCTCAGTATGTCACCCAGACTGGCCTGGAACTCCTGGCCTCAAGCAGTCCTCCCACCTTGGCCTCTCAATGTGCTGAGATTACAAGCATGAGCCACTGAGCCCAGCAGCCTTCTTCATTATGGCCATTTAATTAGTAATGCCAGAAAACGCCTTGTTGTCAGATGGTATTTCTCTCCTCTTTTCGTTCCTTTGCCCCACTTGCCCATGCCTTTCTTCTACATCCGTGGCATCTATTTTGAGCCTCTGTGGAATGATGCATGAACACTCAAACTGCTTTTCTTCCTCCCCTGGCTCTCCCAGGAAAATCCTATACCATGATTGGGAAGGACGATTCCATGCAGGACCTGGGCATCATCCCCTGTGCCATCTCTTGGCTCTTCAAGCTCATAAACGAACGGAAGGAAAAGACCGGCGCCCGTTTCTCGGTCCGGATCTCTGCCGTGGAAGTGCGGGGGAAGGAGGAGAACCTGCGGGACCTGCTGTCGGAGGTGGCCACGGGCAGCCTGCAGGACGGCCAGTCCCCGGGCGTGTACCTTTGTGAGGACCCCATCTGCGGCACGCAGGTGAGTGAAGCCTGGTAGCCTCTTCCCCACCTCAGAGGCTGGGCCAGCTCGACTGTGAATCACTCGGCCTGTAAACTGGGAGGCTTATGGGTGTTTACTTTAAAGTGGCCTGGAACTGTATAGCCTGCAGCTGCCGGGCCGTCTGCTTGGCCAGTCTAAATATTTGTACCTTGACTTTAATTGACAATGAGCAGGAACCACAATTGTTATAGCATTTCAGAGAGAAATTGAATTCACTTCCTCTATGCCCCTTTCAAAAGAAAAAAAAAAGGACAATCTTTCTTTTGTTTAACAACAAACCAAAATATTTACTGCTCTTCACCAATAGCTACAGCCATTACCGGGGCTGTTTATGACTCTATAAACTGTGTTTCTGGCACTGGTTTACAGCTGGATTAGCAGTGCTACAGGAAAAACTAATAACCACTTTCTAATTAGAACCATGATATAGTTGCTGGAGCTGTGGAAGCCAAGAGAAGTTCGCAGTTTGAGGATGCTGTGTCTTGTGAGGGTCTCTCCTTTGCTGTTTGACAATAGATGTAGGACTGACTCGGGAGCCACAGTTCATTTCCAGAATAATCAGTCCTTACTGTCTCTAGCAGTGGGCCTTAGTTTCCCGTTTTATCAGATGCCTCCTTTTTTAGAAGGTGTTCTGTTTGATAAGTACGTGCCTCGGCCGGGCGTAGTGGCTCACGCCTGTCATCCCAGCACTTTGGGAGCCCAAGGCGGGCAGATCACGAGGTTAGGAGTTTGAGACCAGCCTGGTCAACATAGTGAAACCCTGTCACTACTAAAAAAAAAAAAAATTAGCTGGTCATGGTGGCGAGCACCTGTAATCCCAGCTACTCGGGAGGCAGGAGAATCACTTGAAACCAGGAGGCGGAGGTTGCAGTGAGCCGTGATCATGTCATTGCACTCCAGCCTGGGTGACAGTGAGAGACTCTGTTTCAAAAAAAGAAAGAAAAGAAATATAAGTACCTGCCTCTTCCCAACAAGGACTGTTTGCAGAGATGAAGATACCTCCTGTGGCCTGTCATACTCCTCTGCTCAAACGTGACCATGCTCTTCCCCTGCTTAAAACCCCTCATCCTTCTGTCTTCCTCTGAGTCCTCTTTCGTCTGCATCAGTCACCAGAGGACTAGTTTAAACCCTGATTGCTGGACACTACCCCCACAGCTCCCAATTCCATAGGCTGGAGTAGAGCTCCAAAGTGTGCATGGATTTCTAACCAGTTCCCGTGAGATGCTGGTGGTGCTGGTCCGGGGCTCACATGTTCGAAAGCACTGCTTTGAGGCGTGAAATGTGCTGAGACGGCATCTACAGGGTGCCCGCGATGCCGTCCATCAGCATCTGTGCAGTGCCCGCGATGCCATCCACCAGCAGGGCCCGACCCAGCGTTCCTGCTCCGGGCATTTCCTAGGCATTGAAATCTGCTTTCACCTCTGTTGATTTTAGAGCTTCATTGATGAAGGTCCACTTAGGGCTGAAAGATCTGGTTACATGAAGACAAAGAAAAGAGGGAAAGATGATGCTGCCTTCAATTCTCGTTGAAAAATCTTCGAAATGCTTTGGTTTATGTTTCCATAGCGAGTCAAAATTGTGAACACAAAAGAATCTCTCTTTGAAGTTTGAGGGTTTTGATGGTCTCGGGTTCTAAATGTTAGCTCTTTTTTTTTTTTTTTTTTTTGGAGACGGAGTTTCGCTCTTGTTACCCAGGCTGGAGTGCAATGGCGCAATCTCAGCTCACCGCAACCTCCGCCCCCTGGGTTCAGGCAATTCTCCTGCCTCAGCCTCCTGAGTAGCTGGGATTACAGGCACACGCCACCATGCCCAGCTAATTTTTTGTAATTTTTAGTAGAGACGGGGTTTCACCATGTTGACCAGGATGGTCTCGATCTCTTGACCTCGTGATCCACCCGCCTCGGCCTCCCAAAGTGCTGGGATTACAGGCTTGAGCCACCGTGCCCGGCCAAATGTTAGCTCTTAAAGTGAGTTCAAAATTTTTGTATAGTTAGGGTAGAAAATTATCAGAATTTGTACCAACCTCGAGACATGTATTGCAAATTAGTTCTTTGAACAAATCAGAAACACGAGTTTCCTTTTCTCCCCAAAAAGAGGAGTGCTGGTTAAATTCTGTTAAGATGATTGTTGTGATTCAGGTTTAAAATAATTGCCAAGTGTTTTCATAAGATTTAGGCACACTGCTTTCTACGCTTTCTTTAATCGATTCATGAGGATGCCAGGAACATGGATATCGCCTATGTTTAGACATCTCCTACATTTAGATGAGACATTCAAGTGTCGTGGGTGTTCCAGGGTGCCGTTTACACTGGCTTATTTATAACTATGCTAGAAAATATGACCTAAAATTGGCTTTAACCAAGTAACTGAAAAACCGGGAGTCCATTGAAAGCTAACTGAGATTTTAACCTCTTTGGGGTACCACTGCTATCAGGTCTACAGTTTGCAGCAGACCTGGCTCCAAACAATCCAATCTTTGGAATCAAGATGCAGCCACACCCTCCTGTTTTCTTAGGTGAAGGGATAGCCACGGGTGTTGGCTTGTTGTCCATCTGCTCCCAGCTTTTCAACCCATATTTCCAGATTCTACTTAGGATGTCAAATGGGTAAAAATAGGTTTCATCCAATAAGTATGCTCAATATTAATTTTCAGAAATGAATTAATTAAGCTGAGAATTGCACACGAGTGCAGCACCTGGTTCCAGAAGCGTTTTCGAGCTTAGACAGGTGGAGTCTGAAAGCTTCATCTCTTGGCTTCTGTCTTCCAGCTGCAGAACCAGAGCGAGCTGCGGGCCCCCACCGCGGAGAAGGCCGCCTTCTTCCTGGACGCCGCCATTGCCTCCCGCAGGAGCCACCAGCAGGACTGTGACGAGGACGACCACCGTAACTCACACATGTTCTTCACACTGCACATCTACCAGTACCGGATGGAGAAGAGCGGGAAAGGCGGAAGTAAGTCGACCAGCACCCCTCTCCCCTCGTCCCTCCTTAGTGGCTCTGGCCCCAGCCAGGAACCCCTCAGGCAACCATGACCTTTGTGTGTGTCTGTGTGACAGGGTCTTGTTCTGTCACCCAGGCTTCAGTGCAGTGGCACAATCACAGCTCACTGCAGCCTCAAACTCCTGGGCTCAAGTGATCCTCCTGCCTCAGTTTCCCAAGTAGCTGGGACTACAGGCTCCTGCCACCACACCTTGCTATTTAATTTTTATTTTTGTAGAGATGGGACCTTACTATGCTGTCCAGGCTGGTCTAGAACTCCCTCCCCTGGGCTTGGGATGACAAGTGTGAGCCCCCACGCCCAGCCAGACTTTTCTTAATAGAGTACAGTATGCATTTCAGTGACTCATAATTCAAGGTAATTACAGTGTCTGGGCGGAAGTTTACTTTTGAACAATCCAGGGAAAGGAGTCCGCTTTGGTAAAGATGATTTACGAATGTGATTGCCATGAGCAGGTGAGGGGCTGAACTTACAAAAGGAAAGCAACTGCCTCGCAGTGTCTTTTTGTTCACAGACCTTAAAAATGCTCCTCCAGAAACACCAGCATCGATCCACCCAAGCCCCGGGCGGTGTGTTCTTATCATTAGCTTGAGTCCACTATAGGGGCCATGTTTTTTAAATAGCATGGAAATGAGACTTTTGAATAACCAGACCCTGGCTGCCTCCCTCAAATCGTGCCTGTCAGTCAAGGTTTGCTGTTAAAACCCAGGCATGGTGCGTGGTCTCTGAGTGAGCTGCACTGCCAGGAACCCAACCTGTGCCTCTCCAGACCCCACTGGCTGCGTTTGCAGAATCAGCAGGGCCGTGGGGCAGTTCTCCGTCCTCGGTGAAGTGGTGTCTACTCTATACCTGACAGAGTTGAGTACGATCAGCTGCATGTTTCCAGTGGGGATCCTGAACCAGGGGCAAAGTGGTCTGCTGATTTCACTGGGTTCCCAAGGCAAGTTGTGGGTAACGGCTGTCGGGCTGGCCAGGCAGTGGCTTCTGTGGTTCCTCCGTGCCCATCTCTGTAGGGCTTTCAATACACAGGCATCTGGCTGCGCCTTCTGCATGATTGTCTCAGAGACACTGGATGCCAGAAAAGCAATCAGAAAACTGAGTTAAGAGTCTAATCCTGGGCCAGGCACGATAGCTCATGCCTGTAATCCCAGCACTTTGGGAGGCTGAGGTGGACAGATCACAAGGTCAGGAGTTTGAGACTGGCCTGGCCAATATGGTGAAACTCCATCTCTACTAAAAATAGAAAAGTTCACTGTGTGTGGTTGCAGGTACCTGTAGTCCCAGCTGCTTGGGAGGCTGAGGCAGTAGAACTGTTTGAACCTAGAGGCAGAGGTTGCAGTGAGCCGAGATAGCACCACTGCACTGCAGCCTGGGTGACAGAGCTAGACTCCATCTCAAAAAAAAAAAAAAAAAGAGTCTAACCCTGGTCTGGACTGGAAATTGTAAAGCTAATTGACTAAAGCAGAGAGGTTGCAAAGCTGTTCTAGATAAAGCCTGGAATTAAAGCCTCCAACTGGGAACAGGCACAGTGGCTCACACCTATAATCCCAGCACTCTGGGGGGCTGAGGCAGGTGGATCACTTGAGGTCAGGAGTTTGAGACCTGCCTGGTCAACATGGTGAAACCTCATCTCTACTAAAATTAACTAAATGTGTTGATGCCCACCTCCCAGCTACTCAGGAGGCTGAGGCAGGAGAATCACTTGAACAGGGGGGGCGGAGGTTGCTGTGAGCCCAGATCATGCCACTGCACTCCAGCCTGGGTAACAGAGCAAGACTCTGTCTCAGAAAATAAAAAAAAGACATCCAGCTGGGACCTGTGGACAGGCTCCCCCCGATTCTTCCCTAAGCCTACTTGTGGCTCAAAGGACTTGGAAAACAGTATTCCTGGAGAGAGAGCTATGGGAGCAACTCAGCACCTCTCTTCCTACTCCTTAGTCATTGTTTAAATCCAGGTTTATTGCAGTATAATTTACGTTCAGTGAAACATCACTTTTATGTGTCTTTAGATGAGTTTTGGCCAATCCATATAGTCACGTAGCCACTGCCATCATCAACATAGAGAATGAGGCTAAATTTCCCTCTCGCCCTCTGTCCCTTCTCCCCACCTCTAGCCCCTGGCATCCACAGATCTGATCATTGTCCTGGTTTTGCGCTTATCCGGAATATCCTAGGAATGGGCTCCGGATGTGGCCTTTTGTGTCTGTGTGCTTTCACGTAGCGTGATGCATGTGAGATTTGCTCATGCTGCAGCTCACGTCTGATGTTCCCTGAGTTTTGACTGGGCCTGGAGGCTTGGCTCCTACCCTACCACCAGGACACAAGGAAAATATCCACAGCTGGGGCTGCAGTTCCACTAAGTGGGGTTGCTCTTTATGGCTGTGATCATCAGCTCTGAGCTGCCTACAGTGGCAGCTGTGGGGAACCCAGAGGTTCCGGTCCTCACATGCAGCAGGCTGGGTGCCCCAGGGAGGTGGCCCATTAGCAGGGGGCCAGATCTCTCTTGACAGCCCATGAGCAAAGTCTGACTGGAGAGGAGCAGAGTGAATAGGAATATAGTGAATGGGAATCTCTTGGGAGATTTATTCTCAGTAACAGGCTCGCACCATGTAGAGCGCTTCCGTTTAGAATAACGTTCTTTTTTTTTTTTTTTGAGATGGAGTTTCACTCTTGTTACCCAGGCTGAAGTGCAATGGCGCGATCTCGGCTCACCGCAACCTCCGCCTCCTGGGTTCAGGCAATTCTCCTGCCTCAGCCTCCCGAGTAGCTGGGATTACAGGCACGCGCCACCATGCACAACTAATTTTTTGTATTTTGAGTAGAGACAGGGTTTCACCATGTTGACTAGGATGGTCTCGATCTGTTGACCTCATGATCCACCTGCCTTGGCCTCCCAAAGTGCTGGGATTACAGGCTTGAGCCACCGCGACCGGCCAGAATAACGTTCTTAAAGAGGGAAACAGACGTTAGGACGGGGACGAGGATATCCAGACCTTTAAAATCTACTGCAGAATATAACCACACTTCTCTTGATGTCTGAAGCTGGCCTTGAACCCGCCCTCCCTGTTTCCTCCTGGGTAATGTCTTCGCCCTGTGAATGTGAGGGTCTGACGAATGTTTAGTTTCTTCTTTTAAACAGCTGCCAATTGTTATCATCATCATCACCATCATCACCAGGGCCTGAAGTACTTTCTTGTACTTGCTGCAAAGAGTGACTCATAAAACATCTAAATCTTGAGCCAAAAGACTCCCAAATGGCACGGATCAGAAAAACTCAGGAGATGGGATAATCTCTCCTCCTTCCAGGTTTCAAACCAAACTGAGAACTACTCTATTTTTGGTTTTTTACTTTTTTTCGGTTCTGCTTTCGATTTGGAATCTGAAAGTCGGGAGAAATCTTGAAAACAAGGAGACAGTTGATTAAATGACTTCAAATGTAGGAACCTGAAATTCAGCCAAACTCGGTGATCCACCAAATCAGTACCTAAGGAATCCTGCACACTTACTAAATATTCAACAGCCAGCTCTTCTTCCTGTTTTTAAATTGTGAAAGAGAATTGCTTTTAAATAATGCATTCAGGTTAAAGGAAAAGGCAAATACCATGAATGGCTTCCAGAACCTGTTGTAGGTCCTTCCTGAGGTTTCAGTAGATGTGGATGAAGAGCGGGAGGAGGGCAGGCTCCGGGGATCGGAGACTGGGGGACCTCTCTTTCCTCTTGAGGAGAAAGGATCCTGACCCCGTTGCACTCGTCCTCCCTGCCCAGGACTTGCTTGACTTCATGAATTTATAACTGTTTAAAATGTAATGAGGAGGTCTGAAGCATTGTTTAAAATGGAAATTTTGTTTACTTACATATAAGTAATAATCCCCGTGGACCTGGCAGCCAGAACTCAATTAGGGGAACGTTTATTAATTAGTTACCCTGCAGGGAAGCAGGAAGTGGAGCTGGCTGCTGTTAACCAGTCATTAGAAGAGATCTCTGCTACAAGAACTAAATAGGCTGAGTCTTTATACACACAAATGCATTTCACATTTATAATTTTACACACAAATGCATTTTACACATTTAAGTAGACAGACAAAAATAAATGTTTGAAACATTTCCAGTCCAAATAGAAAAGTGTTTGTTGATATATCCCTGCTTTGCAGATAGCACTAGGTTAAGTGTAAAATATCTCCCTGTCTGGCCTGGCACTGTGGCTCATGCCTATAATCCCAGCGTTTTGGGAGGCCGAGGCAGGTGGATCACGAGGTCAGGAGTTCGAGACCAGCCTGGCCAACTTGTTGAAATCCCATCTCTATTAAAGATACAAAACATTAGCCGGACATGGTGGCAGATGCCTATAATCCCAACTACTCGGGAGGCTGAGGCAGGAGAATCGCTTGAATCCGGGAGGCAGAGGTTACAGTGAGCCGAGATCGCGCCATTGCACTCCAGCCTGGGCGACAGGGTGAGACTCTGAAAAATATATATATATTTCCTGTTTAAAACATTATTGGAGTAATAGTGGGACTGATCCTTCCACGTCACAGAGGCCTTCCTCTGCTTTGCTAAGCTCTGTCTGTAATGTCTTGAGAGCCTCCTTGGGAATTCCAGCACTAGGAAAGAGACCCGGAAGTTCTAATGATCAGAGAGCTGCTTCTCGTAATGATGGGTGCACCAGGCATCTCAGACAAGGTGGTGCTTGGGACCAGAATTGTTTCCAATTTCCTATTGTTTTTGGAATATCTGCATATGCATAATGATATCTTGGGACTGAGATCGAAACCTAAATACAGAATTCACGTATGTTTCATGTATGCCTTATAAACGTAGTCTGAAGGTAATTTTATACAATCTTTCATGATTTTGTGCATGAAGTCAAGTTTTTACCGCATTTTGACTACAGCCCATCATGAGGTCAAGTATGGAATTTCCCCCTGTGGGATCATGTTGGCCTTTAAAAAGTTTGGGATTTGGGATTTCAGAGTTTAGGGTTGGGGATGCTCAGTGTGTGCATGAATGACCACGGAGCTCTTACGTGTCCTGTTGGTAAAGATGGCTTTTAAAACCATCACATTTTTTTTTTTTTTTTGAAACTGAGTCTTACCCTTGTCACCCAGGCTGGAGTGCAGTGGCACGATCTCGGCTCACTGCAACCTCTGCCTCCTGGGCTCAAGTTATTCTCCTGTCTCAGCCTCCCAAGTAGCTGGGACTACAGCTGTATGCCACCACACCTGGCTACTTTCTTGTATTTTTAGTTGAGACGGGGTTTTACTAAGTTGCCCAGAATGGTCTCGATCTCTTGACCTTGTAATTTGCCCACCTCAGCCTCCCAAAGTGCTGGGATTATAGGCGTGAGTCACCATGCCGGGCCCAAAACATCACTTTTATGAGTAATCTAAGCTTGCAAGCAACTGTTGCTCAAGGCCCAGACCGACACTGGTCTCTAATCTGTTCATTCACTGTATTGCCTCCGGGGAAGATTCGAGGGCTTTGTAGGCTGGGCTGCTCCGTGTGCACATGAGCGCTACACTCGTCTGTTTACACATGGGATCAGACTCTTTACTCTGTTTTGTTGTTTGGGTTTGTTTTTAATACCGAGTGTCGCTTGCTCTGTTGCCCAGGCTGGAATGCAGCGGTGTAATCTCAGCTCACTGTCACCTCCCCTTCTGAGTTCCAGCGATTTGCCTCCTCAGCCTCGTTAGTTGCTGGGATTACAGGCGTCCACCACCACGCCTGGCTAATTTTTGTGTTTTTAGTAGAGATGGGGTTTTACCATGTGGACCAGACTGGTCTTGAACTCTTGACCTCAAGTGAACCCCTCTCAGCCTCCCAGAATGCTGGGATCACAGGCGTGAGCCACCACACTTGGCCTCATCTGTTGTCTTTAGCCAATGCAAATGTTTTCTTTACATGTCATGGAATGACTTAATCAGCTGATGCTGTAGGGAGGGCTGCGTTGTGGATATGACTCTGGAGAGCCATTCTGTGGGTGGCAGACATAGGAAAAGAGGCCTAGGAAAGAACCTTGCTTCTACTGGAGGCAGAGCCCTTCCCCTGCTGTCCCCAGCAGCAAACAGCAGGGATGTATGTCCACACTGCAGAGTTCACATCTCCCGCCGGGTCCATGAGGAAGTGGCAGTTTCATATTCTAGGTTTTTGTCATCTGTATGTATATATGTATTTATTTTGATAATTTTATAATTTATTTAATTATTTTATTTGTTTTGAGACAGAGTCTTGCTCTGTTGCCAGGCTGGAGTACAGTGGCGCGATCTCAGCTCACTGCAGCCTCCGCCTCCCACGTTCAGGCAATTCTCCTGCCTCAGCCTCCCAAGTAGCCAGGACTACAGGTGCTCACCACCACGCCCAGCTAATTTTTTTTGTATTTTTAGTAGAGAGGGGGTTTTACCATGTTGGCCAGGATGGTCTTGATGTATTGACTTTGTGATCCGCCTGCCTTGGCCTCCCAAAGTGCTGGGATTGCAGGCCTGAGCCACCGCACCCAGCGTATATGTTTTTGAATATATAGGCCAGGACACTGTTCTGAAGAGTGCAGCCTGGAATTCCCACCCCGCATCCATTTCTAATCTTCTCAAGCCTCCCGCCCACTCTCAGCAGGTAACTGGCATCCTATTCAATGAGAAGTCAGAGCTGATCGGGTACATTCCTCAATGCTCCTTTCGGCTTCACAATCTCCTGGTCCCCGTGCCTCAGTTTCCCTCTGCTCCTTCCCGCAGGCCTGCTGCTCCCTTCTCCTGGCACTTTTCCTCCTGCCCCTTCTGCCTCTTCTGGGTCCTCACCAGCTGGAACCCCGTCAGCGGCCTCTCCATGCTTACATTTTCAGTCTCTTCGCCCACTAAAGTCAGAGCTGCAGACAGAAGGGAAGGAGGCAGGGAGGGAGGGAAAAGGAAGGACAACAGCAACACCTGGTCTCTACCACGCTCCTCTCCAGTTGCCTCCTCCACGAAGACCTCCAGATTCCCCCTCTTTGTAATGTCTTTCTTCTTTGAAGCTCAGCAGTTTGTGGGTTGTTACACTTTTCCCTACTCTGCCTTATTTTTTGGCTGTTTGTGAGCTTGTCCAAGCCCTGTTAGACTGTAGGTTCCTTGAGGACAGAGAGCCCGGTCACTCATCCTGGGTTCCCCTCGTGCTGGTGCTCTGTCCGCTGCGTCAGCACTCAGGCCTCCTTTGTCCAAATGGAATGTGTGCTGTGGTTTAAAAATGAAACTCTGGTCTCAAACTCCTGACTTCAGGTGATCTACCTACCTCAGCCAGCCTGGCCAACATGGTGAAACCCTGTCTTTACTAAAAATACAAAAATTAGCCAGGCATGGTGGCAGGCACCTGTAATCCTAACAACTTGGGAGGCTAAGGCAGGAGAACTGCTTGAACGCAGGAGGCAGAGGTTGCAGTGAGACGAGATCACGCCACTGCACTCCTGCCCACTCTGGGTAACAGAGTAAAACTCTGTTTTCTGTTTTTTAAAAAAGAATATCTGGCCTGGGTGTAGTGGCTCATGCCATAATCCCAGCACTTTGGGAGGCTGAGGTGGGTGGATCACTTGAGGTCTGGAGTTCAAGACCAGCCTGGCCAACATGGTGAAACCTCATCTCTACTAAAAATACAAAAATTAGCCGGGTGTAGTGGTAGGCATCTGTAATCCCAGCTACTCAGGAGGCTGAGGCAGGAGAATCACTTGAACCCAGGAGGTGGAGGTTGCAATGAGCCCAGATCACACCACTGCACTCCAGCCTGGGCAACAGAGCAAGACTCCTTAAAAAAAAAAAAGGCCAGGCACAGTGGCTCATGCCTGTAATCCCAGCACTTTGGGAGGCCGATGCAGGTAGATCACCTGAGGTCAGGAGTTCGAGACCAGCCTGACCAACATAGTGAAACCCTATCTCTAGTAAAAATACAAAAAATTAGTTGGGCGTGGTAGTGTGTGCCTGTAATCCCAGCTACTCAGGAGGCTGAGGCAAGAGAATCACTTAAACCTGGGAGGCGGAGGTTGCAGTGAGCTGAGATTGCACCATTGCACTCCAGCCTGGACAATAAGAGCGAGACTCTGTCTCAAAAACAAAGAAACAAACAAAACAAAAAACTCAATTCAATGCTTTGAAAAGATGTGATAACAATGAGGTTTTTTTGGATGGGCGTGGCGGCTCACACCTGTAATCCCAGCTATCATCTAGTACAGCTGTGATTCACGAAGAGCAAGACCAGCCAGTTACCTCCGATTAAGTCGGTGGTGTTAGGTCAGAGAAGCTCTCATATGCAACACAGCCTGGAGGAGGTCAGTTCGCTGGGAAAGCTGGTGAAAGGGGGAATTGTGGAAAATGATATGTTCATGTCATAAAGATGTCTAAACTTAAATAATACAAATGTATTTTTGTTCATCGATTCATTGATCTTGTGAGCCATAAAGGGCCAGTCTTTCTCTTTGAGTTTTCAATTCAAAGTTCGGTTTCCAGGGACCACATTCATATTAACAGTTCAGTTTTTGCCTTAAATTTCTTCGAAGAGATGTAAGAGCTTAAAAAAGACCAGGTGTGGTGGCTCACGCCTGTAATCCCAGCACTTTGGGAGGCTGAGGTGGGCGGATTACGAGGTCAAGAGATCGAGACCCTCCTGGCCAATATGGTGAAACCCTGACTCTTCTAAAAGAAAAAAAAATAGCTGGGCATGGTGGCTTGTGCCTATAGTCCCAGCTACTTGGGAGGCTGAGGCAGGAGCATTGCTTGAACCCAGGAGGTGGAGGTTGCAGTGAGCCGAGCTCGCATCACTGCACTCCAGTCTGGTGCCTGGCAACAGAGCAAAACTCTCTCAAAAAAAAAAAAAGAAAGAAAAAAAGAAAAGGGGCTTAAAAAACACTTATGCAACCAGTTGGATATAGGGGTATAAACTTTTTCGATTCTTACAGTGTTTTCCACTCTGTAATTCCTCATTCACACCAAATTCAATATCTTAAAATTTATTTTATTTATTTATTTATTTATTTTTGAGACAGGGTCCCACTCTGTCACCCAGGCTGGAATGTAGTGGTGCGATCTCGGCTCACTGCAACCTCTGCTTCCGGGTTTAAGTGATTCTCCTGTCTCAGCCTCCCGAGTAGCTGAGACTACAGGCGCCCACCACCACACCAGCCAATTTTTTTTTTTTTTTTTAATTTTTAGCAGAGATGGGGTTTCACCATGTTGGCCAGGATGTTCTCAATCTCAGACCTCGTGATCCACCGGCTTCGGCCTCCCAAAGTGCTGGGATTACAGGTGTGAGCCACCACGCCCAGCTGAGTTTTTATAGAAACATTAACTCTGTACAAAATAATTTCATTGCCTTAGATAGTATTTTATTATGCCTTTATTTATAATAACAAGTGGTAGAAACCTATTTGGGGGAAACACAGTTTGACCTATTAAGAACTATGCAGCTGATTCTTTTTGTAACAAAAGTGCGCAAACTAGACCACAGCCTCCACTAACCACGAGCCCTCACTGTGCTTAGCACGACTCACGCAGGTGACCCAGAGCATTGCTTCACCTGGCCACGTGGGAAGGCAGTGGCTCCACACTTAGCCGCACATTAGACTCACCTGGAGGGCTTTTAAAGGCATCCCGCACGCATGCTTGCCTCCAGAGCAATTTAATCAGCGTGGAGTGGGAGCCAGCCACCAATACTTCTTTAAAGATTCCAAAGTGCTTCTAACGGGCAGCAAAGTTCGGGAGGAACCACTAGAGTAAGGGAAGGTGAGTTAAGAGCTTCTGCATGCTTTCTGGGTAGCTTCGGATTTTCATCTTAGATTTAGCATTGATTTTCTATGAGATTTTGGGCGATTTCTTTAACATCTACGAGCCTCAGTTTCCTTCCCTATAAAATGGGGCTTATTTCTGCATTCTGGGATATTGTAGTGATATTGGAAGAATTTAGGATTCCCTGGTACCTTCCAGGTGCTTGATAAAGTGTGGCTCAGGAGTAGAAAAATTATTACATTGTTTCCTGTGGGTAGAATAAGATATGTGGGTAATTTGGTTTGGTCCAAGTCTAGACTTAAAATATTGCACATTAGAATATAACTAAAGGATTACATGAGGCAGACTGAGTTATGTGCCTTTAACCCTGCAGTCTTGACCTCAAAATCTGGAAAGTCGGCGAGGAACCTGCTTCTTACCTGCTATGAATGATCACCTATTGCGTTCCTTTGTTACGCGGCTACACTTTCTCCCCAGCCACTGGAAGTGATGTCAGTTCTTGGTAACAGCGCATGGCGTGTGCTCACTCACCGTGTGCTATTTCAAGTGAAGCTGCACTTGTGAAATTCAGAATTCTGTGACTACTGAACTCCGGTGGGTGCAGAGCAGAGAGTAGATTTTCCATTGTCTAAATGTGACTCTTCCTTTGAGTCATGCAGGTATAATTACAGGTATTTTATAATATTACTCCTCGGCACAGTCTAAACTATGCCTTTGTTCTCTGAGTTCTGTTTTACTACATGCACATTATACATTTTATTCCATTACATCAAATGGACTATTAGAGTCTGAATTGGTCCCTGTCTTTGCCCTTTAATCTGTGGTGCACGTGGAATATCTGAGCTTCTCCCTTCTATATAATTAGGCTGCAAAACAAATGATATTTTGCTTTAAGAATAACTATTTCCCTAGCGCGCTGCTGTGACCTGAGCTTGAAGGATACAAAATAGCATAAAACAGAAGTGACAAATTATATCTTCCCCTTTAAAGGATTTTTACTTGGGATAGTTGAAGAGAAACAAAATGTAACATCCTTAATGTAGAAAGTTCTTTGCCATAGATGTGTCAGTAGCTGGAGAGCTTGAATTGCGACGCTGTCAATGTTGCTCACCTTTTTTTCTCAGTACTAGATTTGGAAATTGAGGGTAGGAAGGGGTAGAGGCAGGTTGGCCTTAGGACAGTGGTTCCTGAATACTTCCATCCTACAGCACGAGCAGTGCGGCCTCAGCTGCAGAGGTGTGGATGCCCAGATCCCTCCCATGCACTGGGATGCCACCTGCAGTGCTGTGGGCACATGTGGGTCCCATGCACTCTGCTCGCTTTCTGTAACAACAGCTTTCAATCTTTCCCCAGATTACTTGGCCTCCACAACAGCTCGGAGAAGTTTCCATCTCTGCCTTTGCCATTATCCTTCCGTGCAGAGTAGGGAAAGGCATAGGGAAGAGTGGCTGTCCTGGCAGCAACAGGAGGCAGGCCAGGTATGAGGGTGTGAGCTGGGCCACCTGAAAAGAGGAATCCAGAGGCTTGAAGGAGCAGCATTCTGCTGCTGCCTGGGGCTGAGGCGGGGAAAGGGAGACAGCCAAGGAGTGGGTGATGTACCCAGGAACACAGCACTCTGGAAGAGTGGGGCCTGGGGCAGAAAGGCAGCCTTGTACTCCTGCCATCTCATGGAAATGATGGAGGCAACATGACGTAGTTTAGAGCTCAGGTCCTGCCGTCAGTCTGTGGTTTGAATCCTAGCCCTCTCTGCTACTGGCTGCAGGATCACGGGCATTTTTTTTTTAACAACTTTAATGAGATATACCTGAGATACAATAAACTATACATATTAAATCATACAATTTGATATTTCATCACATGTGTATGCCCATGAAACCGTCCTCAATCAAGATAACGAACATATCCTTGACCCGCAGGTTTCCCTGGGAACCTTGCAGTCTGTCTGAAGCCCTTCTCCCTTCCTGTCTCCAGACTCAAACTGCTGATTTGCCTGTAGTTTCTAGACATTATCGTGGACCGCCTAGAATTTCATGTGGAAGGAAGCACGTCATCCAGTCCGTACTCTCTGGTGTGGCTTCTATCACCTAGCATAACCATTTTGCGATTTAATCATTTCATGGATCAGTAGTTCATTTCTGTATATTTCTGTGTAATGGTCCATTGTCCAGATATACCACAGTTTGCCTGTCCATTCACCTGTTGATGGACATTCGTGTTGTTACCCGGTGGGAATATCGCAGATAAAAGTACTAAAGGTTGAGCATCTCTAATCTGAAAATTCGAAATCCAAGAGGCTCCAAATCTGAAACTGTGAGCACCAGATGACATCACGTGGAAAATCCCACCTCTGACCTCATGAAGCAGGTCACAGTAAAAACTGTGTTTTGTGTACAAAATCAATCAAAATATTGTATAAGATTATCTCGGGCTATGTATGTAAGGTATATATGAAACATAAGTGAATTTCATGTTTATATTGGGTCCTATTCCCAAGATATGTCATTAGACATACGCAAATACTCCAGAATCTGAAATCTGAATAGGAACTTGTGGTTCCAAGCATTTCAGATAAGGGATATTCAGCCTGTATGAACATACACCCAAATTTCATGTTGAATTGTAATTCCCAGTGTTAGGGAAGGACCTGGTGGTAGGTATTGGATCATGAGGACGGATTTCCCCCATGCTGTTCTCATGAGTTATGAGATCTCAAATTCAAGAGTGTGTGTCACCTCCCCCCTTGCTCGCGCTCTGTCTCCTGCTCTGCCATGGGAAGATGTGCCTTATTTCCCTTTGCTTCTGCGGTGACTGTAAGTTTTCTGAGGCCTCCCCGTCATTGTCCCTGTTAAGCCTGTGGGACTGTGAATCAGTTAAACCTATTTTCTTCATAAATTACCCAGTCTCAGGTAGTTCTTTATAACAGTATGAAAACAGACTAATATACATGGACATATGTGTTCATTCCTTTGGGGTAAATACCTATGATAGAACTGGAATCTTATCACTATCTGGGAATATTTAGAAGAAAAAAAACTACTGGAATGGCTGAACCATATAGTAGATGTATGTTTACTTTTTTTCTTTCTTTGAGACAGAGTTTCACTCTTGTTACCCAGGCTGGAGTGCAATGGTGCAATCTCGGCTCACCACAACCTCTGCCTCCTGAGTTCAGGCAATTCTCCTGCTTCAGCCTCCTGAGTAGCTGGGATTACAGGCACCGGCCACCATGCCCAGCTAATTTTTTATATTTTTAGTAGAGACAGGGTTTTCGCCATGTTGACCAGGATGGTCTCGATCTCTTGACCTCATGATCCACCCGCCTCGGCCTCCCAAAGTGCTGGGATTACAGGCTTGAGCCATGGCGCCTGGCTGTATGTTTACCTTTTTAAGAAACTTCCCAGCTGTTTTCCAAAGTGCTTGTACTTTTTTATTTTTATTTTTATTGCATTTCAGGTTTTGGGGTACATGTGAAGAACATGCAAGATAGTTGCAAAGATAGTTGCATAGGTATACACGTGGCAGTGTGATTTGCTGCCTTCCTCCCCTTCACCTGTATCTGGCATTTCTCCCCATGCTATCTCTCCCCAACTCCCCACCCCTCACTGTCCCTCCCCTATTCCCCCCAATAGACCCCAGTGTGTAGTGCTCCCCTCCCTGTGTCCATGTGTTCTCATTGTTCAATACCCACCTATGAGTGAGAACATGCGGTATTTCATTTTCTGTTCTTGTGTCAGTTTGCTGAGAATGATGGTCTCCAGGTTCATCCATGTCCCTACAAAGGACATGAACTCATCATTTTTGATTGCTGCATAATATTCCATGGTGTATATGTGCCGCATTTTCCCTGTCCAGTCTATCATCGATGGGCATTTGGGTTGATTCCAGGTCTTTGCTAATGTAAACAGTGCTGCAATCAACATTCGTGTGCATGTGTCCTTATAGTAGAACGATTTATAGTCCTTTGGATATATACACAGTAATGGGATTGCTGGGTCAAATGGAATTTCTATTTCTAAGGCCTTGAGAAATCGCCACACTGTCTTCCACAATGGTTGAACTAATTTACACTCCCACCAGCAGTGTAAAATTGTTCCTTTTTCTCCACATCCTCTCCAGCATCTGTTGTCTCCAGATTTTTTAATGATCGCCATTCTAACTGGCATGAGATGGTATCTCAATGTGGTTTTGATTTGCATTTCTCTAATGACCAGTGACGATGAGCATTTTTTTCATATGTTTGTTGGCCTCATGTATGTCTTCTTTTGTAAAGTGTCTGTTCATATTTTTTGCCCACTTTTGAATGGGCTTGTTTGTTTTTTTCCTGTAAATCTGTTTAAGTTCTTTGTAAATTCTGGATATCACCCCTTTGTTAGATGGGTAAACTGCAAAAATTTTTTCCCATTCTGTTGGTTGCCGATCCACTCTAGTGACTGTTTCTTTTGCCGTGCAGAAGCTGTGGAGTTTCATTAGGTCCCATTTGTCTATTTTGGCTTTTGTTGCCAATGCTTTTGGTGTTTTGGTCATGAAGTCCTTGCCTACTCCTATGTCCTGAATGTTTTTGCCTAGATTTCCTTCTAGGGTTTTTATGGTGCCAGGTCTTATGTTCAAGTCTTTAATCCATCTGGAGTTAATTTTAGTGTAAGGTGTCAGGAAGGGGTCCAGTTTCTGCTTTCTGCACATGGCTAGCCAGTTTTCCCAACACCATTTATTAAACAGGGAATCCTTTCCCCATTGCTTGTTTTTGTCAGGTTTGTCAAAGATCAGATGGTTGTAGATATGTTGTGTTGCTACCGAGGCCTCTGTTCTGTTCCATTGGTCTATTTCTCTTTTTTGGTACCAGTACCATGCTGTTTTGATTACTGTAGCCTTGTAGTGTAGTTTGAAGTCCCCTAATGTGATGCCCCCTGCTGTGTTCTTTTTGCTTAGGATTGACTTGGCTATGCGGGCTCTCTTTTGGTTCCATGTAAAGTTTAAGGTGTTTTTTTCCAGTTCTGTGAAGAAGGTCATTGGTAGCTTGATGGGGATAGCATTGAATCTATAAATTACTTTGGGTAGTATGGCCATTTTCACGATATTGATTCTTCCTAACCATGAACATGGAATATTTCTCCATCTGTTTGTGTCCTCTCTGATTTCGTTGAGCAGTGGTTTGTAGTTTTCCCTGAAGAGGCCCCTTACGTTCCTTGTAAGTTGTATTCCAAGGTATTTTATTCTCTTTGCAGCAATTGTGAATGGCAGTTCGTTCTTGATTTGGCTCTCTTTAAGTCTGTTATTGGTGTATAGGAATGCTTGTGATTTTTGCACATTGATTTTGATCCTGAGACTTTGCTGAAGTTGCTTATCAGCCTAAGGAGATTTTGGGCTGAGACGATGGGATCTTGTAGGTATACAATCATGTTGTCTGCAAATAGAGACAATTTGGCTTCCTCCTTTCCTATTTGAATACCCTTTATTTCTTTTTCTTGCCTGATTGCTCTGGCTAGAACTTCCAGTACTATATTGAATAGGAGTGGTGAAAGGGCATCCTTGTCTAGTGCCAGATTTCAAAGGGAATGCTTCCAGTTTTTGCCCATTCAGTATGATATTGGCTGTTGGTTTGTCATAAATAGCTTTTATTATTTTGAGATTAGTTACATCAATAGCTAGTTTATTGAGGGTTTTTAGCATAAAGGGCTGTTGAATTTTGTCAAAGTCCTTCTCTGCATCAATTGAGATAATCATGTGGTTTTTGTTTTTGGTTCTGTTATGTGGTGAATTACATTTATAGACTCGTGTATGTTGAACCAGCCTTGCATCCCCGGGATGAATCCTACTTGATCATGATGGATAAGCTTTTTGATGTGCTGTTACAATCGGCTTGCTAGTATTTTATTGAAGATTTTTGCATCTATGTTCATCATGGATATTGGCCTGAAGTTTTCTTTTCTTGTTGAGTCTCTGCCAGGTTTTGGTATCAGGATGATGTTGGTCTCATAAAATGATTTGGGAAGGATTTCCTCTTTTTGGATTATTTGGAATAGTTTCAGAAGGAATGGTACCAGCTCCTCTTTGTGTGTCTGGTAGAATTCGGCTGTGAACCCATCTGGACCTTGGCTTTTTTTGTGTGGTAGGCTCTTAATTGCTGCCTCGACTTCTGACCTTGTTATTGGTCTATTCATAGTTTCAGCTTCCTCCTGGTTTAGGCTTGGGAGGACACAGGAGTCCAGGAATTTATCCATTTCTTCCAGGTTTACCAGTTTATGTGCATAGAGTTGTTTGTAATAATCTCTGATGGTGGTTTGAATTTCTGTGGAATCTGTGGTGATTTCCCCTTTATCATTTTTTTATTGCATCTATTTGGTTATTCTCTCTTTTCTTTTTTATTAATCTGGCTAGTGATCTATTTTCTTGATCTTTTCAAAAAACCAGCTCCTGGATTTATTGATTTTTTTTTGAAGGGTTTTTTGTGTGTCTATCTCCTTCAGTTCTGCTCTGATCTTAGTTATTTCTTGTCTTCTGCTAGCTTTTGAGTTTTTTTGATCTTGCTCCTCTAGCTCTTTCAATTTTGATGATGGGGTGTTGATTTTAGATCTTTCCTTGCTTCTCATGTGGGCACTTATTGCTCTAAATTTTCCTCTAGACACTGCTTTTAATGTGTCCCAGAGATTCTGGTATGTTGTATATTCGTTCTCGTTGGTTTCAAAGAACTTCTTTATTTCTGCCTTCATTTCATTGTTTATCCAGTCAACATTCAAGAGCCAGTTGTTCAGTTTCCATGAAGCTGTGCGATTCTGGGTTAGTTTCTGAATTCTGAGTTCTAACTTGATTGCACTATGGTCTGAGAGACTGTTTGTTATGATTTCCGTTGTTTTGCATTTGCTGAGGAGTGCTTTACTTCCAATTATGTGGTTAATTTTAGAGTAGGTGTGATGTGGTGCTGAGAAGTATGTATATTCTGTGGATTTGGGGTGGAGAGTTCTGTAAATGTCTATCAGGTTTGCTTGTTCCAGGTCTGAGTTCCAGTCCTGGATATCCTTGTTAATTTTCTCTCTGGTTGATCTGTCTAATATTGACAGTGGAGTGTTAAAGCCTCCCACTATTATTGTGTGGGAATTTAAGTCTCTTTGTAAGTCATTAAGAACTTGCCTTATGTATCTGGGTGCTCCTGTATTGGGTGCATATATATTTAGGATCGTTAGCTCTTCTTGTTGCATAGATCCTTTTACCCTTATGTAATGTCCTTCTTGGTCTCTTTTGATCTTTGTTGCTTTAAAGTCTATTTTATCAGAGATGAGAATTGCAACTCCTGCTTTTTTTCGCTCTCCATTTGCTTGGTAAATCTTCCTCCATCCCTTTATTTTGAGCCTTTGTGTATCCTTGCATATGAGATGGGTTTCCTGGATACAGCACACTGATGGGGTTTGGCTTTTTATCCAATTTGCCAGTCTGTGTCTTTTCATTGGGGCATTTAGTCCATTTACACTTAGGTTTAATATTGTTATGTGTGAATTTGATACTGCTATTTTGATGCTAGCTAGCTGCTTTGCCCTTAGTTGATGCAAATTCTTCATTTTGTTTATGCTCTTTACCATTTGGTATGTTTTTGGAGTGGCTGGTACTGGTTGTTCCTTTTTATGTATAGTGCCTCTTTCAGGAGCTCTTGTAAAGCAGGCCTGGTGGTAACAAAATCTCTGAGTACTTGCTTGTTCACAAAGGATTTTATTTTTTCTTCACTTATGAAGCTCAGTTTGGCTGGATATGAAATTCTGGGTTGAAAGTTCGTTTCTTTAAGGATGTTGAATATTGGCCCCCACTCTCTTCTGGCTTGTAGGGTTTCTGCCAAGAGATATGCTGTGAGTCTAATGGGCTTCCCTTTGTGGGTAACCTGACCTTTCTCTCTGGCTGCCCTTAGCATTTTCTCCTTCATTTCAACCCTGGTGAATCTGAAGATTATGTGCCTTGGGGTTGCTCTTCTTGCGGAATATCTTTGTGGTGTTCTCTGTATTTCCTGGATTTGAATATTGGCCTGCCTTGCTAGGTTGGGGAAGTTTTCCTGGATAATATCCTGAAGAGTATTTTCCAGCTTGGATTCATTCTCTTTGTCACATTCAGGTACACCTGTCAAATGCAGATTAGGTTTTTTCACATAGTCCCATATTTCTTGGAGACTTTGTTCATTCATTTTTACAATTTTTTCTCTAATCTTGCCTTCTCATTTTATTTCATTGAGTTGATCTTCGACCTCTGATATCCTTTCTTCTGCTTGGTCAATTCGGCTGTTGAAACTTGTGCATGCTTCGCGAAGTTCTCATGTTGTGTTTTTCAGCTCCATCAATTTGCTCATATCCCTTTCTAAGTTGTCCATTCTCATTAGCATTTCGTCAAATCTTTTTTCAAGGTTCTTAGTTTCTTTGCTTTGGGTTAGAACATGTTCTTTTAACTCACAGAAGTTTCTCATTACCCACCTTCTGAAGTCTATTCTGTCATTTCATCACATTCATTCTCCATCCAGCTGTGTTCCCTTGTTGGTGAGGAGTTGTGATCCCTTGTAGGAGGAGAGGTGTTCTGGTTTCGGGTGTTTTTCTCCTTTTTGTGCTGGTTTCTTCCCATCTTTGTGGATTTATCCACCTGTTGTCTTTGTAGTTGCTGATTTTCAGATTGGGTCTCTGAGTGGACGTCCGGATTGTTGATGATGACGTTATTTCTGTTTCGTAGTTTTCCTTCTAACAGTCTGGCCCCTCTGCTGTAGGACTGCTGAGGTCCACTCCAGGCCCTGCTTGCCTGGGGATCACCTGCAGCAGCTGCAGAACAGTAAGGTTGCTACCAGTTTCTTCTTCTGCTGTCTTTGTCCCAGAATGATGCCTGCCAAATGTCAGTCTGATCAGTCCTTTGTGAGGTGACTCTTTGGATACACAGGGTCAGGGAGCTGCTTGAGGAGACAGTCTGTCCTTTATAGGAGCTCAAGTGCTGAGCAGTGAGTTCCGTTGTTCAGAGCTGCTGGGCAGGTATGTTTAAGTCTGCTGCAGCAGAACTCATAAACCCCCTTTTTTTCCCCAGGTGCTCTGTCCCGGGGAGTTAGGGCTTTATTTATGAGTTTCTGTTGTGCTGCTGCCTTTTTTTTCAGGGCTGCCCTGCCCAGCAAGGAGGCAGCCTAGTCACTGTCTGCCTGCAGAGGTTTTGCTGAGCTGCTGTGGGCTCTGCCCTACTGCCATGTGAACTTCCCTGCAGTCCTGTTTATATGGGTGTGGTTAGAACTGCCTCAGCAATGGTGGCCCACCTCTGTAATGGCGGACTCTCTCTGTAGTGGTGGGTTGCCTCAGCAACGGCAGGCTGCCTCAGCAATGGCAGACTACCTCCGTAGGGATGGAGTGCTTCGGTCATGGTGGACACCCCTCCCCCACAGAGCTGGACCATCCTGGGTTCAGCTGTGCTTGCCGTGAAACTCTCAACCCAGGGCGTTTCCAATTGCTGTTTTTTTTGTTTTTTGTTTTTTGTTTTTTTTTGAGGGGGGCAGGGGGTGGGACCTGCAGAGCCTAATCACCTGGCTCCCTGCCTCAGAGCCTTTTTTTTTTTTTAAGTTGAATGGTTGACTCTCTCCCAGGTGTTCCAGTCACCTGTTGAAAAGGTGCCAGGATCTGTGTGATTTCCCATGCGGCGACCCACTGCACCAGCTGAAACAATGGCGCTGCCCGGGAATCTCCTGGCCTGGCTCCCTGTTTCTGTCCCCTGATTAATCAGATGAGTGGGCGACTCTGCCTTCCCGGAGCTCCAATTGCCAGCTTAAAAGGGCAACCAGACCAGTGTAGTTTGTATGGAGAACTGCGCTGGGGCATCAGCAAAATAGCCATGCCTGCCAAAATAACCGCGCTGGCAACCCGTGGGGCTCCTCCGCCTGGGGATCTCCTGGTCTGTGGGCAATAAATATGTGTCTGGAAATGCGGCATCCACTCACCCTCTGTGCTTTCACTGGGAGCTCTAATTCTGAGCTGCTTCTAAACCACCATCTTGGATCCTCCACCACTTGTACCATTTTATATCCCCATATGGGAGTTCCAGTTCCTCCCCCCACCATTGCTTAGTGTGGTCAGTCTGTGAAGTTTCCACCTGTTTACACAATAGATTTGTAGTATCTTGCTGCAGTTTCAATTTGCACTTCCCTAATGCCCAATGATGCCAGGTATCCCTGTGCATGCTCATTTGACATCCATTCCTCTTCTTTGGTGAAACATCTCTTCAAATTTTCTGTCCTTTTTAAATTTATTTTGAAAGTTTTTATATATTTTGCATGCAAATCCTTTATGAGATTCATTATCTACAAACATTTTCTCCTAGTCTGTGGCTTTTCTCTTCATTCTCAACAGCATCTTTTGAAAAACAGAAATGTTCATTTTTTTATGAAGTTCAATTTATGTGCTCCTTTAATGAATCATGTTTTTGGTATCATATCTAAGAAGTTTTTGTCTAACCCAAGGCAAAAAAGATTTATTCTTTTTTCTTTTGGTTTCTCTAGAAGTTTTGTAATTTTAGGCTTCAAATTGAGGTCTTTGATCATTTTTTAGTTAATTTTTATATATTTTACAATGTATGAACTCAAGTAGTTTTTTGAGGGGAGGGAGGTTAGGTTTTTTGGCATATTAGTGTAGTATCCAAACACTTCTATACAAATAAACTAGAAAAATCTAGAAGAAATGGATAAATTTCTGGACAGATACACCCTTCCAAGACTAAGCCAGGAAGAAATCAAATATCTTAATAGACCAATAACAAGTTCTAAAATTGAAGCAGTCATTAATAGCCTACCAACCAAAAAAGCCCAGGAACAGACAGATTAACAGCCAGATTCTACCAGAGGTACAAGGAGGAGCTGGTACCATTCCTTCTGAAACTATTCCAAACATTTGAAAAGGAGGGACTTCTCCCTAACTCATTTTATGAGGCCAGCATCATCCTAATACCAGAACTTCGCAGAGACACAACAAAAAAAGAAAACTTCACGCCAACGTCCCTGATGAACATTGGTGCAAAAATCCTCAATAAAATCCTGGTAAACCAAATCAGCAGCACATCAAAAAGCTTATCCACCATGATCAAGTCAGCTTCATCCCTGGGATGCAAGGCTGGTTCAACACGTGCAAATCCATAAACGTAATCCATCACATAAACAGAACCAATAACGAAAACCTCAATAGATGCAGAAAAGGCCTTCGATAAATTCAACAGCACTTCATGCTAAAAACTCTTAATAAGCTAGGTATAATGGAACATGTCTCAAAACAATAAGAGCTATTTATGACAGTCCAATACCCAATATTATACTGAATGGGCAAAAGCTAGAAGCATTCCCTTTGAAAACTGGCACAAGACAAGGATGTCCTCTCTCACCACTCCTATTCAACATAGTGTTAGGAGTTCTGACCAGGGCAATCAGGCAAAAGAAATAAATAAAGTGTATTCAGATAGGAAGAGAGGAAGTCAAATTGTCTCTATTTGCAGCTGCCATGATTGTATATTTAGAAAAATCCCATCATCTCAGCCCATAAACTTCTTGAACTGATAAGCAAATTCAGCAGTCTCAGGATACAAAATCCATGTGCAGAAATCACAAGCATTCCTATACACTAACAACAGACAAGCGGAGAGCCAAATCACGAATGAAATCCCATTCACAATCACTACAAAGAGAATAAAATACTCCGGAATACCTTACAAGGGGCATGAAGGACCTCTTCAAGGAGAACTACAAACCACTGCTTAAGGACATAAGAGGATACAAGCAAATGGAAAAATATCTCATACTCATGGATAGGAAGAATCAAATCATGAAAATGGCCATACTTCCCAAAGTAATTTATAGATTCAATGCTATTCCCATCAGACTACCATTGACAGTATTCACATAACTAGAAAAAAATACTTTAAATTTCATATGAAACCAAAGAAGAGCCTGTATAGCCAAGACAATCCTTAGCAAAAAGAACAAAGCTGGAAGCATCATGCTACCTGACTTCAAACTACAGTGCAAGGCTACAATAACCAAAACAGCATGGTACTGGTACCAAAACAGATATATAGACCAATGGAACCTCAGAGACCTGAGAAATAACACCACACATCTACAACAATCTGATCTTCAACAAACCTGACAAAAGCAAGCATGGGGAAAGGATTCCTTATTTAATAAATGGTAACTGGGGAAACTGGCTAGTCATATGCAGAAAACTGAAACTGGATCTCTTCCTTACACCGTATACAAAAATTAACTCAAGATGGATTAAAGACTTAAATGTAAAACCCAAAACCATAAAAACCCTAGAAGAAAACCTAGGCACTACCATTCAGGACATAGGCAGTGGCAAAGACTTCATGACAAAAACACGAAAAGCAATGGCAATAAAAGCCAAAATTGACAAATGGGACCTAATTAAACTAAAAAGCTTCTGCACAGCAAAATAAACTGGCATCAGAGTGAACAGGCAACCTATAGAATGAGAGAAAAATTTTGCAATCTACCTATCTAAGGTCTAATATCCAAAATCTTAAGTTACTTAAATTTACAATAAGAAAACGACATCAAAAAGTAGGTAAAGGATATGAAGAGACACTTCTCAAAGGAAGACATTAATTTGGCCAACAAACATGTAAAATGTAAATCAAAACCACAAGGAGATAATCTCATGCCAGTCAGCATTACAATTATTAAAGTCAAGAAACAATAGGTGCTGGCAAGGCTATGGAGAAATAGGAACACTTTTACATTATTGGTGAAAATGTAAATTAGTTCAACTATCGTGGAAGACAGCATGTCAATTCCTCTAGGATCTACAACCAGAAATACCATTTGACCCAGCAATCCCATTACTGGGTATATACCCAAAGGAATATAAATCATTCTATTATAAAGACACATGTACACATATGTTTATTGCAGCACTATTTACAATAGCAAAGACAGGGAACCAACCCAAATGCTCATCAATGATAAACTGGATAAAGAAAATGTAGTACATATACACCACGGAATACTATGCAGCCATAAAAATAATGAGATGATATCCTTTGCAGGGACATGGATGAAGCCATCATCCTCAGTAAACTAACACAGGGACAGAAAACCAAACACCACATGTTCTCTCATAAGTGGGAGTTGAACAATGAGAACACATGGACACAGAGAGGGGAACAACACACACTGGGTCCTGTTGGGAGGCTGGGGGCAAAGAGAGTGGATGCAGCAAACCATCATAGCACATGTATAACTATGTAACCTGCACGTTCTGCACATGCATCCTGGAACTTAAAAAACAGTAACTCTTCTGATCCATGAGCATGGGATGTCTTTTCATTTGTTTCTATATTCGTCGATTGTTGTTATAAAGATATTTCAGCCCCTTAGTTAAATTTATTCCTAGCTATTTTTTGATAGCTGTAACAGATGAGATAGATTTGATTTCTTTTTCAGCTAATTTGTTACTGGTGTATAGAAACACTACTGATTTTTGTATCCAGCCACTTTACCAAATTTATCAGTTCTAAGAGTTTTTCAGTAGAATCTTTAGGTTATTCTAACTATAATATGTAATCTGCAAAGAGGAACAATTTGATGTTCTCTTTTCCAATTTGAATGCCTTTTATTTCTTTCTCTTGCCTGATTTCTTTAGCTAGGACTTCCAGTACTATGTTGAATAACAGTGGTGAAAGTGGGCATCCTCGTCTTGTTCCAGTTCTTAGGGGAAAAAAGGGCTTTCAGCTTTTCCCCGCTAATTATGACATTAGCTATGAGTTTGTCATATATGGCCTTTGTTATGTTGAGGCATGTTTTTTCTGTGCCTAAATTATTGAGAGGTTTAATCATGAAGGGATGTTAGATTTTATGAAATACTTTTGTGTGTCTATTGAGATGATCTTGTGGTTTTAGTCCCTTGTATGTTGATGTGATATGCATATTTATTGATTTGCATACATCAAATCATCATTGTATCCCTAGGATAAATCCCACTTAATTATGGTATGTTATCTTTTTGGTGTGTTTTTGGATTTGGTTTGCTAGTATTTTGCAAAGGATTTTTGTATTTGTGTTCATCAGGGATATTGGTATCACGATAATGCTGGCCCACTTGAATGAAGACTTCCCTCCTCTTCAGTTTTTTTCTAATAGTTTGAGAAGAATCGGTTTTACTTTACTGCTTCATTCTACCAAATTTTTTAAGTCCTGGACTTTTCTTTGTTGGAAAACTTTTTATTACTGATTAATTCTTGTTAGTCATCTATTTGTTCAGATTTTCTTCTTCTCTCTGATTCAGTCTTGTAAGGTTGTATGTATCTAAGACTTTGTCAGTTTCCCCTGAGCTTTCCAATTTGTCAATGTGCAGTTTTTCACAATAAACTCTAATCATTTGTATTTCTGTGGTATCGTCTTTTTCATTTCTCTCTCTCTTTTTTTAATTTGGGTCGTTTTTCTTGGTTAGTCTAACAGTTTATCATTTTGTTTTAAAAAATCAACTTTTATATTCTTGATCCTTTGTAATTTTTTTAGTCTTTATTTCTTCTCTAATTTTTATTCTTCCTTCTGATAAAAATCAGAAGGGTCAGTTTGGTTTTGATGTTTTAATTCCTGGAGGTGCATTGTTTGGCTGTCTATTTGAGATGTTTCTACTTTTTTGAGGAAAACATTTATTACTTTAAATGCCTCTTAGTGCTGCCTTTGTTGTATCCTTAGGTTTAAGAATCGCATGTTTCCATTTTCATTTAAGAAAAATGTTTATCTCATTAGTGTTTTCATTTAGGAGCCTGTTTTTATGTAGGAACATGTTTAATTTTAAAATATTTATACAGTTCTAAAATCCTCTCATTATTGATTTCTAGTTTTATTGCATTATGGTCTAAGATACTTGATATAGTTTCAGCTTTTGAAAATGTATTGAGACTTACTTTGTGGTCTAACACCTGGCTATCATGGAGAATATTCCGTGTACTGATAATAGGTTGTGTATTTTGCAGCACTTGAATGAAATGTTCTCTAAATGTCCGTTAGATCCATTTGGTCTGTAGTGCAGATTAAGTTCAATGTTTATTTATTTTAGTTGATCTGTCCAGTGCTAAAGCCGAGTGGTGGACCAGGCACATTGGCTCACACCTGTAATCGCAGCACTTTGGAAGGCAAAGGTGGGCCAATTGATTGAGCTCGGAAGTTTGAGACCAGCCTGGGCAACATAGTGAAACCCTGTCTCTAGACAAATACAAAAATTAGCTGAGTGTGCTGGATGCACCTGTAGTGCCAGCTGCTTTGGAGGCTGAGGTGGAAGGATCGTTTGAGCCCAGGAGATTGAGGCCACAGTGAGCCAAGATCACGCCACCGCACTCCAGCCTGGGTGACAGTGAGACCCCATACCAAAAAATAATAAATAATAAAATGGAGTGGTGGAGTCCTCAACTGTTATTGCATTGGGGTCAATCTCTTTAGCTCTCACAGTAATTGTTTGATATAATATATCTGGGTGCTCCAGTGTTGGGTGCATTTATATTTACAGTTGTTACAGTCTTCTGCTGAATTGATCTCTTCGTCGTTATATTAACATAATGACCTTATTTGCCACTTTTTCTGTGTTTCGGCTAACACTGTGTTTTGTCTGATAGAAGTAGAGCTCCTCTGGCACACTTTTGGTTTCTGTTTTCATGGAGTAATTTTTTACATCCCTTCATTTTCATTCCATGTGCATCTCTACAAATGAAGTGAGTTTGTTGGAGGCAGCATATAGTTGGGTCTTTTATTTTTAATAAATCCATTCATCTAGTCTATATCTCTTCATTAAGGAATTTAAACGGATGTCACTGCTAGGTGAGGACTTCTATCATCTTGTAAACTGCTTTACGATTGTATAGCTTTTGTTCCTTTCTTCCTCTTCTATTGATTACCTTGATGATTTGGTAGTTTATTGTAGTGATGTTTGACTTTCTCTTTCTCATTTGTGTATCTGCTCTTCCAGTGAGTTTTTTAGTCTTGTGTACTCTCGTGATGGTAGATACTGTCTTTTGCTTCCCAATGTAGAACTCCCGTAAGCATTTCTCACCAGGCCTGTCTATTGGTGGTGAATTCCCTCCATTTTCTTCTTATTTGGGAAAGACTTTATCTTTCATTCGTTTTTTAAGGATAGCTTTCAGCAATATTTTATTTTTTAAGGACTGCTTTCAGCAATATTTTATAGTGTTTATGTACACATCTCATTTTAGTCATATCTGTAAATCATATGTTTGATGTTGTTGTACATGGTATTTTTTTTGAGTTGGGGTGTCATTCTGTCATTCAGGCTGGATTGCAGAGGCACAATCATATCTAACTACAGCCTCAAATTCCTAGGCTGAAGTGATCCTCCACCTCAGCCTCCTGAGTAGCTAGGATTATAGGCACATGCCATCATACTCAGCTAATTTCTTTTTGTATTATTTTTCTGTAGAGATGAGATGGAGTCTCACTTTGTTGACTAGGCTGGTCTTGAACTCCTCGCCTTAAGTAATCCTTCTGCCTCGGCCTCCCAAAATGCTGGGATTATAGATGTGAAGCACCACACCCAGCCTTAAGTTTTAATTTTTAATTGTTTGTTACTAGTATAAAGAAATGCAATTGATTTTGTCCATTGACCACATAATTCTGCAACCTTTCTAAACTCACCTATTAGTTCTAGTAATGTTTTTGTGGATTTCATTCTTACATTTTCTATAGGTGATTTATGTCACCAATAGAGCCCATTTGACTTTCTTTCCAATCCGGATATCTTTCATTTATTGTACTTGCCTTATTGTACTGGCTAGGACTTCCAGTACAATGTTAAATGGAAATGGTGAGATTGGACATACCTGGCTCGCTCCTGATCTTAGAGGGAAAGCATTTAGTCTTTTACCATTGAGTATGATGTTAGCTATAGTTTTTAGTAGATACCTTTTATCAAATTGAGGATATTACCTTCTCTTTGCATGTTGCTGAGATTTTTTTTATCAGGAATGACTGAATTTTGGTAAATGCATTTCCCGCTACTGAAACAGTTTTCCTTTCAGTTTGTTAATATGGTAAGTTATATTGGTAGATTAGGTGTTTTTGTTAACCAACCTTGCATTCCTGAAATAAACGCCACTTGCTCATGGTGAAAACCCTTTGTATTTGTTGCTTGATACAGTTTTTTTGACTTGGGGTTTTACTCTGTCACCTAGGCTGGAGTGCAGTGGCACGATCACAGCTCATTGCAATACTGAATTCCTGGACTCAAGCAATCCTTCCTTTCATATCAGCCTCCAAAGTAGCTAGGATTACAGTGTGTACCACCTTGCCCAGCTAATTTTTTAATACTTTTTTGTAGTGATGAGGTCTTGCAATGTTGCCCAGGCTGGTCTTGAACTTCTGGCCTCAAGTACCTCAACCTCCCACAATACTGAGATTATAGGAGTGAGCCACCATGCCTGGCCCTAGATATAATTACCTAATGTGGCTGTTTAATATTTTGTTTTGAATTTTTGGCAATGTTCCTGAGGGATGTTGGTCTCTGCAGGTTTTTTGTGCCTGTGTGTTTTTTTTCCAAACAACGTATTTGTTTTCTTTTGGTATCAGAGTAATATAGTATAACTTGAGAAGTATTTCTTCCTAGTTTCAGGAAGACTTTGAGTAGAATTGTTATTATTTCTTCCTTAAATATTTGGTAGAATTCACCAGTACCTCTATCTGGTCCTAGAGCTTTACCTGTGGAAAGGTTATGAACTACAGATTCTATTTCTTTAATGAATTTAGGGCCGTTTTTATTATCTATTACTTCTTGAGAGAACTTTGGTATTTTGCATCATTTCATTTCTGTTCACTTAGGAACCCTTTAAAATTTTCATTTTGAATTTTTCCTTGACCACAGGCTGTTTGGGGCCAAGTTGTAGAGTTTCAGAATGTTTGTGGATTTTTCAGATACTGTTTTACATTGACTTCTGATTTAATTCCCTTGAATCAGAGAACATGCTTTGAGTGCTATGAATCCTTTAACATTTACCTAACCTTGTTTTGTGGACCAGAATACTGTGTATCTTGGTAAATGTTTTGTGCACACGTCAAAAGAATGCGTATTCTGCTTTGTTGGGTTGAATGTTCTGTGTCAAGTAGATATCTGACAGTATTATTCAAATCTCTATCCTTACGGTTTTCTACTTGTATCAGTTTTGCAATGCGGGTATTTGAAATTGCCAGCTATAACTGAAGACTTGACTGGTGTGATTTTAGTCTCAGTTTCATTTGTTGCTGCTCAATTTTACTAATTTTTTTCCTACTAATTTTATGTTTGGTTTGTTTTTTCTTTTCTAGTTCAGTGAGGTGCAACACTAGGTTGTCTATTTAGAGTCTATATTTGTAATGTAGTTATTTATTGCTATAGGCCTTTCTCTGAGTGCTTTCTCTGTATCCCACAGGTTCCGGCAAGTGGTATTTCCATTCTCATTTGCTTCAAGAACTTCTTAAACTTCATTCGTAATTTCTTCATTGACCCATTGCTCATGCAGGAACATACTCAATTTCCAGGTGTTTGTATAGTTTCCAGCGTTTCTCTTGTTATTAATTTATAGTTTTGTTCTGTTGTGGTTAGAAAAGATACTCATTATGATTTTGACTTTTTAAAACTTGTTGAGACATGTTTTACAGCCTATTATATGGTCTGTCCTGGAGAATGTTCCACGTACTGATGAGAAGAATGGGTATTTTGCAGCAGTTGATCAAATGTTCCGTGAATGTTAAGTCCATTTGGTCTAGAGTATAGTTTAATTCTGAAGTTTGTTTGTTGATTTTTCTGCCAGAATGATCCACCCAGTCCCAAAAGTGGGGTGTTGATGTCCCTTACTGTTATTATATTATGGTCTACCTCTCCTATTTAGATCTAGTAATATTTGATTTATACGTGTAAGTGCCCTGCTATTTGGCCATATAGATTTATAATTGTCATATCCTCTTTCTGAATTGACTAATTTTTGAATTATCATTATATCATAATTTCCTTTGTTTCTTTATATAGTTTTTCAGTTAAAGTCTGTTTTATCTGATCTAAGTGTAGTTAGTCTTATCTTGTTCTGTTTCCATTTGCATGGAATGGTTTTCCCATTCCTTCACTGTTCGTCTCTGTGTGCCTTTACAGATGAAGTGAGTTTATTGTAGGCAACATACAGTTGGATCTTGTTTATTAATCCATTCAGCCACTCTGTGCCTTTTATTCGGTGAATTTAGTCCATATGCATCCCATGTTGTTATTGCAGGTAAGGCCTTCCTACTGCCACGTCATTACCTATTTTCTAATTGCATAGTGTACCTCCTCACTTCCTTTCTTATATTTTGTGGTAAAGTGATTTTCTTTGGTAGTATGTTTTAATTTGCTGCTTTTATTTTTGTATATCAGTTATAGATTGTTGCTTTATGTTACCATGAAGCTTACAGAAAACTTTCCTGTAGTTATAACAGATTTTTTTAAAGTGATACCAATTTAACTTTTATTGCAGCAGAAGAAACAAATCCAAAAGGAAAAAAACCACATATACTTTAATTCTTTTCTGCTCCTACATTTTGAATTTTTGATGTCAAAGATTACATTTTTTTATTGCCTACCTCAAAAATTTTGTAGCTAGTATTTTAATAGTTTCATCTTTTAATCTTCTTACTAAAGATAAAAACGGTTTACATGTCATGATTAATATGTAAGAATCACATTAGCATTATTTTTCTTATGGTTTTAAGAACCTCTTTAGCATTTGTCAAAGGATAGGTCTGGTAGTCATAAATTTTCTCTGGGAAAGTCATCTCCTTCATTTCTGAGAAATAACTTTGCTCATTACAGTATTTTTGGTGGGCAATTTTTTTCCTTTAGCATTTGAATAATATTATCCCACTCCCTCCTGGCCTGTAAAATTTCTACTGAGAAGTCTGCTGCCAGGTGTATTGGATATCCTTTATATGTTATTTGCTTTTTTTCTTGTGCTCTCACTGTTTGTAGGATTCTCTTTGCCTTTGACTTTGTGAGTTTAATTATAATATGTCTTGAGGTCTTCTTATTTTGGTTGAATCTGATTGGTAACTTTTGACATTCATGTACCTGGATATTTATATTGTTCTCCAGGTTTAGAAAGTTCGGTTCTTTCTTTAAGTAAGGTTGCTACCTCTTGTCTTTCTCAGTTCTCTCTTTAACTCCATTAACCCAAATATTTGCTCTTTTGATGTTGGTCTCATAAGCTTTGTTCATTCCTTCTCATTCTTTTTGTTTTTAATTTTCTGACTGTGTATTTTCTTTTCTTTTTCTCTTTTTTGAGACAGAGTTTTGCTCTCTCACCAGGCTGGACTGCAATGGTATGTTCTTGGCTCACTGTAACCTCTGCCTTCTGGGTTCAAGCACTTCTCCTGCCTCAGCCTCCCAAGTAGTTGGGACTACAGGTGTGTGCCACCACACCCAGCTAATTTTTTGTATTTTAGTAGTGACAGGGTTTGTCTGTGTTAGCCTGGATAGTCTTGATCCCCTAACCTCGTGATCCACCTGCCTCGGCCTCCCAAAGTGCTGGAATTACAGGTGTGAGCCACTGCACCTGGCCCTGACTGTGTATTTTCAAATAGTCTGCCTTTGAGCTCACTGATCCTTTCTTCTTTTTGATCAATTCCTCTGATAGTCTCTATTGCATTTTTTTCATTTCATTCATTGCATATTTTACCTCCAGAATTTAATTTTTTATATCTTTCTGTGAACTTTCTCTGAGCGATTTCTCTGAGCTTTCTCGAAGTTCATTGAAACTATTGTTTCTTAAAACTATTGTTTGGAATTATTTGTCCAGGAGATCACACATTTTCATCATTTTAGGGCCAGTCTTGGTGCCTTAATTTGTCCCTTTGACATTAT
This sequence comes from Callithrix jacchus, assembly GCF_049354715.1. Classification (NCBI taxonomy): domain Eukaryota; kingdom Metazoa; phylum Chordata; class Mammalia; order Primates; family Cebidae; genus Callithrix; species Callithrix jacchus. The sequence goes on along the minus strand of NC_133520.1, from coordinate 40,580,163 downwards.
ATTTCCCTGACTGTTCTGATGCTTGAAGTGTGATGATATCTGCACGGTGAGACATTAAATATTCATTTGAGTCTTCCTAATCTGGTTTCGTTTGTGCCTGTACTTCTACAGAGGGCCTTCCAGGGATTCTAAGTGTTCATTCTGACTATTGTATTCCCTCTCTGTGACTCACAGTCATGTCAGCACTCGAGGATGCTCTATACCCAGGCTTGCTGTGAGTCTCACAAGGGCCCTGCGGTTTTTGTGGCTTTCTGGCACAAATGGACCTGGGGAAGACCCAAGGACAGTGCTTGTGTTATGTGAGAACACTAGCCACCAGGGACCTGAGTCCTGAAGACCATCCTAGTGGCTCAGACAAGTTTACTTCCAAGCAGGTCTCTGCATAGGTTGGGTCCCCAACTATAGCAAGAGGGGCAGAAGTTGAGACTAGACCCTTTCGGAATCTGTTCTGGGAAGGAGGCTGATGGGCCTTTCTCATTGGCTGAGACAGGCACATGTTACCCAGCAAGTCTCTGTACAACTGGAGTAGTTTCTTACCCATAACAAAAGGAACTAGAGCCAAGACTGGGCCTCCTCAGGTCTGCTATGAGATGGAGGCTGGCATGCCTGCCACATTGGCTGAAATGGGCATGCATCTTCTAGTAAGTCCCTGCATAGACAGGATAGTTCCCCAACTATCAGCCAGAACTGGAGCAGAATCCAGGCCTTCATGGGAACTGCTGTGAGACAGATATTGAAGGGCTCAGTCTTGGCTCAGAGGGGTGTGTGTCACCCAATAACTTCCTGTGCAGATAGAATAGTTACCGGACTGCAGAGAGAGGGTCTGGAGCTATGACTGGGCCTCTTGGGATAGAAGCTGGAGAGCCCAGTCTTGTATCTGAAGGCGTGTTTTCCAGGAAGACACTGCATCGGTAGATAGTTCCATGACTGCAGCACGAGATGCTGGACAGGGCTCCCTGCAGGTCTTAGCACAAATGGGCTAGTTCTTTCACTGTCTTTAGTCTCTTTTGTCTAATATTGGTAGATGCACTCCAACTCTTATGGTTACTGTTTGCCTTATCTATACTTATATGTTCAAGCTATTGTTTATTTATATTTGAAGTGCATTTCTCATAGGGAACATATAGTAGAGCCTCACTTTTTAATCCCATCTGATGATTTTTGCCATTTAATAAGGGCATTTTAGACTATTTACATTTAATATGATTATTGATATAGTTTTGTTTGAAATATTACTTTTCTGTTTTCTATTTGTTTCATCTGATCTTTGTTCTCTTTTTTATCTGCCTTCTTTTGGATTTGTTAAACATTTAAATGGTTCCAATTTCTATCTTTTGCTGGTTTATTAGCTATTACTTTTTATTGTTTAATTCTTGCTTTAAGTGTTCGTAATACACGTGTTTAAGTTACCACAATCTAATTTCAAGTGATATTATGCCACTTCTATAAGGAATAAAAACCTTTCTTCCATTCCTCTCCTCTGCCTGTCATGTTATTGTAATCAAATGTTTTCATTTTACATATGTCATTCAGACATCACACTGTGATTTTTGTTTTTTAAGTAATGCTACACATTTCCCCATGTGGTTGTCATTTCCAAAGCTCTTCATTCCTCTGTCTGTATTCCTTGTGTTTTTGCTTATGGTGAATTCTTTTAGGATTTTTAAGTCTAAAGATGCCTTCATTTCCCTTTTGTTTTGGAATGATACTTTTGCTGGGTGTATGTTTCTAACTTGACAGTTCTTACTACTTTGAAAACATCGCTCCACTGTATTCTCACCTGCATTATTTACAGCGAGAAATCTGCCATCATCCTTATCTTTGTTCCTTTATATGTAATGTGCTTTTTTTCCTGTGGCTTTTTTCAAGATTTGTCTTTACATCACTGGTTTTGAGCAGTTTGGTTATAATATGGCTTGATGTAGTTTATTTATTTGTGCTTGGGGCTCACTTAGCTTTTTGAATACATGGATTTATGACTTTCATTAAATGTGGGAAATTTTTAGCCATTATTTTTCTCAAATGTTTTATTTGTATCATACTCTGTGTCTTCTCCGTTAGGGACTCCAGTTACACATATTTGGACACTTAAAGTTGCCCTACAGCTATTTTTTTTCTTTTTTTGCTGTTTTTTATTTGTGGGTTTTTTGTTTTGTTTTTCAAATTTTCCCTGTATATTTTATTCTGAATAATTTTATTGCTGTTTTTTGCATTCTGTGATATCTAATCTGCCATTAATCTCATTTAGTGTTTTTTTATCTCAAATATTGTAGGTTTTATCTCTAGAGGTTCAGTTTTGTGTCTTTTTAAATATATATTACATGTTTCTACTTCACTTTTTGAACATTTGAAATACAATTGGAATAACTGTTTTACTAAATAGCTGTTTCTGTCAATTCTAACGTCTATGCTAGATGTTGGTTGGTTGGTTGGTTTCAACTATCTCTTCGTTATGGGTCTCACTTTCCTAAGTCTTTCCATGCCTGGTTGGTTTTCATTGAGTGTTGAGGGCTGGATATCTTTGCACTTTGTAAATATTCTTAAGCTTTGTTTCAGGATGTAGTTGCATTACTTGGAAACAGTTTGATCAATTTTTATTTGTTTGTTTTGCTTTTAATATGTGTTAGGTGGGATCGGGTCAGTGCTCAGTCTGTGGCTAAGTATGCGAAATACGTCTGGGTATTCAACCCAATGCCCTGTGAATGCTGAAGTTTTCCAGACTGCCTGTTAGGAAGTGGCACTATTCCTGGCTTCATGTGAATGCTGTGCAGCATGATCTCCAGTCTTTTTAGGTGGCTAACTTCTGAGCCTTGAAAATAGTTTTCTCACATGAATGTTGTGTTAGTACCTTTTGCATTGCTATAAAAGAACACCTGGGGCCGGGTAATTTCTAAAGAGGTTTGTTTTGCTCATAGTTCTGCGGGCGATGCAAGAAGCGTGGCACCAGCATCTGCTTCTGGTGAGGCCTCAGGAAGCTTATGACGATGGTGGAAGGTGAAAGGAGAGAAGGCAGGTCACATGGCGAGAGAGCGAGAGAGAGAGAGAGAGAGAGAGAGAGAGAGAGAGAGCAGGAGAGAAAGCAGGGAAGGCGACAGCCTCTTTTTTTTTTTTTTTGAGATGGAGTTTCGCTCTTGTTACCCAGGCTGGAGTACAATGGCGCGATCTCGGCTCACCGCAACCTCCACCTCCTGGGTTCAGGCAATTCTCCTGCCTCAGCCTCCTGAGTAGCTGGGACTACAGGCACATGCCACCGTGCCCAGCTAATTTTTTGTATTTTTAGTAGAGATGGGGTTTCACCATGTTGACCAGGATGGTCTCGATCTCTTGACCTCGTGATCCACCTGCCTCAGCCTCCCAAAGTGCTGGGATTACAGGCTTGAGCCACCGCGCCCTGCCGGCGACAGCCTCTTTTAAACAACCAGCTTTTGCATGAACTTGAAGAGCAAGAACTCACTCATTACCATGGGAAGGGCACCAAGTATTCATGAGGGATCCACCCCCAAGACTCAAGCATCTCCCACCAGGCCCCATCTCCAACACTGAGGATCACATTTCAACATAAGGCCTGTGTCCTCAGTGTTGGAACCTGGTGGGAGGTGTTTGGGTGATGGAGGTGAATGGCTCATCTCCAACACTGAGGGTCACATTTCAACAGGAGATTTGGAGGACACGGACGTCTAAACTGTATCAGATGTGCTGCCCAGTACTCAGCTGACCCTCGAGGGCCTCCCGCTGATCTCTGGAGTTCTCTCCTCGGCAGCACTCTGTCCTGTAAATTGTTAACACCTTGGTCTCCCTGAACTTCAGCAGGAGATGTGTTCATGGGCAAGTTACTTAACTTTTCTGAACTGTGATTTTCTCATCAATAAAGAAAGGATAATAGTATTTAGCTTATGTTTTTATCATGGGAACTGAATGAGACTGATGTTTGTACACTGCCTGGCACTTGGCAGATACTCAGCAAATATTTGGGTCTTCCCTGTCTATACAGGTTGTTATTTCTTCCTGATTTTTGCCTTTGGTTTGCAACCCAATTCCTGGCTGAACTTTGGGTTGGGTTCGGTATGATGACCAACCAAAGCACATAATCACTCAGGAGCCATTCAGGTTTTAACTTGATGAGTTTCACAATTCTGCTGTTCAAGTGACATTTGGGTAGAAACGTATCCTCCTTTAATTAGACATTGATTTTCTCCAAAATCTCCTTCAGTCCAACCTACAAGGATAATCTGGATTCATTTGTGGTATGTCAGCAGACTCTAGAAGGTCTGGTGTGTGGGGGAAAGAATTTGCGAGAACCAGTGCTTCTGCAACCCCAGCATGGTTCTGCTGGCATTTCCTACTGGGTCATGAACTTCAACCTTTTACTTCCCCTTTTCATTTTTCCTTAGATTTCCAAAGGAGCTGCATGAAGAACAGATGAGTGTTTGTCAGAACGTAACCCCTTCTCTTTTCTCTTCTCTCCCCTGGTAGTGTCTGGAGGTCGCAGCCGCCTGCATCTCATTGATCTTGGCAGCTGTGTGAAAGCACTTAGCAAAAATCGAGACGGAGGCTCAGGGCTGTGCCTCTCACTGTCTGCTCTGGGCAATGTCATCCTGGCTCTGGTCAATGGCAGCAAACACATTCCGTACAAGTAAGTGACTCTTCTACTCAAAGAATGTGGTGGGGTCAGCATGGTGTGGGACGCTTGGTCGGTGCCGTCTCTGAGGTGTGCCACAGAGGGACAGCCTGGACTTCATTGCAAGTTCAGTGCCAGAGGTCAGCCTTGGCCAACAGCTGTGTAATACATGATTTTCCAAATTCAAAACTTTTGGAAACACTGAAATCTATTCCAGTTCTAACTTTAGGCTGCTCAAATGAGAGGAAGTAGGAAATTGTCTCAGTTGAGGTCTCCACTCGCCACTGAAGGTCATTGTCACCGTAACAAAGAGGCATCTGTTTCATATTGATGACAGTGAGGGTGGAAGCCTGGCTCACCCTTCGGGTTAGTGCCACCAGACTTAACCAGAAGAATGTATAGGATATCCAGGCAAATTCGAATTTCAGATAACCAGCAAATAGGACTGTATTATAAGTATGCGCTTCAACACTGCACGGGGCACTCCTGGCATCACGTATTGTGTCTGGCAGCCCCACCTAGGGAGCTTAGCAAGCTTGAGAAGTTACCGCCCACCTTCCCCTGCAAACGTTCACTGACTTCCAGGGTCCTTCCCTGTCTTTAGTACTGCTCCAGGACCGTCACTTTATGTCTGGCAAAGACAAAGCCACTCTTCACCACCATCACCCCAAATAAGTGTTGTCACTGGACAGTGGGGTGGGCACTTGGCTGGCTGTCCAGGCTCTTTCCAAAGCCTAGAAGAGCCTCGTACCAGCTGCGTGAGCCTCCATTCTTCCTAAAATGAGGGTTAGAGCTGTACATGTTGCTTACATCACAGAAACAGAAGGCTCAACGAGATAGAACATATATACAAGTGTATTATATTCTTGACCAATAACCAGTGATGAAAGTCTGGTTAAACCTCTCTGGTCAAGCCTGTCCTCACCTATTTAAATGGAAAAAAACACTGACCTTACGGAGTTGCTGCGAGGATTAACTAAATGTATGTGGATTCATGGTTTATCTGTAAAAATCCTCCCAAACGTAAGTTACCATCATGTGGGAGTAAAAAGTCAGGCAGTGTATTCTACCATTACTGAGACTCAGGATGAGTGCTGGTTTTCTTTCCCTCTGCCCTCTGTCGCTGCCAGACCCCCCACCAAATACACTGTGAGTTTGTTTTTTACCGGGAGACCATTACTGGACTGACTTTAGGATCTTTGATGGTGATTATAATCCCGTCCATCTGAACTCGTGAAATTTGGGAATCTTACTTGGATAAACACAGAAACGGTTTTCCCAGCTCTTGCAACAACCCTTTTCTATGGGGAAAAAATTCAAGTTGAAGAATTACAGAGTTTCATTTGATGTCATTTCTGTAGTTGAATCAATTCAACTTGTGGAGAGAAAGGGCAGGGGAGGGAAGCCGCTGAGTTGGAAATGAAGGAAAGTTACTGGCCCTTACTGGTTTCCGTACAAGGGGAGTCGTGTCTGTTAATGCGGGGACTTCGTAGATTGTGATGTAGATATAATTCCAAATTGCACCTTGTTAGGGGTCACGATGACACATTTTACTCGTGGCTTTTACACTGTTGCTGCAGGGCGACATGCTTTTATGATCTCTCTACGTAGTTGTTGAATTGATAGTGGGAAAGATGAATGTAAACATATGAAATTATTTTTAATTTAAATGAAGTAACTTCCTTTTAGTTAGAGTTGGGTTTTATTATAAATGAGTAGGGAAACGTTAAAAATTGTTTTCATGGCCCAGCGTGGTGGCTCATACCTGTATTCCCAGCACTTTGGGAGGCGGAGGATTGCTTGAGCCCAGGAGTTTGAGACCAGCCTGGGCAACGTGGGGAAAACTTGTCTCGACATACATTAGCTCTGCGTGGGGGTGCATGCTTGTAGCCCCAGCTACTGGGGAGGCTGGGGCGTTGCTTGAGCCCAGGAGCCAGAGGGGAGTTGAGATCACGCTACTGCACCAGCCTGGGCAACAGAGTGAGACCCCATCTCAAAAAAAAGTTTGGATTTACCGTTGAAGCCTCTTGTTAATTAAGCATATTTTTAACATCAGCTGGCCCTACCAGCTAGCCACGTGCCCTCCCGGGTGACACCACTCCCAGTCCCTGCAGACAGCTGCCTGCCTTCATTCCCAGAGTCCCCTTCCTTCTATTCAGGCACTGAGAGAATGATTCGTGAAGTGTTTCTGTGTCTCAAGTAAGCACAGACTAACATCCGCGTTGCACCAGCACAAGACCCAGTCCCGGAGCCGTCCCGCGGCCTGGTTCAACTCTTGGTCACAGGGATACAGACTGTCACCAGCTGCCCTTGCCCTGCTGTGCCTCACACCTCATCCAGACCTTGCTGGGCCGCCTGGTGCCGGAAACACAGTGGCCTGGCCGTGCAGCCAGGGCCGTCCTCCCCGCAACATCCACCGGCAGGTGCGTTTGTTCCATCCCTCCGTGTCCTTAATGTCTCTTATTGACCCTTGCCGTAATGTTTTCCCTGAGCCTGGCCACTGCCTAGGTTCAATATTTGGCATCTGCAAATTTACATTTGCAAAGTGATTAGTCCACTAGAAACTGTCCTCTTTTGAGGTACCGGAAGATAAGGGAAAGATGTACTCAAGTCACCCAGCCGGTGGGCGGCAGGATCAAACTGCCCCCTCCTCACAGCTTCAGAGGCCCGGACAGTCCCCACCGCCTGCAGACCCACGCCCCTTCTCTGTACACTCTATAACGCAGGAGCTGCCTTTGCTCAGCACAGCAGGGGAGCCCAGCACACAGCAGGGGAGCCCCGGCTTCTTTTATCAAGTCCGGAGCGCTCTGAAGCCACTTTAGGTGGTATTTTGTTAGCTTTCAGGGTGTCAAACCTTGTGTTTGCAATGGGTTCCTTAGAGAAGGGGAAGTTCCCTGCGCATTTGGCTTCCTCTTACTCCTCCTGCTCACTTAGGGGGAAAAAGTAGAAATTCAAATTCTGCATTCTCTCCCGTCCCCGCCCCTCCAGAACACAGACACCCCACTACCTCTTCATCTGTCTTCCCAGGCGTCTGTGCTTGGAAGCTGCGTGACACATGCTTGCTTCTGGGAAATTCGCTGGGATGCACAGAGGGGCTGTAGCCTGTGCTCATTCCTCTCCATCATTGTACCAGACTATTTGTCACATGAGCAAGCTGGAAAGTGAATCTGCATTCATTACCCATCCCAGGCTCTCCCACAGGCCTCCTCCATGTGCGCCGATTGGTTCTGACTTTGCAAATGATATTGCCCTTGAAGGTGCAAGAGGCGCAGAGCACATTCCCGACCTCAGCCATGACGCGGCGCAGGCTTGCCGGCCAGTCCAGGCGCCGTCAATCAATCCTAAGCAGTGGCAGCATTCAGGAAAGCATGCAGGGAGGGCAGGGAGACCGCCAAGGGCTCCACCCCCCTCGTCAGTTCTGCGCTGACAGGCTGCAGAGATTCCTTTCTAAGTTTTGGGAGCTTCCACGTCCAGGGAACCTGCCCTCATCCGAGCATTTCGATGGTGCCTTTGCACGTTTCTTTCACGATTCATTTGTTACGGTCATTTGTATTCCCTTCCGCCCTCAGCAGCAAGGTGGGAGGAGTCCTCCTATTTAATGGATGTGACTTCTCAGGCCGAGCCCAGTGTCCCGGGCACATACCACCGGAGCAGGCCCCCAGAATGGCCACCCTGAGGATCTGTCAAGGTGAACTGGGCTCGGGCTAAAGGGTATTATGTCCCAGCTCATCTGAAGGACCACAGGCTTTCTAGACGCAAATTCTAACCATGACCCAGTTCTCTCAAAATAGAATTTCTGGTTCTCATCAATGTGGCCTCGCCAAGGGCACAGACCTTAGGAGGTACCCCTTTCACGCAGGGCTCCTGCCTTTACCTTCATTTATGGGGTTACTCCTCATGGAGAAAGAATCCCCTTAATGGGTCATAGGACCTCTTTGCTTATTTGCCAACAGGGTGTTTCTAAACAGCAGCCAGTTGCTAATGTCTTGGCTGCCTTTAACAAGAGCTCAGGGAAGGTCATCCTGGGACCCTCTCATGTCGTGTCTGTCTGAGATGCTTCTCCCAGTCATCTTGAAAAATGGTCCTCCTAATCATCCCACGGTGGACGTGATGCCTGGCCCCTCCCTCTTCCAGGCTCAGTCTGTGCTTCAGACCCAGACATAATCCCTGTTTGCTGAGATCAGTCATTGAGTCAGGCTGGGTTTCAGCAGCTATGCCCAGCTCACCGCCTCCTCTCTGTGGTGCAGTCAAGGGAGCAGGCAGGTGGAGCCTGAGGTATTTGTGATCCCAAGCTGCCGTCCAGGAGCAAACATGGCAGGCAGCGTCGGCTTCCAGAAGCCTGAGTTCCACAAAAACGACGGGGACGCCCATCCTCAGGGGCTGTGATGGGAACTCTTTTCCTCCTAGGGCCCCAGCGAGGAGTCAGGAAGCAAGGTCAACTTTAAGCTCGTAGCATCGGAGCACAGCAGTTCATTCAAACCACAGGCAGCACTGGAAGCACACGTTGAAGTCAGTGACTTGAAAGGGACTCTGGGCATTTACCCAAAGGATTGTAAATCACTCTACTATAAAGACGCATGCACACGTATGTTCACTGCGGCACTGTTCACAATAGCAAAGACCTGGAGCCAACCCAAAGGCCCATCAATGATAGACTGGGTAAAGAAAGTGTGGCACATATACACCATGGAATACTATGCAGCCATAAAAAGGATGAGTTCATGTCCTTTGCAGGGACATGGATGAAGCTGGAAACCATCATTCTCAGCAAACTGATACAAGAACAGAAAATCAAACACCACATGTTCTTCCTCATAAGTGGGTGCTGAACACTGAGAACACACGGACACAGGGAGGGGAACATCACACAGAACCTGTCGAGGGAAGTGGGGGACTAGTGGAGGGATAACAGGGGGTCGGGATGGGGAGGGATCTCATTAGGAGAAATACTTAATGTAGATGACGGGGCGATGGATGCAGCCAACCACCATGGCACGTGTATAGCTATGTAACAATCCTGCATGCTCTGCACGTGTACCCTGGAACTTAAAGTATAATAATAATAATAATAGAAAGGGAATGAGCCTTCATAAGTAGAGGCAGCTTTTTCAAAATGTGAGCACCTCTTCTCATCCAAGAGAGGGTGGGGTGCGGGCACCTGCGGGTCACACTTGGGGCGGCAGGCCCAGCATCTGCTGGAACCTCAGGACGAGCTTCTCTAAAGGGTGCAGATGTTCCCCTTCCTTGCCTCTTGCCTGGAGAAGCGCTTCCTCCTAGAGCCCATTTGGGGTTAGCTTCTGCTTTCTCAGAACTGGAGACTCAGTGTGCAAGGTCTGGGAAGCTGGGGAAAGGGGATCAAGATTGCCATTAGCTAGAGTGGAGTCCCAACCTCCAGGCCACAGACTGGTACAGGTCCATTAGGAACTGGGCCGCACAGCAGGAGGTGAGCAGTGGGCAAGTATTACCTCTGAGCCCCGCCTCCTGTCACATCAGTGGTAACATTAGATTATCATAGGAGGCCGGGCGAGGTGGCTCACGCCTGTAATCCCAGCACTTTGGGAGACCGAGTCGGGTGAATCACGAGGTCAGGAGATCAAGACCATACTGGCTAACATGGTGAAACACCATCTCTACTAAAATACAAAAAATTAGCCAGGCGTGGTGGCATGTGCCTGTAGTCCTAGCTACTTGAGAGGCCTAGATGGGAGAATCGCTTGAACCCAGGAGGCAGAGGTTGCAGTGAGCCAAGATCGCACCACAGCACTCCAGCCTGGGCAACAGAGCTAGACTCCATCTCAAAAAAAAAAAAAAAAAAATAGGGCCGGGCACGGTGGCTTACGCCTATAATCCCAGCACTTCGGGAGGCCAAGGCGGGTCGATCACGAGGTCAAGAGATCGAGACCATCCTGGTCAACAAGGTGAAACCCTGTCTCTAGTAAAAATACAAAAATTAGCTGGGCATGGTGGCGTGTGCCTGTAATCCCAGCTACTTGGGAGGCTGAAGCAGGAGAATTGCTTGAACCCAGGAGGCGGAGGTTGCGGTGAGCCGAGATCACGCCATTGCACTCCAACCTGGGTAACAACAGCAAAACTCCATCTCAAAAAAAAAAAAAAAAAAAAGATTATCATAGGAACTTTGTGCTATTCTGTGAGGTGTTGTGAACTGCGCGTGCGAGGCATCTGGGTTGCACACCTTCTGAGAATCTAATGCCTGATGATCTGAGGTGGAACAGTTTCATACCAAAACCATTCCCTACTCCCATTGGGTCCGTGGGGGAAATTGTCTTCTGTGAAAGCTGTCACTGATGCCACAGAGGTTAGGCACTGCTGGGCGACAGCATTCAATTCCCCGTCTCACACAGGAGAGGAAAGGCTGCTTCCTCAGGACTCAGATCATGAAATTAAACAGATATTTGCCAGGAAAAATGTAAAGGAGTATCAGTTCTCCAGATTTGCTTAAGATAGCATGAAACAGAGAAGCTCATGTATGAATCTGTGTGTGTGTGTGTGTGTGTGTGTGAGAGAGAGAGACGGGGGTGGGGGGGGAGAGAGAGAGACGCATATTTCACCTCCTTTAAATGTACATTAATGCGGTATTATCTCCTCCTGATTTATAGGGAGAACAGCAATTTAGAACTATCTGCACAAACTCCAGACACCAGTTTAGAGCATTCCCTATTTAGAAATAAAATAACCAAAGTCTCAGGTTGCCAGGCAACTGCAGCAATGGTAATTCTTAGTATTGCAGCCTTAGAAATACTCATTTTTATAAATTTTAATGACGGTTAGGCTGTGGAGAACATGCATTGAGAATGTCGCTGGGACGCCGAGTCCCCTTTCTGTGAGATTTTTCGCGTCGTCACTTGCTTGTTTTCCCTCTCAGCTCTGTTTGCCTCCTTGGCCAGAGTATCTTCATATTTAGGAATCTCCAGAGGTTGCTACTGTTTTCTTAAGAGTTGAGGCAGAAGCTGCTACTGAATTAATTCTTCCAGGCTCATTATGGAGCCACACCAGTCACTCAGGGAGAAATGACACTGTCTGGGGACGGCTGGGGTCACAAGCCCTGGGTTCAGGCTTTGGTTGTTTGGCCAGTGGTTCGACACGTGAACCCTACACATCGTCGTGTTCATTCTCAAGAGGACACGTTCTGGGCCTCTCACAGTGGTGCTGAATTGGAAACAGGCTCCCAGATCAGCCATCACCTCTTGGCAGGAAAGCCACAGCTTATGTTTTTTGTCTGTCCACCACAGCAGTGGCGTAATGGGACGTGACGGCCTCAGGGCTGGGTAGAAATTGGAAGGCATCTTCCTTTCCCTTTTGGCTTTTCAAGTTTATCTTCCTTTATGTCTAATGTTTGAGGTTATTATTAATCAAACTCTTTCCAAATTCTGAACCATTGATCAAATAGATACAAGAGTATGATTGGGAACTAAAGGCTGTGTCTGCTTCATCACAGTGGAGTAGAAGGAGGATTATTTCTTCCCGTCCGCAGACAGATGCCAGGACTCAGGAAAGGGTAGACAGCCCCTTACTTACACCCTCATGGCTGCGTGGAGGATAGAAGGTATGGCCTGCAGTGGAGGGACAGACAGACAGACCTGCGCTGTCACACCCAGCCTCCCGCTCACCAGCCTCAGCCGTCAGACCTCCTTCCTTCCTCCCTGGGAAGACGTGAATAGAAGGGCAGCAGCGAGAGTGGAAACTCTGTCTTAGTCTTGCCTACGGGGTCGAAGTTCCTGATTCATGGATTCATTAGATCACAGGGAGGAGAAAATGATTTCTAGTACGTTTTTCCTGGCATTTCAGCCACATGGAAGGTCATTAGCATGGTGCATAAATGAGCCCCAGGTGAGACTGTCTCACACTGTGACTGCCACAGCTCAGGGCATTGTTCCTACTTTGCCTCACGAGCTGTGCTAAATGCATCACGAGGTTTAATTCTGACAACCTGTGGCACAGATGCTGTCATAATCACACTAGTATCACAAATGGGGAAACTAGATGCAGAAAGGTTGAGTGAGTATCTTGTTCAGGTTCACAGCCAACAGGCAGCAGGGCCTCCCTGCCTCCCAGCTTGTCACCCCACTGAGTACAGTGGTGCTCGGGCAACACTTGTTGTGGTAACAAATGGGGTAGGACAGAGAATCAGACATACCAGCAAAGCTTGCATATGTGTCGTTGATTGTAAGTAAAAGCACAGGCTGGGCACAGTGGCTCACACCTGTAATCTCAGCACTTTGGGACGCCTAGGCAGGAGGATCACTTGAGCCCAGGAGTTAGGACCAGCCTGAGCAACATAAGGAAGCCTCGTCTCCACAAAAAAATTTTCAAAACTAGCCGGGCATGGTGGCTTTCACCTGTGGTCCAAGCTACATGGGAGGCTGAGGTGGAAGGATCACTTGAACCCAAGAGGTGGAGACTGCAGTAAGCTATGGTCATGTCATTGTACTCCAGCCTGGGCAACAGAGCAGCCCTTGTCACTAAGTGGAAGAGTGGATGAATGCACAGATCCCAGGGGTAGGGCTGATGGCAGCTAATTCTTATCTTTAATGATAACTAATCAACGTATCCCAAGTTGTGCTGTAACCAGAAAGAAAACAGCCAAAGAAGGAGGGCTTTAGGTCAGTCTGGGGACAGTGCGGAGAGCCCAATATGCCCTTGGGCACCCATAGGGGGCTGGGATTATTCAAGGATGGCTTGATTTAGGCACAGTTAGGCGTTGGACAGGATGGCGCATATAGATGAGTTGGGGATTAATTCATTAAAAATCTGCCTTGAACATTAATAGAGCTTCAGTCAGAGTATCCAACCGTAAATTCTCACCTGTTTCACAACTCGTTCAGGCCCAATTGAGCATTAACAGATAATTTTTTGTTCATGCAAATGAGGTGATAATTCATTTCGTGTGTAATTGAACAATTTTTGAATAGGTACATTTGTGGAGTAGTTAAGTTGTAGCAAATTGTCTAATGTACCTAGTAATTTTTTTACCTGAAACAGAGCTGAATTTCATTTTGATATAACAAAAAGAGAACCAAAGAAATAGAGAAGGTTTGAGGAGCAGTCGGCTTTTAAGACTTTACGATGTTCAGTTCCTTAGGGCAGTGGCCACAGGTGCTATTTCTTCTGATCTTCACTATTCTTTCTTCTCACTCTGTACCAATGAGATCAATGAAAATTTGGGGGCATTTCTAGATTTGGCAGCCCCCCGTTTATAGCACTTTTTTTTAGTTTTGTGCTCTGACGTGCCAGTTTTTCTGAGGGTCAGATGTCTGTCTTTAAAACACCAGGTTGACTTCCATGAAACCATGTATCAAGGTTTGTTTCTCCCATGAGAGCTTGTCATCCCTGAGCACGGAATCCCATGCTGGGAAGTCATTGCAATTGCTGTTTACACTGAAGGTGTTTTTATATAGTTTCCTGAACAACGTTCACACGGCTCCTTTGTCAGGAGCACACGCCGTATCCACCGTTTCCTTGTGAGACTTTTTGGTGAAGAGGGGATTTTCGTTTTCATTACACTCCTCGTAGCTGCCAGAAGGCCCCTTTAAAATGCAAATCTGATGTCTCTCAGTCTTTAGAACCTTCAGCGGCTTCCTGTTGGCTACAGGACAGTTGAAACCCCTTTGTAGCCTGTGGAGCGCTTCCTAATTTGGGCCACACCTACCTGTCTGACCATAGAAATTGCATAGAAATTAATGAACACCACACGCCCTCTCACAGGCACATACTTTGCAGATGTTATGTCTTCTGCTTCCAATGGCAGATCTTCACTCACTCACTCACTCACTCACTCACTCACTCACTCACTCAGTCAGTCGTTGCCAAGAACATGGCCTGTTCCAGCGCTGTGCTGGAGCTCCTCCACCTGTGAGTTGCTTCTTAGGTCTTTCACATGTTTTCATTGTGAGAAGTGTTGTGTGTACAGATCTAGAAACACATCTGCTCAGTCTCTAGAATGACAGAAAGCCTGTGTGCCCACCCCCCAGGTTAGGAAACAGAACATTTCACTACCTTAGGTGCCCGCGTGCGATCGCTGCCTTCCGTCACCCTCCTGCCTGTTCCAGCGGTGACCACAGGGCGGAATTTTCTGTTTTAGATTCCCTCGCTTGTCTTTTAAGTTTTACCGCCTAAGCATGTGTCCCCCGCAAAACATACCGTTTAGTTTTGTCTGCTGTTGAATGTACGTAAATGAAATCATAGTCTAGTCTGTGCCCTTTCATACCTTCTTTCGGTCAGTATTCATTTAGATACACCTCCATGTGCACAGCCACAGGCTACTGATCCTCACTGCTGTATGATGTTTTCCATTGTAGATGGATATTGCAAAATATTCTTCTGTTGGTGGATTTCTAACAAATGTTTAACAACTGATTGTAGGCCGAGCATGGCGGCTTATGCCTGTAATCCCAGTAACGAGGGAGGCCAAGGCAGGCAGACCACCTGAGGTCAGGAGTTTGAGACCAGCCTGACCAACATGCTGAAACATGGTGAAACCCCGTCTCTACTAAAAATACAAAATTAGCTGGGCATGGTGGCACATGTCTGTAATCCCAGCTACTCAGGAGGCTGAGGCAGGAAAACTGCTTGAACCAGGGAGGTGGAGGTTGCTGTGAGCCGAGATGGCGCCATGGCACTCCAGCCTGAGCAACAAGAGTGAAACCCTACCTCAAAAACAAAACGAAACAAAAAACTGAGTGTTGAAGTCAAGCTAACCTATTTCTGCATCTAATGAGATGCTGGCTTGATTCCTTCCTTAATCATTTAATATGGTCAATTACATTACAAGTTATCTTTTCGTTCTGAGACAGGGTGCCACTCCGTCATCCAGACTGGAGTTCAGGACACAAACAAGGCTCACTGCAGTCCCAGGCTCAAGCGATCCTCCCACCCCAGCCGCCCATGTGCACACCACCATGCCCTGACTAATACTTTGTATTTTTTGTAGAGATGGGGTGTCACCGTGTTACCCAGCTGGCCTCGAAATCCTGAGCTCAAGCAATCCGCCTGCCTTGGCCTCCCGAAGTGCTGGGGTTACAGGTGGGAGCCACTGCACCTGGCCAATCAGTTTTCCATTAATAATACTAAACATTCTTGGGTTCCTTCCTGCTTATTCTGAGGCTTATCTCAAATATTACCTCCTCTTATCTCCTTTCCTCACTACTAATTCTTTGCTCCAGAAAAGTTGTTTCCATCTTCCAACTCAATGGCATTCTGTAGGTATTTTAATACAAGCACTTACATTTTAAATACTTTTTATATCCATCTCACCTATTGTATGAGCTCATCAAGATAATGATGGAGGCCAGGAGCAGGGGCTCTCGTAATCCCAGCACTTCAGGAAGCCAAGGCAGGAGGATCACTTGAGCCCAAGATCAAGGCCAGCCTGGGCAATAGAGTGAGACTCTGTGTACAAAGATAATTTAAAAACACGTTAGCCAGGCATAGTGGCATGCGCCTGTAGTCCCAGCCACTCGGCAGGCTGAGGTGGGAGGATTGCTTGAGTCTGGGAGGCTGAGGCTGCAGAGAGCTAAGATCATGCCACTGCACCCCAGCCCGGGCAGCAGAGCGAAACCCTGACTCAAAATAATGATGATGATGATGATGATGGAATCTTGTTCTTCAGCTTCCTTATTCTTTTGCACTAATCTGAATGAAACCAGCCTGATGTAAACCCTGCATCTTACTAATAGATACGAGTCAAATGCCCACTCTAGTCAACTTCTTGGTAGCCTGCCTAGCGTTCCAGCAGGCTTCCTTGCAGCCATCAGAGCCCCATTCTAAACTAGTGTAAAGTATATGTTTTGTGATACTGTCACCTGTTTAGGATGGGAAGAGGCACTGAAGCTGTAACCCTATTTTCTGAGCCAGATAAAATAGCAAAAGTAGATTTGCGCTACCAGGTTGTTTTGGCAAATCTATCAAGCATCTACAGAACATAGAGGACCAGTCTAAGCCTTAGGGCTAATGCAGAGCCTCTGCGCCAGGAGGACAGAGGGAAAAAAGTACACAAATTAGTGTGCAAGGCATGAGGCAGTTAAAAAGTCACATCATCAAGTACATCCAAGGAAAGAGGTAAGCAGTTCCAGCAGGCAAGCCAGGTGTGGTGGCTCATGTGTGTAATCCCAGCACTTTGGGAAGCCAAAGCAGGAGGATCATTTCAGGTCAGAAGTTCAAGATCAGCCTGACCAACATAGCAAAATCCCATCTCTGCTAAAAATACAAAAAAAGAAAAAAAAAAGAAAGAAAAGAAAAAAGAAAAAGCTGGGTGTGGTGGAATATGCCTATAATCTCAGCTACTCGGGAGGCTGAGGCAGAAGAATCGCTTGAACCCGGGAGGTAGAGGTTGCAGTGAGCCAAGATTGTGCCACTGCACTCCAGCCTGGGCTACAGAGCAATAATCCATCTAAAAAAATGTTCCGGCAAGTCATCTGTGAATATTTTTCCTATGGCAACAATAATAATAACTATAAGATGCAGGTATAGATTTCTGTTTACTACTACAGCTCTCTGAGTGTCTAGAATTTAATGGAAGCAAATATGTCTTAGAAGTTACCCCAAAGGTTGAGTTACTGAAAATATCTATTGTTAAACACACGCTCTGAATGAAGAGACACCCCCCCACCTCAGCCAGGTAGGTTTTGTGTGAGCAACCTGGCTGTTTATTCACCCGGGTGCGGGCGGGCTGAGGCCGAAAAGAGCGTCAGTGCAGGGTGGTGGGATAGGAGTTGGTTTTATAGGTTTGGGGTGGGCAGTGGAAAGTTACAGAAGTTACAGTTCAGGGCAGTATCTGCAAGCTGGGAAGGGGTCGTAGGGTCTGGAGTCACGAGGTTGACCTATCAGTTGAGCAAGCTCGGTTACAAAGTTCAGTTGGCCTATCAGTTGAGGCCAGAATAAGGAACAGTAGAAGAATGTCTCAAAGTTAATTAGGCGCTGCAGGGTTCATCATTCTCCTTTTTGTGGTTTTCCAGTGACTTCAGACTTTCTAGTTCCAGGAGCTCCTCTGGAGTGTATGTGCAGGTCACAGAGGTTACCCTGTGGTCCACGGTGCAGTCAGTCGACCTAAAAGACCTTACATTTATAATAGTCATTTATCATGTGGATCTGTAGCTGGTGCCCTAAGGATGTAAGTTCTGGGACTGCATTAGAGCTCTAAGAAGAGGCTGAGACTGGCTAATGTCCCAGATTTGGGACGGAAGCCTACCACTTGATACAGTTATGAGCTCCCTAATTTTGAGCTGCATGTGGAAGACCATGCGGTGCCAAGAAGGAGTTAGGCTCTGTGTGGATGGAGCTTCATCAGCTGTCCTCATTATCGTTTTGCAAGGTCATTGTGAGTGAGTGAGATGGGAGTTTCTCTATTTTCAAGCCCAGGACCCTGCCTGCAGGCACTTCCCTCTTCTGATTAGTTCAGCCTTGACCCACTCTAGGGAACCGGAGAAATCGCAGCCCGCAGCTCTCTCACCATGGCCTGTTTGACAGCCACATTCTGAAAAAGCAAACCTCTTGGCTTGATTTCTTGCTGTAATAATGAAACTCCACTCTGCCTCTGCTCGACAGTTTCCTTTGGGAAAAAGGTAATAGCTACCTTGAAACACCATTCAGTTTGACCTTTCCAAAACCCAAGGCTTTTTCTTCACTAAAGTCATTCATTTGAGTCTGTAATCTGTAAATGAAAAGAAGTGATTATTCCTCTAAAAGCCTTCAGGTTGGCATCAGAGTCACCCTTTGGGCAATGAGTCCTCTGTCCAGGGACATATCCCACGTGGTCTTGGAGTCATGGGTGTGGTGCAAAAGCAGTAAGCCTAGCAGGGCTCCCACCCTGTGGGAGTTTGCTGGTGTGAGCCCAGTCTCTCTATGAGACGAAGATTCTCTTTTCACCTCATGTCAACCCTAGGAATAGATGCTGTTGGGACTCCTACTTTATAGGTGAAGAAAATGAGATGCAAAGACACCGTGTTTCACGCGTGATGCTGGTAGGCTGGGGTTCCAGCACACTGGGGCTTTGCAGCAAGGTGGAGGCAGGAGGATGGGCATGGAGGGTGGCGGCAGGGGGGTTCTTGGAGAGCACGAACGCACGAGTACCTGTGGGGTAGTGGTGACGAGGCCCAGAAATCTAACTCTGCTCATTTACAAGTCTGCCCCTTCCCAGTTCCACTGTCCATGGTGAGTCAAGAGGGGCTGCTAACACTTCTCTTACCTGCTTCTGGATGCCATGGTGCCATGACAAAGGACATTTCAAGGAAACCTCCTTCGGCACATTTGTCGTGCTGGTCCTATGGGACGACCGCGAACATACGGTGTCTGAGTATATATAAAGAACCTGGCCGGGCGCGGTGGCTCACGCCTGTAATCCCAGCACTTTGGGAGGCCGAGGCAGGTGGATCACGAGGTCAGGAGATCGAGACCATCCTGGCCGACAGGTGAAACCCCGTCTCTGCTAAAATACAAAAAATTAGCCAGGCCTAGTGGTGCACATGTGTAATCCCAGCCACTCACAAGGCTGAGGCAGGGGAATTGAACATGAGAGGAAGAGGTTGCAGTGAGCCGAGACCGTGCCCCTGCACTCCAGCCTGGTGACAGAGTGAGACTCGGTCTCAAAAAAAAAAAAAAAAAACCGAGGCCGGGCGCGGTGGCTCACGCCTGTAATCCCAGCACTTTGGGAGGCCGAGGAGGGCGGATCACGAGCTCAAGAGATCCAGACCATCCTGGTCAACATGGTGAAACCCCATCTCTACTAAAAATACGAAAAATTAGCTGGGCATGGGGGCGTGTGCCTGTAATCCCAGCTACTCGGGACGCTGAGGCAGGAGAATTGCCTGAACCCAGGAGGCGGAGGTTGCGGTGAGCCAAGTTAGTGCCATTGCATTCCAGCCAGGGTAACGAGAGCGAAACTCCGTCTCAAAAAAAAAAAAAAAAACCGAGTATAGAGCTTGGTTCTAACAAGCGCTGCACTTCCGAAGTTTGAGTGACGATGATGAAGATGGTAAAACCAGTGATTTCCTGGCACAGTTTGGCGCAGAGAAGTAATGAGGCTGGGAAGTACAAAGAGAAGAAAGAATAACCCTTATGACAAATGACGCCACCACACATACACACACACACACACACACACACACACACACACAGCACGTGCATCTGACTCGCAGGCCCCGAGGTAAAGCCATCGGCAAGGTGGAGTTCCAGCTCCTTCCTCTTCAGTCCCCACACTAGCCCCTGGATGAGGTGTGAGGAAGAGCACACAGTTCAGACTGAGGGGACCTGAGTTCCAGCCCCAGCTCCTCACCTGCTGCCTGTGTGACTTGAGGGTCCCGAGGCTCCGTCTGTAAAATGCAGAGCGCTTGGCAGGCAGCTTGTTAACCATGCAGACGGAGGCATTTGGTGACTGAAGAGCCCTGAGGAGGAGGATGATGAGCTGCAAGTCTCTTCCAGGAATTTTGTGTGCCTTTCATAGGATAACACAGACCCCGGCACGTGGGTGTTCACACTTAGGACATGACCAACCTCACAGCTAAGCTGCTTAGCACATGGTATCAGTGAATCCAGGTTTGTCAACCAGAACTTCCCATGGCTTACTTGATTGTCAAGTTTGACCCTAGCCAGCGTGCTCTGATGCTCTGAAAATAGACTGTGTGTGTCCAGAGGCAGCTGGGCTTTTGTCTCAGGCCAGCTCCACATTCAGCCCACTGTGCTCTGTCTTGTTCCTCCACGAGGATGGGCACATGAATGCATACAGTGTTGCAGAATATTCAGGAGCCTGGAGAGAGCAATGGGTGAAACAGGATTTTATGAAGGCTGCCACCCGCTCAGCGGATTACCATCCCAAGGCTGAGCAAAGGACAAAGAAAATGGGGCACTTTGCAGAAGCCAGAACAAAGAACAGTTAATTAATTTGTAACGGTGTGATGTTTGTTACATTTGGAAAAAAGCATTTTGAGAAACACAGTGTACATTCTTTGGGTGTTATCTTGCCCTGTGACCTTGCAGCTGGTCAGCAAGAAAAACGGGAATCTTGAGATGCCTAGGAACTTTGCTGAGAATGTGGGGAGACTAGATGAGGTAGGTTTTACAGGGAGTTAATTTTAAGCAGAGCTGGGGGTTAGCTTTTATATTGACCACAACACAGTAAACTTAATTGTATTATGCAGCAATCAGACTACCATTGTTATTATTTAATTTCCCTCTTCAATAGACCATCAGAGGTGTAGGTGAAACACACAGTGCCCCATCGCCCGGGTCCACACGATGGGGCAGGTGTCACCCTGCGGAACCTGGAGGACAGCTGTGCTAGCTGCGTGTCCAGCCCCAGGATCCACAATAGGAAAGGGGTTGCTGATACCTTTCAAACTATCTCTGAAGTTGTGGTGCATATGGCAAAAATCCCATCATGGCCTCCTTCTCTGTACGTTTGAGTAGGAAATGACTCAAGCCAGAAGCTCCGGAGCCGGGGATCCAGAGTTCAAAGTCCTGCTGTCCTGTTGAAGCGGGGGCACTCCAGTCGCAGGCAGCACGGGCATGGGGTAGGCCGACTTCGTCTTGCTGTAAAGCAGTACCCGGGGCTGGGTAATTTCTAAGGAGAAATGTTGATTTTTGGCTGACAGCTCCACAGGCTGTATGGGAAGCGTGGTGCTGGCGTCTGTTTCTAGCGAGGCCTCGGGAAGCTTCTAATCACGATGGAAGGTGAAGAGGGAGCAAGCATTTTACGTGGCAACAGAGGAAGCAAGAGAGAGAAGGGGGAGGTCCCAGACTCTTTGAAACAACCAGATCTTGTGTGAACTAATAGAGGGAGAACTCACTTATCAATGGGGGATGGCCCTGAGCCGTGCATGCGGGATCAGACCCCGTGATGCAGTCACCTCCCAACAGGCCCCATCTCCAACACTGGGAATCACATTTCAACATGAGATTTGCAGGGCACAAGCGTCCAAGCTATACTGGACATCTATCGTTTTTGAGATTTTGCTCACTGGGTGAGAAGGTGGAGCCACCACAGCTGGGCTGGCATGATTCGTTCTGTTTCGTAGGCACCCAGATGTGCAGGGCCATGAGGTGAGCCTCTTGTGACAACTCAGCCACCTTGCCCAGGTTGGTCTGGAACTCCTGAGCTCAGGTGCTCCTCCTGTCTCATTGTGGTGGTGTCTTTGTCATGAGGGTTATTCTTTCTTCTCTTGGTACTTCCCAGCCTCATTACTTCTCTGTGCCAAACTGTGCCAGGAAATCACACTGATTTTACCATCTTCATCTTCATCATCACCATCACCATCACCATCACCACCATCACCATCACCATCACCACCATCACCACCACCACCACCACCATCACCACCACCACCATCACCATCACCACCATCACCATCACCATCACCATCACCATCATCATCACCACCACCACCATCACCATCACCATCACCACCACCACCATCACCATCACCATCACCATCACCATCACCATCATCACCACCATCACCACCATCACCATCACCATCACCACCATCACCATCACCATCACCATCATCACCACCACCACCATCACCATCACCACCACCACCATCACCATCACCATCACCACCACCACCATCACCATCACCACCACCACCATCACCATCACCATCACCACCACCACCACCACCACCATCACCACCACCATCACCATCACCACCACCATCACCATCACCATCACCATCATCACTGAAACCTTCGTACTGCAGCGCTTGCTACAGCCAAGCTCTACACCCGGTTCTTTGTATATACTCAGACATTGCATGTCCATGGCAGGCCCATAGGACCAGTATTACAAATGTGCCAAAGGGGGTTTCCCTTGTCACAGCAGCCCCACCCTCTGGACCCGTGCGATGGTGCACTGAGGTTCGTTTCACCTGCATCTCTGATGAAGGTCTGTATGCATTCACGTCCCTTTCCTCGTGGATGGCAGGTGACAGAAATGTCAGCAGCCACTCATGACTCACCACTGATAGGGATTTTGCCATATGCACCACAACTTCAGAGATAGTTTGAAAGGCATCAGCAACCCCTTTCCTATTGCGGATCCTGGGGCTGGACACGTGGCTAGCACAGCTGTCCTCCAGGTTCTGCAGGGTAACAGCTGCCCCACCGTCTGGACCTGTGCGATGGGGCACTGTGTGTTTCACCTGCATCTCTGATGGTCTGTATACATTCGTGTCCCTTTCCTCAAAGAAGCATGTAACAGAAATACCAGCAGCCACTCTTGACTGACCACTGACAGTGGAACAGGGAAGGGACAAACTTGTAAATGAGCAGTTAGATTTCTGGGCCTCTGAGCACCTCCCCACAGGTACTCGTACGTTCGTGGTTCGTGCTCTCCGAGAACGCCCCCTGCTGCCAGCCTCCACCCGCATCCTCCCGCCTCCACCTTGTTGTAAATCCCTGATGCCCTGGGCCTCAGTTAACTGGATACCTACCCCAAAAGGCATCTTTCCTGTGGGTGCTCCTTCCCACGAACCCCTGTGGTAAGGTAATGTGCTCTCTTCAGTCAAATCAAGACCCTGGTGTCTGATAAGGGTCTAATGATATAGGAGAGTTCCCACTATTCTAACCACGTCAGTATTTGTATTGTTTGAGTTTTAAAGGTTTTGGCCATCGGACGAGTATTTAATGGTATGTCATTGTAATTTCAATTTGCAGCTTTCCTGATGACTAGTAAGGCTGAGTATCTTTTCATTTTTCTTATTCTCTTTGTGCTTAGCTCTTGTTCATGTCTTTTGCCTGCTTTTCTGTACAGTTGCTTCACTCTTTGTTGGTTCATAGGAATTCTTTGTAAGCTCTGGGTATCTTCTGCAGGCACCACTCACTGGGCCCCCGCTGAGCAGTAACCATCTTTCAGTCATTCAAGTGTTCACCGCTGCGTGGAGCTGTCTCTGGACCTGTCCCTGCACCCTACACTGCTTTGCCCATTCTCTTTATGGTGTGTTCATTCTCCATTTTATTAATTTCTGTTCTTTGCTATTTATTTCCTTCTTTCTTTTGCTTTACTTTGCTATTCCTTCTGTGTTTTGTTTTGTGGGGGAGATGAAGGTCCCGTCAGGCTGGAGTGCAGGGATGTGATCATAGCTCACTGCAGCCTTGATCTCCCCGGCTCGACAGCGACCCTCCCACCTCAGCATCCTGAGTAGCTGGGACTACAGGTGTGTACCAGCATGGCTGCTAGAAAAACTTTTTTTTTTTTTTTTTTTCCAGTAAAGATAGGGTTTCACTGTGTTGCCCAGGGTGGTCTTAAACTCCTGAGCTCAAGTGATCCTCCCATCTCAGTTTCCCAAGGTGCTGGGGTTACAGGTGAGCCACCACACCCAGCCCTTCTTTGCTATTCTTCATCTCTCATCTTAAGGTGCCTACCTAGCTCAGCAGTTTCCCTTCTCATTCTGTAAGCACCTGTGTTGCTCTCTAAGTACTGCTTTGTCTGTATCCTCAAGTTCTGGGAATGACAGATATTTTCACTATCATTTCTTGAAAATATTTTCCATTTCTCATTTTAATTATTATTATCGTTTTTTGAGACAGGGTCCCATTCTGTCACTGAAGCTGGAGTGCAGTGGTGTGATCATGGCTCACTGCAGCCTTGACCTGCTGGACTCAAGCAATCCACCAGCCTCAAGTAGTAGCTGGGACTACTGGCATGTGCCACCATGCCTAGCTTTTTGTTTGTTTGTTTTTGAGACAGAGTCTCACTCTGTTGTCCAGGCTGGAGTGCAGGGGCACAATGTCAGCTCACTGCAACCTCTGCCTGCCAGGTCCAAGTGATTCTCATGCCTCAGCCTCCTGAGTAGCTGGGATTATTGGCACCTGCCACCAAGCCCAGCTAATTTTTACATTTTTAGTTGAGATGGGATTTTGACATGTTGCCCAGGCTGGTCTGGAACTCCTGGCCTCAAGTAATCCACCCCCTGCCTCAGCCTCCCAAAGTGCTGAGATTATAGCGTGAGCCACCGCACCTGGCCCATTTTAATTGTATTTTGATTGATGGTTCTTTAGAAATGTATTTACTAACCCACAGTTAAGTGACTTGGGATTAGTCTGTATACACACACACCCAATGATATATAGATACACACACACACACCCAATGATATATAGATATATACACACACATAATAGATACCATATATATACACACACACACAGCCCCCAATGATATGTAGATATACACACACACACCCAATGATATATAGATATATACACACACACACCCAATGATATATAGATACACACACACACCCAATGATATATAGATATATACACACCCATAATAGATACCATATATATACACACACACACAGCCCCCCAATGATATGTAGATATATACACACACACACCCAATGATATATAGATATATATACACACACACCCAATGATATATAGATATATACACACACACACCCCTGAGACTTTAAAGCCTTGTAAGGGCAGATGCAGCAAGTCTAGGGCTTTGACCCCAGTGTCAGCACAGTGCCCTTCTGAGGACTCTGAGGAATGATGTACATATACTCAGATAGAGAGATAGACACACCCATAATAGATGCCATATGTATACACACATACCCAATGATATATATACACACACACCCAATGATATATATAGACACACCCATAATAGATGCCATATGTATACACACACACCCAATGATATATATAGACACAGCCATAATAGATACCATATATATACACACACACACACACCCAATGATATATAGATACACACACACACCCCCCAATGATATATAGATATATACACACTCATAATAGATACCATATATACACACACACACCCCCAATGATATATAGATATATACACACCCATAATAGATACCATATATATACATACACATACACACCCAATGATATATAGGTATATACACACACACCCAATATGTATACACACCCAATGATATATAGATATGTGTATGTACATATATGTATATATATGTGTGTATACACACACACACATATACACTCACACTCCCGACATTAGGTGATCTGCCCTCCTCATCCTCCCAAAGTGCTGGGATTATAGGAGTGAGCCACATGCGCACACACACACACATATATGTGTGTATATATGTATACACAAACATATATACTCATATATATATCATTGGGTGTGCATGTGCATGTGTGTATGTGTATATATATCATTGGGTGTATATGTGTGTGTGTATATATCCCATATATGTGTGTGTGTTTGCGTGTATATATATCATTGGGTGTATATATGTGTGTGTATATAAATACATGATATATGTGATAAATACATGATATACACACATATCGTGTGTGTATATATATACATGATATATGTGATAAATACATGATATACACGCATATATCATTGGGTGTGCATGTGCATGTATATATATTGTTGGGTGTGTGTGTGTATATATATATACATATATATGTGTGTGTGTGTGTGTGTATCATTGGGGGTATATACATATATACATATATACATATGTATATACCCCCAATGATAGATACACACACCCCAAGATATACATTTGTGTATACATATATATGGCATATATATACACACACAATGATATATATACGCACACACGCACATGCCCACCCGCATGCCCTGGGTATGAGCAGATCTTGCTCTTTTGTGTGTGTGTGTGTGTGTGTATATATATATACATGTGTGTGTGTGTGTGTGTGTGTGTGTGTGTGTGTGTGTGTGTGTTGAGACGGAGTTTCACTCTTGTTGCCCAGGCTGGAGTGCAGTTGCACAATCTCAAGCCACTGCAACCTAAACTTCCCGGCTCAAGCGATTCTCCTGCCTCGGCCTCCCAAGTAGCTGGGATTACAGGCACACACCACCATGCCTGGCTAAGTTTTTGTATTTTTAGTAGAGACGAGGTTTCTCCATGTTGTTCAGGGTGGTCTCAAACTCCCAATCTCAGGTGATCTGCCTGCCTTGGCCTCCCAAAGTGCTGGGGTTACAGGAGTGAGCTCCCGCGTCCGGCCCAGATCTCCTCACACTGTCTGCGGGAACACATACTTTCAGTCCCTTCTTGGCTTCAAGGATTATTCTGACTCTCCTTTCTGTGGCCTTGCTTGTGTTTTGTACACATGCAGATTAGAGCTCAACCAGAGGGCTCCAGAGGGCTCCTGCTGGCTCTCAGGTCATCTCTTTCTTTCTCTCTCTTATTCTCTCTCCTTCTCTTGTCTCTCCAGTTCTTTCTTTGCATCGCTCTCCATTCTTCCCTTTTGCTATTTTGTAGCCGCCCTGGCCTCCCCCAAGTCTGACCTTCTCTCCTTATTCAGCAGGATGTCTGCCTGGCTCTGCTTGGGTCCCCTGTCGGATGTGGGGGCCTGGAACCTCCCTCCTGGCAGTAAGCTGGGACAGTTACAAGGCTCAGCTCATCCATTTCCCTTCTCTCAAATATGACGTTCCTCTGCTGCCTGTTACACAGTATCAGAAACCTATTTTTTTCTCCTTATATTTTGTTGTTTATTTATTATACTTTAAGTTCTGGGGTACATGTGCAGATCGTGCAGGTTTGTTACATAGGTATCCTTGTGCTGTGGTGGTGTTTGCTGCGTCCATCGCCCCGTCATCTGTATTAGGTATTTCTCCTAATGTTATCCCTCCCCTAGCCCCCACCCCCTGCTATTCCTCCCCTAGGCCCCCACCCCGCCAGACCTCAGTATGTGATGTTCCCCTCCATTGTTCAACACCCACTTATGAGTGAGAACATGCGGTGTTTGGTTTTCTAATTGCTTGAGATTGGAGGGTAAATCCAGTTTCTATTTTTCAAACATGACCAGAAGCAGAAATTTGGTCATATGTGATTTTTTTTTTTTTGGTGTATTTTATTTCTTTAAACAGTTTAATTGTCTCTAACATGTTAATCAACCTTTTGTTGTTTATTTGTGATCTAGGTTTGAACATATCATCTTGCCGTCTGTGGTTTCTGCTGGCTGTTTCTCATGGTGCCGTGTTTCTTGGGGTTTATTTGTGTCTGGGGGCTACTCATTTCCACTGGCATTTTATTTGTGAGAATTCTGCCAGCCCTGTGATAAAGAGAGTCTACTCTAGAGAGCATTTGTGTGTGCTGCTCCCAGGTGCCCGTTGAGGGTAGTCTAAATCATATTCTCAGCTTGAAACGTTTTGACCACCCAGATATGAAGAATTAAGCCTGTAAGCCTGCATGTAATTCAGACCAGGGCTCCCAATTCTTAGGACAGTTTCTTGTGCTATATTTCAAGACAGTCGTGTGTCGTGTCTCGAATACTAAGGGGGTGTTGATTTTCCTGTGAAAATTCGCATGTGGGGCAGGCCTCCACCTTTGCTGCCACAGAAAACTCAGCAGGGTGTTACCTGGTTGGGCAAGTGTCTTCGGGTTGAAAGCTTGCCCGTTCCGCTTATTTACCTTGAGTTCCCAGTGTCACTTTGTTGTTGTTGATTTTATTTTTTGGCCTGAAAATTCTTTACTTTTTGCAGGTTTAACAATGCATTTCCTAAAACTTAAAAAATATCCACGGCTGGGGGCGGTAGCTCACACCTGTAATCTCAGGACTTTGGGAGGCTGAGGCGGGGGATCACCTGAGGTCAGGAGTTCCAGACAAGCCTGACCAACGTGGTGAAAACCCGTCTCTACTAAAAATACAAAAATTAGCCAGGTGTGCTGGTGCCTGCCTGTAATCCCAGCTACTCAGGAGGCTGAGGCAGGAGAATTACTTGAACCCGGGAGGCGGAGGTTGCAGTGAGCCGAGATCGCCCCACTGCACTCCAGCCTGGGTGACAGAGCAAGACCCCATCTCAAAAAAAAAAAACCAAAAAACCCACAACGTTTATTTGTACTTAGTAAGCAGGCTTTCCTAGGAACCAAGCCTACCATGTTGCTCCTTTGCTGCTTTTTCTGTTGCCGTCGTTACACAGCTCTCCTTCTTTTAAATGATAAGTAAGGGCATCATATAATTTATTATCCAAGTCACTTTTGAGAGTGAAAACGGACACTGTATTATTATTCAGTGTTTTGAAATACTTTCTGACACATCCTTCTATATTGGCGAACCTATAAAATAGTTCTATTCAAACTTTGCTTTCAAACAAAATACTGTCTTATAAAAAGAAAATATCTACATATATCAAAGTAGAAAAAAAGTTAAAGCTTCTTTATGTTGTTTATCTGGGCATTAAAAGATAAGCAGAATAATCACTTAATGTACTTTGTGTGTGTTAATCAGTATCTTCACTGTCTTTTTCTAATACTATGTCAGTGGTAGTTTTCTTAATGTGATTTTTTCTGTTGTTTTCCTAATGTCATGGCATTTTTCTTCTTCACATAATCCACCTGCCTTACCTATATGTTTACATAAATGTGTATGTGTATTGACGCATAAAACCATCTGTTTTTGATAGCTGTGGCTTCTGTTTCTTTTGATAGAATATCACAGTTTGGTGAAAAATAATTGAGAATTTATTTGTACCACTATCAGTTACAAGTTTATTTCAGTGGAATATGTTTCTCAATTCAGTGAGAATATTGTGTGTGAGTTTCAAAGGACCTTCCCGCAGTCAATTTCCAGAGCACAGTTACAGAATTTCACATTTTAATCTTTTATGCAGTTTCAGCTTTGGTCATCTATTTTTCAGGGTCCTTCACTTGCACACTTTGTTTTTAATAACTGCAATTCATTACTAGCTTTAGAGGCTAAGGTTTCTGTGTTTCATTTGTTGAACACTTGATTATGGATTACAACTTATTTTGAAACAAATGCCATCAAAATTTAGATGACTTGTTTCCAAAACTCTAATACTTTTTTGTAGAGCATTTAGAGTGATTCATAAACTATGTTTCAAAGTTAAAAGCTGCCTGGTGTCAGCAATTTCATATCATTTCATTATTTCAAGTGTCAAATTTATTTCTCAAATCCAGCTGTTGACAGGCAGCAGAGAGAAACGGCTCACTCTCCTGATGAATTCTTTTTTAATCCAATTTAAACTTCATAAAAAATTTTTATAGTTCAATTACTCTAACTCCATTTATATACAGTTTACAAATTTCAACAACTATAGCTTGTACTTCTCTGGGTAGAATTAGAAGGGTGTTTGAGCTCAGTTATTAATTACATATGTACATCAAGTACAAGTGGATTTCAGCCTAATACGTTTCTCAGCTTGGAACATTATATCTTTTTTTGTTTGTTTGTTTGTTTGTTTTTGCGACTGAGTCTCGCTCTGCCACCCAGGCTGAGGTACAATAATGAAGTCTCGGCTCACTGTGACCTCTGCCTCCTGGATTCAAGTGATCCTCCTGCATCAGCCTCCCTAGTAGCTGGGACTACAAGCATGTGCCACCA
The DNA here is from genome assembly GCF_049354715.1 of Callithrix jacchus. NCBI lineage: Eukaryota > Metazoa > Chordata > Mammalia > Primates > Cebidae > Callithrix > Callithrix jacchus. Next base: position 40,550,207 of record NC_133520.1, on the reverse strand, counting down.
TGCCTGGCTAATTTTTGTATTTTTAGTAGAGATGGGGTTTCACCATGTTGCTCAGGTTGTTCTCGAACTCCTGACCTCCAGTGATCCACCTGCCTCAGCTCAGCCTCCCAGAGTTAGAGTGCAGTGCTGCAGTCTCAGCTCACTGCGACCTCCACCTCCTGGGTTCAAGCAGTTCTCCTGCCTCCTGAGGCAGAACTGCTTGAACTGGGATTACAGGCACCCACCACCATGCCTGGCTAATGTTTTTGTGTTTTTAGTAGAGACGGGGTTTCACCCTATCGGCCAGGCTGGTCTCGAACTCCTGACGTTATATCTTAAAGTGCTAACTCTTTTCACTGCACACACCTCACATGTTCCTAGATAAGACCACTGAAACAGAAAGTGAAAGTCCACCCAGTTCTTCCATCTCATTTTAATACAAGTCTTAATCATAACTGCTTGTACTTTGAATAAAGACATGAAGAATCCAAGACGAAACAAACAAGAGAGGATACAGGGTAACAGGCACACACTGAGACTTCTGGGCAAGGGAGAGCATGGTCAGCCGAATGAAAACGCTCGGCGGGGTTCCTGTAGTCAAGGTTCTTAACACCTGCTTGTTAAATGAACAACTCAGAGGTAGCATATTTGTTAGAATAAGACTTTCTGTGTGTTAGCGCAAAGGAATGAGAATGGGACAAGTTTAGGCTTTGTGACAAGGCCCCTCAAAGGCTCCCACATAGGTAGCTGCGTCCTCTGCAAGCAGAGATGACTTTTATGGCCCTTTTTGGACACCTCGTTTTTGTTGTTGTTTTTTGAGACGGAGTTTCACTCTTGTTACCCAGGCTGGAGTGCAATGGCGCGATCTCGGCTCACCGCAACCTCCGCCTCCTGGGTTCAGGCAATTCTCCTGCCTCAGCCTCCCGAGTAGCTGGGATTACAGGCACGTGCCAACATGCCCAGCTAATTTTGTATTTTCAGTAGAGACAGGGTTTCTCCGTGTTGGTCAGGCTGGTGTTGAACTCCCAACCTCAGGTGATCTGCCTGCCTCGGCCTCCCAAAATGTTGAGATTACAGGCCTGAGCCACCGTGCCTGGCCCACACATCTTCTCTACATGCCAGAGATACTTCACTTGACTGTACCAAATGGCTTCATCAGCCCTTTCAACTCACATATCCTGTTGGGATCAAACATTTTTGCTCTGGAGACCTTTGTACCTGTGCAGTGTCAATATAAGGACGGCCTGGGAGTCGCAGCACAGTCAGAGCTAACAGAGGGGCCTCATTGACTTGGCCACAGTCTTGGCCTCAAATTGAGGGCACTTCATTGGTTCTGACTGTTCCTCTTTGGGGAACGTCATATCCATTTGTCAAGAGGGCCTGATGGTAACCCTGGTGTAAAACGTCCCTACTGTGATCTGCCCTTGAAAACTGTGCTGTGCAGACCCAAGCAGGCCATGACGCGGCTGACAGACTCTCTCTGCTGTCACGTGGCAGGGACCATGAGCCTTATACTAGGCACTCACTGCAGCCCGAGGCAGCCGCACCTGCCTTGGTTTTATTTTATTTCTTCCTTTCTTTCTTTTCTGAAACAGTCTCTCTGCCCAGGCCGGAGTGCAATGGCAGGATCTCGGCTCACTGCAGCCTTGACCTTCTGGGCTCAAGCTATCCTCCTGCCTCAGCCTCCCAAGTAGCGGGGACAACAGGCATGTGCCACCATGCCTGGCTAATTTTTTATATTTTTAGTAGAGACGGGGTTTCACCATGTTACCCAGGCTGGTCTTGAACTCCTGGATTCAGACAATCTGCCGACCTTGGCCTCCCAAAGTGCTGGGATTACAGGCATGAGCCACCACGCATGGCAAAATAGGAAATTTTATGCATATTTTACCACAATAAAAATATGAAAAGGCAGGTGATTTTCAAGGATATGAGTCCCTTGGAGTTGCTAGTTCTGTCCGACTTTTCCCTTGTTTTTCTCAGTAACAAGGATTATTAGTGGATAATAATGAGTGGATTCATGCATTTGAGCAGGACATGAAAGAATTCCCATGGACAGAGATGAAAGGGCATTTCTGACTTAAAACCCAGGATGCGCACCAATGCAGGAGAGGCATGAACGTTCGCAGCGTGTTCAGGGCGCGGTAAATAGCGTGGTGGGTGCTGCAAGCCTGCAGCGCGGGGAGGGGTGTGTAGGGAGGCACCTTCGCCCTCCTCACCCAGCTCCAGGTCCAGAGCCGCCAAATCATCTCTATTGTCACCTTCACGTGACAACGGGAGTCCTTCCCAACTGTCAGTCAGTGAAGCAACAGATGGAGCCACGGTCATGCCGGTCTGCAGCCCATCAGGCAGACGCCGAGGGCCACGTTTCAGGGAGTAACAGTCTTCACCAGGCCTCCTGCAACCATATTCAGGATCCCCAGCTGAGTGCTGGAAAGGCCACTGGTCAGGAGCAGGGAGCAGGGGTGGAAGGAGACGGCTCGTCCTGACCTTGACCACCAGAATCCTGTTTTAAGCTTCATGCTACTGACTTAACGGAAAGGCTTCTGCGCAGGGAAAGCTGTGAGCATGAAATCACAGGAAGAAAGACATTTCATGAACACATGCATCCTCCCAAAACCAGTCTGAATCCTTCCCGACAGGGTGATGTAACCATGTGACTGGCCTCGCCTAATGAGCTGGTTGATGTCATCTCTCTTGGAAGGTTACCTTGTAACACGGGGAGTGCCCAGTGTGGTGCAGCCTGATGCGGCCGAGCAAGATGACACCTCTCTGCCTTTTGTGTGCACAAGATCAGAACACAGTCAAGTGAATGCAAGTGCAACGGCTGCTTGGGGCTCACGTTGGCGTATTCCATTCATGTTACTTGGATAGAAAGCGTAGAATTGGCTACATGAAGCCCTGGAGACTGGAAGCAGTCCTGATCGTAATCTAGTATAATTACCAAGCCTAGACCCTCCGCCTAATCCTGTTTAACCCCCTTTCAGCCTGCCCAGGGACTGTCGGGGTAAGCGGGTCACAGAATAAGTTGGTTGGTAATACTGTATTGTGTCTCTCAAATCTTTTTTTTAAAAGAGATTAATAAATATAAAAGGAAATTCCAATATTTTCTTCTCCAAAGAATCATCTTGTACCACTTTGGAGAACGTTAGAGGGACTCACCTGAGTTCCCAGATTATGCTAAATTGAATAAAAATAAATGTAGGATTTTCTCCTTTCTGACCTAGAGCTAATAAGTCGTACATATTGGCTGAGTTACTGCAAAGAAAGGTCAAAATGGAAACACAGCTCTTACTGTCAGGGTTCTTAGGATCTTGCTGAGAAGAGCTCCTCAGAATCAGCCAAACTTCACACTTGGAGAGCACGGCCCCCATCTGCCAAGCCTGCCCAAGGCTACTGACACCAGCTGCAAGAAATTAGGGTCCAACTACAAAGGTAGCGGAAAGGGGCCACCCAAGACCACGTCACTTCCGTCACTGCGTGTTCGGATGCTTCCCGGAACCTCCCGCAGGCTCGTGATTTACGAGAGGGACTCAGAGAATTCCCTGGAAACTCAGGGCTACAGTTTATTACGCTGGAAAGCTTACAGATTAAAATCAGCCAAAGGAAGAGACACACGGGGCAGAGTCGAGGAAGGTTCCAAACGTGACGCTTGCGTCGTCTTCAGGACATGCCGCATCACCTTCCCTGCATCCACGCGTGATGGTGCCTCATCACCTTCCCTGCATCCACGCGTGATGGTGCCGCATCACCTTCCCTGCATCCACGCGTGATGGTGCCGCATCACCTTCCCTGCATCCACGCGTGATGGTGCCGCATCACCTTCCCTGCATCCCTGTGTGATGGTGCCGCATCACCTTCCCTGCATCCCTGTGTGATGGTGCCGCATCACCTTCCTTGCATCCCTGTGTGATGGTGCCGCATCACCTTCCCTGCATCCACGTGTGATGGTGCCGCATCACCTTCCCTGCATCCACGTGTGATGGTACCGCATCACCTTCCCTGCATCCCTGTGTGATGGTGCCGCATCACCTTCCCTGCATCCACGCGTGATGGTGCCGCATCACCTTCCCTGCATCCACGCGTGATGGTGCCGCATCACCTTCCCTGCATCCACGCGTGATGGTGCCGCATCACCTTCCCTGCATCCACGCGTGATGGTGCCGCATCACCTTCCCTGCATCCACGCGTGATGGTGCCGCATCACCTTCCCTGCATCCACGCGTGATGGTGCCGCATCACCTTCCCTGCATCCACGCGTGATGGTGCCGCATCACCTTCCCTGCATCCACGCGTGATGGTGCCGCATCACCTTCCCTGCATCCACGCGTGATGGTGCCGCATCACCTTCCCTGCATCCCTGTGTGATGGTGCCGCATCACCTTCCCTGCATCCACGCGTGATGGTGCCGCATCACCTTCCCTGCATCCACGCGTGATGGTGCCGCATCACCTTCCCTGCATCCACGCGTGATGGTACCGCATCACCTTCCCTGCATCCACGCGTGATGGTGCCGCATCACCTTCCCTGCATCCACGCGTGATGGTGCCTCATCACCTTCCCTGCATCCACGCGTGATGGTACACGTGGAATACTGCCAACCTAGGATGCTCACCTGAGCCCTGTGTCCAGAGCGGTTACTGTGGTTTTATTACACTGGCACGATCGATGGTTTGACTTCCTATGTGGTTTAACTCAGTCTTCAGGTTGACTGGTATCGTGTGACCCCAAAGCCCCTGCCCTAAATCACATGGTTGATCTTTTTCTTGCAGCCAGCTTGGCCTGTAAGACAATCACGTATGCCCCCGCCCCACCCTAAGACCTGATGTGGCCAACCCTCACCTTAAACAAGGCTCTCCCAGTGAGTTGGATGTAGTTCACCTCCAAGCTCATGGAGAAGGCCAGATCTATCTTTGGACAAGGCCAAAGTTTTTACCACCCAAGTCTGACCAGAGACATAGTGCTAAACTGTGAGGGTGGAAAGGGGCCAGTGTGAGCTGGGATGGCGAACCAAGTATCTGAAGAGCAATGGAAGGAACATGGAATGTTCTTAAGCAACGGAACATGTTTAGACCACAGAGTATTAGAGCTGAAAGATGCATTCCCTGGTTTTTTTTTTGAGATGGAGTCTCACTCTGTCGCCCAGGCTGGAGTGCAGTGGCGTGATCTCGGCTCACTGCAACCTCTGCCTCCCAGGTTCAAGCGATTCTCTTGTCTCAGCCTCCTGAGTAGCTGGGATTACAGGTGCCTGCCACCACACTCAACTAATTTTTTGTGTTTTTAACAGAGATGCGTTTCACCATGTTGTCTGGGCTGGTCTCAAACTCCTGACCTCATGATCTGCCTGCCTCGGCCTCCAGTGCTGAGATCACAGGCGTGAGCCCCCATACCCAGCCTACTGCATTTCTTAATAAGGGCACTGCCATATGGAGGTGGTCTTGTCTCAGTAACATGATAGGATATGATAACTGTCCTTTAAAGTGTGAGGGGCCAGTGTGAGCAACAGGGACTATTTTTACCCCATATAATCCTAGAGCACAAAGCTAGTGCCCATGGCTTAGAAGCCATTTTAAAAAGATTTCAGTTTAATATAAGAGAAATGTCCTGGGAGATGGTAAGTTCTCCCAAGTTAAAAATACTCAAGCAGAAAGCAGATTACCTGTTACCATGGCAGTACTTTTATTAGGAAATGCAATAATCTCCCAAATTCTTTCCACTCTAATACTCAGTGGCCCTAAAAATCGTCTTCAATCTTGACAGAATTGTATTCTGGAATTAGCAGACCATTTCTTTGTTAAGTCATTATGTGAATTACCTCTACAATTTCTGATATCACACCTGAGTGCTATGGCCTTGGCATGAATATACATTTCCTGGGCACAACTTGAGTTCAAATATCTGGAGTAACTCAGGTTGTACTGATTCTGCATGGCTGTCACTGAGATGATCACTGTTCTAGATAAGAAGGAATGACAAGGCCGGGCGCGGGGGCTCACGCCTGTAATCCCAGCACTTTGGGAGGCCGAGGCGGGTGGATCACTAGGTCAAGAGATCGAGACCATCCTGGTCAACATGGTGAAACCCCGTCTCTACTAAAAATACAAAAATTAGCTGGGCACGGCGGCGCGTACCTGTAATCCCAGCTACTCGGGAGGCTGAGGCAGGAGAATTGCCTGAACCCAGGAGGCGGAGGTTGCGGTGAGCCGAGATCGCGCCATTGCACTCCAGCCTGGGTAACAAGAGCGAAACTCCTGTTTCAAAAAAAAAAAAAGAAGGGGGAATGACAAATGAACAATAAAAGTTTTCATGGGACACACTTGACTGAACCATGTTTCATATCCACTTGAGTCACTGCAAGCGAGTCTTGTGTGAATGGGATCAAAGCAGACTGGTTAGGATTTTAACTTGAAACCTGTTATTTATAAATTTGAGTTACATCATATACTTCTCCTAAAAGAACCTATTGAGACTGTTCGCTATCTACAGCTGGTCTTTCTCAGGAAGTAGGTTGAATTGCCATGAACTTTATCTTATTCAGATAAATAGAATGCCGGCATCTAGGATCAGATGGATCCCTGAGGCCCAGGTTTCATCCAGACTTCATTCTCCTCTGTGTACAGCAGCAACTACTAAAGTAACTCAGACTTGATGGCTCAGCCCGCACTTGCAATGTGCAGCCTCTGCTCTGTGCAGTGCGCAGCCTCTGCTCTATGCAAACTCTTGAATCCAGTATTTCCTGCTGTTCCTGAGCTCTCCCGAATGCTCAGCACACGTCTCTTCCTGGAAACAATTACTGCGTCACCAAGAACAGCAGGCCCCTGTGGGGCACCACTGAGACTCTCCTACCTCTCACTGGGCACAGCCACCAACGTTCCAGAGCCACCATGGTGCCAGCCCTCAATAACCAGGATGGTGTGGGGGAAGCACACATCTCTCCCACGTATTATCCTGCCTCAGCGGCATCTCAGATGATGCTGCTTGCCCCTCAGGATTCTACAGTGTTTAATAAAAGAGACCTCTGAGCAAATAATTAGGTTAGCCTCATGTACTCTTAATGGTTCAAGTTTCAAGACCTCTGCCAACCACAGCCTTAGGATAAGCAAGACATGATCTCATAACAGGTGGTGTGTTGGTTGGATCACAAAGACTGGTCCTTCAGCCAGAGTGGGTGGTTCTCTGCAGGGTCCTCTTGTAAGCTCTCCTTGATGAGACCACTCATAGTCTTGTGCACTGCTGAATGACAGTCTTTGAGGACGTCTAGCATGCACGCTGGACTCAGGGAGCTATCTTTGCCAATACTTTATTCTACAAACCAGATCGCCCTTGTCGGAAGACCTGAGAACCATGCTTCTCTAGCCCACAGAGATGTGGGTCATCTTCACGGCATCCTGCGGAACAGACCTACGCATGGCTTGTGCAGTGCAAATGGAATCCTAGCTGAAACTGAGCAGCAAGTGCTTCACCTTCATGGACCTCTCCTTTCGAAAATGCCATCAGGTTAGCTCAGCCTGTACCCAGCTTCTGGTACTTCTCTAGTACACAAAACCAAATAATTCATCCCCTAAGGCATTAGCATCCTTGAAGGGAAAGTTGCCGAGACAAGGCCACTTCTGCAGAGTAGATGGCTTCCCCAGAGGAGAGGCGTCAAACGTGGGAATGTCCAGGAAGCAGTCACGGACAGCAAGATCATCAAGTCCTTGAGAAATAAGTAAACTCAAATAAAATAAAAATAAAGCAGTTTCCCCCCTGGGAGGTATGTGTGGCAATCTGGTACAACTCAACACTGTCAGAAATAAAATTGCTTGAGACCTAGGAGACCCATCGGGACAGAATTGCCCTCAGCAGAGGTGGTGATGGTTTCCCTTGAAAACAGTCTTTCTCATGAGAGATAAGGAACTGCAGAGATGCTACTGACCTTGGCCAGGAGCACTGGACCAGGGATGTTGGCATCTTGGGAACTGTAGGCCCTGGCATCTCAGGCTGGTCTCCAAGGGTCACTGGTGACCTCTCTGGGGACAAAAGAAATGGATCTTCACAGAATAATCAGATATAAATAGGAAGGAGGCAGAGTCCGTGGCGAGGAGGGTACAGAGTGCTCTTTGAACGTCCAGCATGTATTTCAGAGCCGTGGCTCTATCCTCTCTCTGGTCTTGTTTCCTTCTCTTCACTCGCCTGCCGTCTCCTGGTGGTCAGAGGGTGAATGCAGGGGCCTGGGATTTGGTGCCTAGGGCTGGGAGATCAGAACTCTTGGAGCTGGCTTGATATCTGGCAACCTTCACCCGGCGTCTCCATCTCTCTGCGGCACATTCTGGCACATTACAGGTGAAGTGGGTAGAGCATGCGATAGTTACTGAAATGCGATGTAGTCCCAGGGGCTGTCCTTAGGAGTGCACGTGGTACCAGTGTTTTCGTGGCGTTCAAATATTAGTTGCTATCTTGACTATCTCATACATGTAAAAATTCTGTGTCTGTAGTTTCCATCCTTAAATTCAACCAATGTACTACTTTAAAAAAAAACGGCTGGGCGCAGCGGCTCCAGCACTTGGGGAGGCTGAGGTGGGCTGATGATGAGGTCAGGAGCTTGAGACCATCCTGGCTAACGTGGTGAAGCCCTGTCTTTACTAAAAATACAACATAGTAGCCGGGTGTGGTGGCGCATGCCTGTAGTCCCAGGTACTCGGGAGGCTGAGACAGGAGAATTGCTTGAACCCAGCAGGCGGAGGTTGCAATGAGCCAAGATCCTGCCACTGCACTCCAGCCTGGGTGACAGAGCAAGATCCGTCTCAAAACAAAAACGGACACAAACAAAAGAAAGTTCTCCCTTTTCTGTAAAAGAGCATGCCTGTGTGTGGCTGGCTGCATGCACACAGTTCAGGTGCCTGTTTCCATTTTTGCTGCGCAAAGCAATGGATGATTGTGTAGTCAGGAAATCAGACACACCTTCATTTTCTGCTTGGTGGTTCTGGGTCTGGGATGATACTGTTTCATCATTACTCTAGAGCAGGGGTCGACAGACTTCTTACACAAAGGACCACGTAGCAAGTATGTTTGGCCACGTGGGCCACGTAGCCTGGTTAGAATCACTTACTTTTATTATAGCACAAAAGTAGCCTCAGACACTATGTAAACAAACAGATGTGGCTGTGTTTTAATAAAACTTTATTTACAAGAGCGGCAGTGTGGTGGTTGGCACCTGCAGGGCCCTGGCTGGTCAGCCCCTGTGCTGGAGTGATACACACTCCTTCATGTCTTCAACTCATTACTAATTAAGATACATTCATTAGCCTGTTCATTTTGTCGTTTTTTCATGTCTAATGAAAGCACTGACTGATTTTAAAAAGATGTTTTTCTAAAAGTCTTTTTTTTTTTTTGGACACAGGGTGTCCCTTTGTTGCCCAGGCTAAAGTGCATTGGCGCAATTTTGGCTCCCTGCAAACTCCCCCTCCAGGGCTCAAGCAGTTCTGCTGCCTCACCTCCTGAGTAGCTGGGATTACAGGTGCCTGCCGCCATAGGCTGGCTAATTTTTGCATTTTTAGTAGAGATGGGGTTTTGCCATATTGGCCGGGCTGGTCTCAAACTCCCAACCTCAGGTGATCTGACTGCCTTGGCCTCCACCTGACCCCCCCCACCTCCCTCCATCCCTCCCGCCTGGCTCTGGGGTGCAGGTGGCCAGCGGCCCTGTCTCTTCTTCCTCTTCTCTTGCTCTCACTTCAGTCCTGATGCAAAGGATGGGCTAAGTTTGTGCTGACCGTTCCCTCCAAAGATTCCGAGTTCATCCGACACTTTGCAGCCTTTAGTACCTGCCGCTTCTGCCCCCGGCCCTCCCTCACTTAGTTGTCTTCGCTCCAAGTTCATCATGAGGCTGGAAAAGCTGCAGCTTTCTGTACACCACTTTTCACTCCCTCGAGGACCTCTTTTATAGTCCACAGAGGCCCACCTGAGGGGCTTCCAGCAGCTCCACTGGCCGCTTTCCACAGGGAGAGTGAGGACGCTGGTTGCTAGGCAACACACGTGCGGCTGCTGCTTTCCACAACGTAGACTTGAAAAAATAGCCGTCAACATTTTACCATATGATGGAGTCATGAGTGGGGAGTCGCGGAAATGCACAGGGCAGACAGTTGGATGTCACCATGTTCTATCTAAATTTTGCCTTTGGTATGGCTTCCTGGAGAATGTCACGTGGAGAGTCCGGGGATGTGCCTTCAGCTGTGTGCAGTGGGTTAATAGTCCTCATCATTTGCAGATTCTGTATGTGCGAATTCACCTATTCACTGAAATATATTTGGGAACCCCAAAACCAATATAGTGGTTTCACAGTCATTCTCGGACACGGGCAGAGGGGGAGACTTTGCGTGGCCGGATGCACGCGTTCCCCACCGCCCCCCACCCCGGGCAGAGCTCTGCCTTCACTGTCGGCTCTCATACCATGCATACCTGTCCTTTTTGCAGTCTCTTTAGTGCTGTTTTTTTTTTTTTCCCATATTTTTGTGCTTTCTGATGGTCATTTTGGTGTAAATGGCCCCCAAAATGGTGCTGATGTCCTATTCAGGCTCCCTAAGCACAAGAAGATGGAATGTGCCTTCCAGAGAAAGTACACGTGTTAGATAAGCTGCTTTCAGGCGTGAGCTACAGCGCTCGTGGGAATCCAGTGTTAATGAATCAAGAATACAGCACACCCAGAAAAAGGAAGAGGCAGGACACGGGGCAACCAGTTTGATATCACAGTGGTACAGCTTTTGATCCTGTCTTTGCTGTGTTTTTTGGGGACTTACACAGGGACACGTGGTGATAAAGGGCATGTGCCTTCGGCCAGTCCATATGTGGGGCCACTCTGGAAAGTGCTAAGGTAACAGAGTACATGGTGGAGCCGTGGAAGAGAGGAAAAATAGCTGAATTTGTGGACTCATCAGATGACGAGAGAATGTAATGTCTTCACTAGCATTGTTGTAAGGCTTCCAGCCTTACAACAAAGAAATTTACCCAAGGGCAGGAAGGTGTTAAATGCATCTTGGCTGGTATTTTAGAGAAAGGCTGAATATAATTCATTACTTTGAAGAAAATGTTAAATACTGCATTTCACTAACAAGGTTATGTATTGACCAATGGAAAAAACTTGTGTCATCAGAGGTTCACAGAAACCTAAACCATATATTAGGTTGGTGCAAAAGTAATTAAAAAGGGCTGGGCACAGTGGCTCACACCTGTAATCCCAACACTTTGGGAGGCCGAGGAGGGTGGATCACCTGAGGTCAGGATTTCAAGACCAGCCTGACCAACATGGTGAAACGCTGTCTCTACTAAAATACAAAAAAATGAGCCACGTGTGGTGGTGGGTGCCTATAGTCCCAGCTACTCGGGAGGCCGAGGCAGGAGAATCGCCTGAACCCAGGAGGTGGAGGTTGCAGTAAGCCAAGATCGTGCCACTGCACTCCAGCCTGGGCTACAGAGCAAGACTTTGTCTCAGGAAGAAAAAGAAAAGTAACTAAAAATGGCAAAAACTGCAATTACTTTTGCACCAAACTTTATCTCCCCTAAGAACAATGGCCCACTATTTACAAATTCAACGTTCACAAATACAGAACACAGCTACCATGCGTAACAAGCGCTATGTATGATCACAACCGATCTGAACAGGACTCATCCTCCACCTCCCACATTGAAGACAGAGCCCAAGATGCATCCAGGTGTGGTGTGTCTGCTGAGAATGTGTGCCAGGAATGGGACCTGGCTTCCTCGTCGAGTGCTGGTGTCCATGAATTTCTGCTGGATTAGATGCGTTTTGAAGGGAGTTAAATGTTCACGGCTCCTGCTCCCTCTCCTCTGTACCCTCTACCTCACCACTTTCTCTTTATTTTGAGACAGAGTCTCGCTCTATCACCCAGGCTGGAGTGCAGTGGCATGATCTCTGCTCACTGCAACCTCAGCTCCTGCGTTCAACTGATTCTCTGCCTCAGCCTCCTGAGTAGCTGGGACTACAGACATGCACCACCATGTCTGGCTGATTTTTTGTATTTTTAGTAGAGGTGGGGTTTCACCATGCTGGCCAGGCCGGTCTCAAACTTCTGACCTCATAATCCACCCACCCCCGCCTCCCAAAGTGCTAGGATTACAGGCGTGAGCCACCAGCCTGGCCAACCTCACCACTTTCATCACTGGTCATTTTGCTTGAAGGGAAGCCCTGGGATATTCATAGATTGCTCTGGAACTGAACCATAGTGAGCTCAGTGTCTCCAAACACACACCTTAATGGGTCCCAAATGGGAAGGAAAAACTATTGCTCTTACACCACAGTCTTCCCTGCCCGAGGCCAGATGCAGGTCACGTGTGAAATGGTCTGCTCTGCTGACAGTGGCCTGAGTCTCCCACACTGTATGCTGAGCCGGGTGATCCTCTCCAGGGAGCTCTGCAGGGGATGGATGACGAGACAGGAACATGGGGACAAATTCCTCTCCTCTGGCATTGCAGACACAGCCTAGAGATACGAGTGTGGCACGATACATAGGCGACCTCAGCCTTTAGATCAGGGAACACGCCAGAGATGCAGGGACATCCGGCAGCAGCTGAGAGTCCGAGTGCTGCTGGGGAGCTAAGCAGAGGCCTTTAAAAGCAAGGTGGGAAAAACGTTGGGACGAGTGTAGGAATAGAAAAGCAGCCATTCCTCCAGGTCAGTTCAAAGACCTAGAAACGCTCCCTGCAAACCCCTGGGCCTCGTGATCACCACTCACATCCCTGGCAGAGTCCCCGGAGGAGGCCTTTCTAGAGGAAGGCTGCTTTCTCTTGCCGGTTGTGACTGCTGGGGCCTCTCTCCGTGTTTCTCCCTGATCTTCAGGACTGTAAATGCCTTTTCCTTCACTGCTCTTAGGTGCAAATATGTGAGTTAAAGGGCATTGCCCCTGAAGTAGCTGCAGCTTCCTGGCTGAAGGAACTTTGCAGGTATTAGAAACACACAGGTCTTCAGTCCAAGTTCATGACAAGGGGACTACTTTTTGTGGCAAGGATCGCCTGTGTGCAGAACTTCCTGGAGCAGGCCACATGTGCCTGGAGCGCGCCAGTCACATCACAGGCCACTTCTCCTGTCCCCTCCTCTCGCTTCTATTCCCAGGCCTCATTATGTGTCATGTCACAGGCGCACACGCACAGGCACCCCCGTCAAAGCCAGGACGGTGGTGCCAGGGGACATGCTCGGCATGAATTCCATCTTGGAGTTAGAAGCACTTGCTCAGCGCTTGCCAACTACAAATAGCCCCGTGCTGGAAAATGATGCTGATTAGCATGCCATTAAAAAGGGGGGGCCACAAAATGGCCGTGGACAGGCCTGAAGCCCTGCCCTGGCAGACGCAGGGAGACACGGGCACTAATGCAGCCTGATTCACTTTGTTTGGCAGAGAGAGCAAGCTCGCCATGCTGCTGCGGGAGTCTCTGGGGAACATGAACTGCCGCACCACCATGATCGCGCACATCTCGGCCGCAGCCGGGAACTACGCGGAGACCCTGTCCACCATCCAGATCGCGTCGAGAGTCTTGAGGATGAAGAAAAAGAAGACAAAGGTAAGGAGCTCGAAGTGGGGTGGGGTGGGTGAGAGAGCCTTTGGAGCCTTGCCCCAGGGCTCCGTCAGAAGCAGCCAAGTCAACGCTGCCAGGCCCTCAGCATCAGGACACGTGGTTCGGTGTCCACCCTGGGGCAGGGAAACCTTTGGGCTGATGGAAAGTCATGTCCACTCCCCACACCTGGTGCTGGCCCTGGTCACCCAGCCTAGACCCCTGAGTGGAAGTACTCAGTCCACTGAGAGAGTATAAATGGATTGCGACTTTGAGATGAGACATGTGGGAGGGATGGGAAATCTTCTGTCTTTCTCATGCACTGCCTCGGTCCTCTGAAGATGGAGACTGTGTCCTTCAAGGGACTGGCTCCAAAGACGACCCCGAACTCCCTGCTCACAGGGCCCTCCTCCTCCTCTGCATGTCTGGGAGCCTCCGCCTGGCTGCTGGTGTTGTCCTGGTCATTCAGTGGTTTCTGGATGATTAGTGAGTCTGCTAGAAATCCTGGGGCTCATTTTCTCAGGCAGAAGCAAAGCTAGGACGGTGGTGGTGTGGCAAATGTTGGAGGAAACCATCATGATCGTGTCCACTCAGAGGCGGGGGCCGCTGCTGACGTATGTGTGGGCCTTTTTTTCCCTTCCACGTTTTGTACCTTTTTTATTTTTCCATAGTGCTTCCTAACCAGTGTTCCACGGTACAGGCTGCCAGAAGTTGGTGACCCTGAAGCCCTTAGTGGATCAGGCAGGGCCTGGAGGGTCACCTCCTTTTCCAAGCAGCCTCTGTTTCCCCATGCCCTGCAGGGATTCTCCTTCACTAATGCAGTGGTGATGTGAGACTGGGCGCACTGGCGTGGCAACCCGAGTGGCCCATATGCAGAGGCCAACCAGGGTGGCCATCAGTAGCCTGTGTCCGTCCGGGCCCTCCACCACTTGCCACACAAAGCTGGGTTCCCAGGGAAACTGCTTTGGAAGAGTCGCCACATTAACAGCTCTCTCACTCACAGTACACGTCCAGCTCCTCTGGGGGCGAGAGCTCCTGTGAAGAAGGCCGCATGCGCAGGCCCACCCAGCTGAGACCCTTCCACACCAGGGCCACAGGGGACCCGGACTTCCCCATCGCCCACCTGTCCAGCGACCCCGACTACTCCTCCAGCAGCGAGCAGTCCTGCGACACTGTCATCTACATCGGGCCCAATGGCACAGCCCTGTCGGACAAGGAGCTCACTGACAATGAGGGCCCCCCCGACTTTGTCCCTATTGTGCCAGCCCTGCAGAAGACCCGGGGTGACAGCCGGCCTGCAGAGGCAGGAGAGGCTGCGGCCAGCAAGTCAGAAAGGGACTGCCTGAAGTGCAACACATTTGCCGAGCTACAGGAGAGGCTGGACTGCATCGACGGCAGCGAGGAGCCCAGCAAGTTTCCTTTCGAAGAACTGCCTGCTCAGTTTGTGGCAGAGTTGGCCAGCAGAGCCCTGCCGTTAAGCCAAGCAGCTGGGGCAAGCCCACTCTCTGAGTCTGATAGGGAAGATAATGGGTCCGAAGGTCAGCTGACTGACAGAGAAGGCCCTGAAAATCTGGCCTCCAAGATGCAGAGGAGTCACTCACCAGTGCCCGCCTCAGCACCCACCCATAGCCCCAGCCCAGCCTCGCCCAGGAGCATCCCGGGCAGCAGCAGCCAGCACAGCACCTCCCCACTCGTGCAGAGCCCCAGCCTGCAGAGCAGCCGGGAGAGCCTGAACTCCTGCAGCTTCATGGAAGGCAAGCCCAGGCCCATGGGCTCCCCACGGCTGGGCATTGCCAGCCTGTCCAAGACCTCAGAGTACAAGCCACCCAGCTCTCCTTCCCAGAGGTGCAAAGTCTACACCCAGAAGGGGGTCCTGCCATCTCCCGCCCCCCTGCCTCCGTCAAGCAAGGATTCTGGCATGGTGTATAGTGAGTCCTTGCTGCAGCCCGAGGTGCGTACACCCCCGGTCGGAATGAGTCCCCAGGTTTTGAAAAAGTCCATGTCTGCTGGAAGCGAAGGGTTCCCAGAAACTCCCGTGAATGATGAGCCTCAAGCAGTGACTCCTCCAGATTCCAAGAAGGAGACCCTGAGCACCACGATGGTGACTGTGCAGCAGCCGCTGGAGCTGAACGGTGAGGATGAGCTGGTGTTCACGCTGGTGGAGGAGCTGACCATCAGCGGGGTCCTGGACAGCGGCCGCCCCACCAGCATCATCAGCTTCAACAGCGACTGCTCCGTGCAGGCCCTGGCCTCAGGCTCGCGGCCCGTCAGCATCATCAGCAGCATCAGCGAGGACCTGGAGTGCTACTCCAGCATGGCCCCGGTCTCTGAGGTCAGCATCACACAGTTCTTGCCCCTCCCAAAGATGAGCCTGGATGAGAAGGCCCAGGAGGCAGGGAGCAGACGCTCTTCCATCAGCTCCTGGCTGAGCGAGATGAGCGTGGGCAGTGAAGGCGAGCAGTCGTGCCACAGTTTCATAGCCCAGACGTGTTTTGGGCACGGGGAGGCAATGGCGGAACCCGCAGCCTCGGAGTTTGTCAGCAGCATCCAGAACACGGCTGTGGTGTGCAGAGAGAAGCCCAAGGCCGGCCCCGACAACTTGCTTATCCTGTCTGAGATGGGGGGTGACTCCTTGAACAAAGCAACCCCCATCAAAGGCTGCAAAATATCCACCCTGGGCAAGGCCATGGTCACCATCTCCAACACGGCGAATCTCAGCAGCTGCGAGGGGTACATCCCCATGAAGACCAATATCACTGTTTACCCCTGCCTTGCCATGAGCCCCCGGAGCATCCAAGAGCCCGAGGCTGCCACTGCCACCCCCAAAGCAGGTCCCACATCAGCCCAGTCCCAGGAGAGTAAGGAAAGCAGTGCAAAGAAAGAAATGAAGTTTGAGGACCCCTGGCTGAAACGAGAAGTGGAAGTAAAAAAAGAGAATGCTCATCCCAATGAAGATGAGACTATGTGTGAGAGCGCCATGGGTCCCTTGAAGGCCGAGCCCAGGACAGAGCAGGAGCAGGACAGAAAGCCCAGCCCAGGCGACAGGCTCAGCAGCAGCAGCGGGGAGGTGTCGGCGTCCCCTGGCACCGACAGCTTCAGGAGGGTCGTGGATGGATGTGAGATGGCCCTGCCTGGTTTGGCCACCCAGAGCCCCGTGTATGCCAACAGAAGTGTCAAGTCCAGCAGCCTTCCTAGGGCATTTCAGAAGGCCAGCCGGCAGGAGGAGCCCGACAGCCTCTTCTATTACTGTGCTGCTGAGACCAGCGGGGTGGGCCCAGTCCCCGGCACGCAGCCCTCCAAGGCTACCCTGGAGAGGAAGGTGGCTTCCCCTAAGCACTGTGTCCTGGCTCGGCCCAAAGGCACTCCCCCTCTGCCCCCTGTCCGAAAGTCCAGCCTGGACCAGAAGAACCGGGCCAGCCCCCAGCACAGTGCCAGCAGCAGCGGCACCAGCAGCCCCCTGAACCAGCCAGCCGCCTTCCCAGCGGGCCTCCCAGATGAGCCCAGCGGCAAGATGAAGGATGCCAGCAGCAGCAGCAAGCTCTTCAGTGCCAAGCTGGAGCAGCTGGCCAGCAGGACCAACTCTCTGGGCAGGTCGACCGTCAGCCACTATGAATGCCTCTCCCTGGAGCGGGCCGAGAGCCTGTCCTCCGTGAGCTCCCGGCTGCACGCAGGCAAGGACAGTACCATGCCCCGCGCGGGGAGGACCCTGGGCCGCGGCGCAGGGACGTCGCCCCCCAGCTCCTCCGCCGGGGCCTCGCCCAAGGCCAGCCAGTCCAAGGTCTCCGCCGTGAGCAAACTCCTCCTGGCCAGCCCCAAGGCGCGCAGCCTGTCCACCTCCACCACCAGGACCCTCAGCTTCTCCACCAAGTCTCTGCCTCAGTCGGTGGGGCAGAGCCCCGGCGCACCACCGGGCGGGAAGCACATGTCCTGGTCCACGCAGTCGCTCAGCAGGACCCGCAGCTCGGGCCTGGCCTCCAAGCTGCCCCTGCGCGCCGTCAACGGGCGCATCTCGGAGCTGCTGCAGGGCGGCGCGGGCGCACGTGGCGGTGCCCCGGCGGGGGACCGGCCCGAGGACAGGCCCGCGGCCGCGCAGCTGCTGCCGTCGCCCTACAGCAAGATCACGCCCCCGAGGAGGCCGCACCGCTGCAGCAGCGGCCACGGGAGCGACAACAGCAGCGTGCTGAGCGGGGAGCTCCCGCCGGCCATGGGGAAGACGGCCCTGTTCTACCACAGCGGTGGCAGCAGTGGCTACGAGAGCATGATGCGGGACAGCGAGGCCACCGGGAGCGCGTCCTCAGCGCAGGACTCCACCAGCGAGCACAGCGGCTCCGTGGGCGGGCGCTGCCGCAGCCTCAAAGCCCCAAAGAAGCGGCCCAATTCAGGTAGGCAGTGGGGCAGGGCCGTGGGCGGGGAGGGCACGGGCGGGCGCGGGCCGTGGACGGGAAGGGCAGTGGGTGGGCGAGCTGCCTGAAGCCCCTGCCAGGCTGGCCCGTGGTGAGGGGGCGTCCGGTGGGATCCAGGCCTGGCCTTTCCTTTCACGCGGGCTCCCTGGGGATAGCGCCTGGAGCGTGTCTCTGTGAGTAACTGCCCTTGTGCTGTGCCCTCCTCAGCCTTAAGGCTGTGAATCTCTTGGTGCATAGCAGGGTGGAAAGGCGGGGGCGGGAGGCGGACAGCATGACCCACACCTGCTCGCTGTGGGGAAGACTGGCTCCCCCACCTCCATTACCTCACCCCGTGCCCCTCTGCTCAACAACCAAGAGTCCTGTGGACTGTTTGGAGCCTGTGGAAGGATGTGGTGAGGGAGACTACCCTCATGGCCTGGTGGCTACAGAAGCCCCTTGAGTAAGGCTGGTGCTGGTCTGTGAGACTCTGGCGGCCTCTCTCAGGGATGTGGGATCATGCGGTTTGTCTCATTCAAAGCCCAGTGGGTGAGGCCCATTCTCCAACCCCACCCCAAACATACTTGTGGACAGTCACGTTTGCACACCTGCCACAGGGTCTGCCATGCCCCTCCTCCCCCCAACAAACCATGTACCCAAAATGTATGATTTTGGAGAAAGCCTTTGCCATTTCTCTTTTTTCTTTTATTTTGTTTTTGGAATGGAGTCTCACTATTGCCCAGGCTGGAGCGCAATGGTGTGATCTTATCTCACTGCAACCTCCACCTCCCAAGTTCAAGCGATTCTCCTTAGCCTCACAATTAGCTGGGGTTCCAGGCGTGTGCCACCAAGCCTGGCTAATTTTCATATTTTTAGTAGAGACGAGGTTTCACCATGTTGGCCAGGCTAGTCTCGAACTCCTGACCTCAAGTGATCTGCCCGTCTCAGCCTCCCAAAGTGCTGGGATTACAGGCATGAGCCACCACGCCCAGGCAGTCTTTGCCATTTTAAGAATCTCCTATCAAAAGGCACATACTCCAGCAGAACTAATGTATAAAGCCCACTGCCTTATTACTTGGAGTTTTGGGTGGCACGTGACAGTTAAGTTATGATGGACAAGGAGAAGAGGACCCAGGTCAGAGCTGGTGGCCCTGGAAGTCATGGGATAGGTGAATGAAAGGATGGTAAGGGGAGAAAAAGACAGAGGCAAGAAGTACCAGGAACAACGGATGCCAGGGCCCTGCAGGGCTGGTGCCTGCAGCATGCTGGGAAGTAAAGGATGGGGTGAGACACAGATGTGGAGCCTCCCACAGGCTTGTTCTCTCAGTCACGGGCCTGCTTTTTCCTGTTCTCCCATCACAGGCCAGCACAAACTCTGGAATGTTCCAACACAAATCTAAGGGCTGTGGCCAAGTGCACATTGTAAACCATTCATCTTCCTGGAATCAAAGAAACCCACCTCCAGGGACCGTGCAGTTAGGCAGATGTGGTTTTGCGATATAGACAGCCCGGTCCACAGAACTCAGCTCTGGGGGTGTTAGGCTCTAAGAGTGGTAGGGAATCATCATGGCTCTCAGTACCTTCACATCTTTATTTCCCAGGTGCAGCATGCTTCAGTCTTTGATACACTTTGACTCTGTTTCACTTCACCCCTCAGTCTCAGCAACAGACCTTAGCGCAGAACACCATCTAAGGCAAGTTGAAAAGCCATTCCGTGTAACCTAGCGGCTGCTGTGTCTTATGGCCAGGGCCCAGGGCACTGAAACGTATTGATAATAGTAAAAATAACAAGCAGGAAAAAATGCTCTGGCCTTCCCAGTACCTGGTTAAAGAACACTTGTTCTCAGCATCTACACAGCCTCGGTCTTCAGAGTCCAGGTGACTGTGCGGCGTTCGCTGCGTGGTGACGTGTATCTCTCTTACAGAGTGCTTTTATGCACTCTGACTTAGTGCCTTGAGTCTACTGATCCATTTCATTATTTCAATGGCTTTCACAGTTGTTTTTTTTTCTTTTTCAAGACTTTTCATTTTTGGTTTGGTGGTTACACTGGAGTAAAGGGGAAGAAAATGGTGAAAAACCAAACGTGTGAAGTAACTGTTTGGTGAGCAGGCAGCAGGCTCTGCGCATGTCCTTGCTCTGGGCTAAGTGCTTTCATGCATGCGGTCCTCCAGGAGCCTCTAGTTAGGTAAGGCTGGTGGAGAAAAATAGTGTCAAAGGAAAAGGCCAGGGTAGGGCTAGAAATGGAACCTCACGTGGCGCGCCGAGAGCAGGAGCCTTCACGACGGCTGCTGTAGGTCCAGCGCTCCGTGATGGATGCGGCAGTGGAGATGCGCTTGGTTCAGGTTAGGTGACCTTGTCTGGCTTATTTATGATTATTATTAAGAGAAGTGGTGGCTGTCAGACATGATGAGCATAAATCAAAAGCAGCTTCTTTAAGACATGTTATAAAACTCCTCCAAGGAAACCCCTAACTACATGGCCAGAGTTTACAATGACGAGAGACGCTGAGAGCTGGAGAGGAGACGTCTTTTATCCGAGATGGCTTTTGAGTTTGGGAAATTGTACTGCTTTTGTTATTTCCCCAGTAAAAATGAATGAGAATGACTGGGACAATGACCTTGAGCTCTCCGTTTCCTTTGTAGTCCATGTAAGAGCAGAAACGACTGGACATCGCGATGGTTCATCATTTTATTCTCGGAGCTCCATGCTGTTGGGCTTGTCCCATTGGCCATAGCAGCATATTAAGTTAGAAAGCAGGAGACTTAGAGTCTTGAGCCACGTGACCTTTCAGGAATAACTATCCTCTCTGAGCTTCAGTTTTCTGATGCAAGGAAAAGGAGAAGATTGGTAGGTAACAGCCACGGTCTCTGCTGCCCACATCATAGAGACTATGCAGATAATTCAAATAATATTGATGGTCATATGATATCTTTTCCTTAAAGCAATCTGTAGTCAGTGGGGTTTATCTTCAGTCGTTAAACATTGATCAGGTATCTTCTGTGCTCTCAGAGCTTGGCGATTTGAAGTTTCAGGTGTGTGGGTGGAGGCAGCCACCATAGAAGACAAGGCTGCCCTAAGAAGTTTGTCATCTAGTTGGAGAGAAAGGATGAAAAGCGTGGAATAGTTCACTCAGGGAACTGAGTGCCCGGCCCAATGCTGAGCGGCGTAGTGAAGACCCAGGTGGAGAAGGCATTGAGACAAAGCAGGATCCCGCAAGTCACGGGCTGCAGAGAAACATCGGGATTGAGTTTGGTCATGGAGGGTGCTTGCATCGGGACAGGCAGAGAGGGTGCAGGCCTTGCAGGCTGAGGCAGGAATGGGAGCACAAGCTCCAGGCAGCAAGAGCCTGGCTTGTGGGCAGCATAGTGAGATTAACTCACAGAGGGACATTCCCAAGTGTAGCAAGAGACGAGGAAACGTAAACCCAGATCTAGTTACACTTGGAACATCTGCGAACTACGAGAACAGTGCACATCATTCCACATGGTTCCATAGAACTAGGATCAGAATATATACTATATTATTGTAGTCAGGCATGGTGGTTCACGCCTGTAATTCTAACACTGTGGGAGGTGGGTGGATTGCCTGAACTTGGAGTTCGAGACCAGCCTGGGCAACACAGTGAAACCCCATCTCTACTAAAATACAAACAATTAGCCAGGAGTGGTGGTACATACCCGTAGTCCCAGCAACTTGGGAGGCTGAGGCAGGATTCCTAGAACGTGGGAGGTGGAGGTTGCAGTGTGCTGAGATTGCGCCACTTCAGTCTAGGCTGGGTGACAGAGCAAGACTCCATGTCTAAAAGATAAATAGAACACACCCTATATTATTGTAGCTGGCTGCGGGGTGTCATTGTAGGCTCTTGACCAACAGAGTGATGTGGGGAGAGAAACCGTGTTGCTTTTCTTGATGGATTTTCATTGCTCCCTCTGCAGTTCCTTGCCAGCCCCTCTGTGGTTAGCAACCTGAAATTGTGAATAGACTAAAGCCCAGAATTAGAGCGAGAGCAGCCAGCCCCAGCGGGGAGTGAATGTCTGTCCTGGCCAGCATGCGTGCAGGCTGCTGAGGATGTCCGTCGGTGATAGAGTTTATCCGTGATTGCACCAGCTGAGCCCCCACCCCAGGCCCCCTCCCCTATCATCCACTATGCATGATGAAAATTGTTTCCGTCTTCCGGTCCCTTACGTTTCACCCTCATCTCAGTGTGTTACTTCCTTGGATTTTTCCCTTGCTTTTCTCTTCTTGGACTGGATGGGGAAGTCTGACAGTTAGATAAACACCTTGCTCTGAATTAAATTCATTCCCACCACAGGGAGGCTCTGCCTGAGGAGAAGCCCGCTCAGGGAAGCCTCTGGTTCTGGGATGCACCCAGCCCTTGCCCTGCCGGGACATGAGCTCTTCACCTGAGCAGCTTGGTGCCCAGCACTGGGCTGCTGTGGGTTTCCAGTAAATACTAGCGGTGGATTCATTGACGGGCTGGTCCTTGGTTGGCAGCATAGTCCTAAAAGTTTGCTCATGTTTCTTATCTGTGTGTTTCTCATAACCTGTGTGCTGGTGGGAAGCGCGTTAAGTGTCGAGTCCAGTCTGCTATGTTGTCATTTTAAGCATCAGACACTGTGTCTTCCTTTGTCTTGGTGCTGAGTCGGCACTACTGACTGACGGGCATCTTGTGAGTTGTGATTTGTACCTGCAGTGAACTGGGCTCCCAGGATACCAGGTGCAGTTCACAGAGCGCTGCACAAAAACTTGTGACTAACGAACTGCCCCTCACCAAGCCCCGAGGGCGCCGTGGTTTGCTCTGCCAGCCCTCTCCTGTTCATTAGCTTCTCAGGCATATCCTGGTTTTGTCTGAGTAAATTCAAGAAGCACGGTGGTCACTGGCTTAGTGAAAGCCAGAGGAAGGCAAGCTGCTTGCTGGCAGAGTTCAGATTTCCAGAATGTTTCTAAGAGAATCAACCTGGAGACAGCCGAGAACAGGTTCAGAACGAGAGCCTTTATTTTATTTTATTTTTTTTGAGGCGGAGTTTCGCTCTTGTTACCCAGGCTGGAGTGCAATGGTGCGATCTCGGCTCACCGCAACCTCTGCCTCCTGGGTTCAGGCAATTCTCCTGCCTCAGCCTCCCGAGTAGCTGGGATTACAGACACGCACCACCACGCCCAGCTAATTTTTTGTATTCTTAGTAGAGACGGGGTTTCACCATGTTGACCAGGATGGTCTCGATCTCTTGACCTCGTGATCCACCCACCTTGGCCTCCCAAAGTGCTGGGATTACAGGCTTGAGCCACTGCACCCGGCCCTGAGCCTTTCTGAATATACAGCGGTGGAAAAAGGGGAAAAGCAATTGATCCTCTAAGACACTGAGGAAGCTTCTTAGAGTAGAACTCCAAAGAGAATAGGTGGCGGTGATGCTGTGAGGTGACACTGTGGTGCTAGGTGCAGGGTCGAGAATCTCAGAGCACCTTGGACGAAGCCCAGGATCTGCGCTTGTGGCCTGGGGAGCTGCCTCTTTCTCATCCGCAGCGTGGGAGCGTTTACCTTTTCAGCCAAAACATGACAACAGGCCATACAGCCAGCGTCATTCTTCCTCATATAGCTGGCTCCTTGCTGGTCAGTAAAACCACATGTATTGACACACATTCTCTCTGCTCTGAGACTTACAGATCCTTTCAACATGAGTTCTTTGGGCTTTTCTGAGTCTTCATCTTCCTAGTGCCCACACTCTGAGTCAGAATGCAGGTGGGGGGTGATGGGAGACAGCTATGCTGCGGGGTCTTCGGAGCAGGAGTTTGGGAATGGATGGAAGCATGTTCGCCAGGGGCAGTGGAGAGGCCTCAGCACTCGGCATATCCGTATTTCCTGACACTCACTCTGAGCAGCAGCAGCTGCAGCCTCGGGTGGGGACTTCTGTCTGGACTGGGGGATGTGAAGGGCAGAAGGCCCAATGTCAGACTTCTCACGTGGGCTGTCAGCACCGCAGATGACACAGTGAGGTGGACTGTCATGGGCCAGAGACCCCTCTTCTGTGTGCAGCTGTTGGACAAGCTTGGAAGGGGAGTGGTGACGGGGTGGGCTCAGCCTGTTAGTGGGTGAGGTCCTGGTTGGAAGCTTCACTGAAATATTAGTGTTGACTTTCTCAAGTCAAATCTGGTTCATTTCATGCAGCAAAAAGATGTTGGCAGGTATGAGCCTAAGTGTATTTAATATGCTGCATTTGAACATGCCTGGACTGAATGCCAGGCTGATGAGCCGGGAGAGCTCAAGGAGAAGGGAGCCTGACCCACCAGCACCAGTAGGAGGCTGGCCCTGGCTGGTCTGTGGTCAGACAGGCGGCGTCCACGTCCAGTGGGGCACTACATGATTCTCACCAGGGTGGGGCTCCCCCCTAACTTTCTTAGAGCTGATGCTCCCCTGAGCCCACTTGCATCTGCTTGAGAGGTGGAGCTGCTGGTGCGGGCAGAAAATACAAGGACCCTGCCTTTTATGGGACCCCAGACCAGGGCCCTCGGGCCGGTCTTTGCCCAGCAATGGCATCTCGGTATCATCAATTCCTGTGCCCTTTGCAGTAATGTGTGGGCACCGACTCCACCCCGACCCTTCCTTCAGGCCACTCCACTCCATTTCCTCAGCCTGACCACAATGGCCCTTGCCCTAGCACCTGGCCTCCCTCATCACCACCTAAGAGAGGCTCACTGTACCTCTGGAGGGAGCCAGGAGAGGGAGCCTGGGCTGTAGATGCAAGAACGGAGTATCAATTCCTTTACAGGACTGAGGTTCTGGCTCCCAAATTCAGAATTTTATGGCAATCCAAGACATTCGTTCATTCGTGTGCAGGAAAAAGGTATGCCGAGCCCCACCAAACCACATCTAACTCGAACTTGGGTGCTCATTTCCTGCCTCAGGAGGGAATGGATGTGGCGATGAGGTTCAGTTTTGCCAGATGGCATGGAAAGAAGGCAACGAGGATTACGTACCCAGCAGGTTCAAGGTTGCTAGATGGCATGGAACAGAGGCAACGGGGATTACATACCCAGCAGGTTCAAGGTTGCTAGATGGCAAGGAACAGAGGCAACGGGGATTAGGTACCCACCAGGATCAAAGTTCCTAGACAGCATGAAAAGGCGGCAATGGGGATTAGGTACCCACCAGGTTCGAGGTTGCTAGACGGCATGGAAAGGCGGCAATGGGGATTAGGTACCCACCAGGTTCAAGGCTGATAAATGGCATGGAACAAAGGAAATGCAGATTAGGGAGCCATCAGGTTTAAGGTTGCTAGACAGCATGGAACGGAGGCAATAGGGATTAAGTGTACCACCAGGTTCAAGGGTGCTAGATAGCATGGAACAAAGGCAGCGGGGATTAGGGCCCCACCAGGTTCAAGGTTGCTAGATGGCGTGGAATGGAGGCAACAGGAATTAGGTACCCACCATGTTCAAGATTGCTAGATGGCATGGAAAGACAGCAACGGGGATTAGGTACGCACCAGCTTCAAGGTTGCTAGATGGCATGTAATGGAAGCAACGGGGATTAGGTACCCACCAGGTTCAAGGTTGCTAGATGGCATGGAAGGATGGTAACGGGCACCCACCAGGTTTAAGATTGCTAGATGGCATGGAACGGAGGCAATGGGGATTATGTACCCACCAAGTTCAAGGTTGCTAGATGACATGGAACAGAGGCAACGTGGATTAGGGACACACCAGGTTCAAGGTTGCTAGATAGCATCAAACGGAGGCAACAAGCATTAGGGACCTACCAGGTTCAAGGTTGCTAGATGGCATGGAAAGATGGCAACAGGGATTAGGTACCCACCAGGTTTAAGTTTGCTGGATGGCATGGAACGGAGGCAACAGGGATTAGGTACCCACCAAGTTCCAGGTGGCTAGATGGCATTGAAAGACGGCAACAGGGATTAGGTTCCCACCAGCTTCAAGGTTGCTAGATGGCATGGAACGTAGCCAATGGGGATTAGGTACCCACCAGGTTTAAGGTTTCTGGATGGCATGGAACAGAGGCATGGGAATTAGGTACCCACCAGGTTCAAGATTGCTAGATGGCATGGAACGGAGGCAACAGGGATTAGATACCCACCAGTTTCAAGGTTGCTGGATGGCATGGAAAGACGGCAATGGGGATTAGGTACCCATCAGGTTGAAGGTTGCTAGAAGGCATGAAAAGAAGACCACAGAGATTAGGTACCCACCAGGTTCAAGGTTCCTAGGTGGGATGGAACAGAGGCAGCGGGGATTAGGTTCCCACCAGGTTCAAGGTTGCTAGATGGCATGAAAATACAGCAATGGAGATTAGGTACCAACCAGGTACAAGGTTGATAGATGGCATGGAAAGATGGCAATGGGAATTAGGTACCCCCCGGGTTCAAGGTTGCTAGATGGCATGAAAATACAGCAATGGAGATTAGGTACCAACCAGGTACATGGTTGCTAGATGGCATGGAAAGACGGCAATGGGGTTTAGGTACCTACCAGCTTCAAGGTTGCTAGATGGCATGGAATGGGGGAAATGGAGATTAGGGACCCACCAGGTTCAAGGTTGCTAGATGGCATGGAATGGAGGCAATGGGGATTAGGTACCCACCAGGTTCAATGTTCCTAGTTGGCATGGAACAAAGGCGACGGGAATTAGGTTCCCACCAGGTTCAAGTTTGCTAGATGGCATGGAAAGACAGCAATGGGGATTAGGTCCCCACCAGATTCAAGGTTGCTAGATGGTATGGATCAGAGGCAGCAGGGATTAGGGACCCACAAGGTTCAAGGTTGCTAGATGGGATGGAAAGAGGGCAACAGGGATTAGGTACACACCAGGTACAAGGTTGCTACATAGCATGGAAAGACGGTAACGCGGATTAGGAAACCACCAAATAGGAACCCACCACGTTCAGGTTTGCTATATGGCATGGAATGGAGGCAACAGGGATTAGAGACGACCAGGTTCAAGGTTGCTAGATGGCATCAAACGGAGGCAACAGGGATTAGGTACCCACTAGGTTCAAGGTTGCTAGATGGCATGGAAGGATGGCAATGGGAATTAGGTACCTACCAAGTTCAAGGTGGCTAGATGGCATGGAACAAAGGCAACGTGGATTAGGGACCCACCAGGTTCAAGGTTGCTAGATGGCATGGAATGGAGGCAACAGGGATTACGTACCCACCAGGTTCAAGGTTTCTAGATGGCATGGAACGGAGGCAATGGGGATTAGTGACCCACCGGGTTCAAGGTTGCTAGATTGCATGGAACGGAGGCAACGGGGATTAGGTACCCACCAGGTTTAAGGTTGCTGGATGGCATGGAACGGAGGCATGGGAATTAGGTACCCACCAGTTCAAGGTTGCTAGATGGCATGGAATGGAGGGAACGAGGATTAGGGACTCACCATGTTCAAGCTTGCTAGATGGCATGGAACGGAGGCAATGGGGATTAGGGACCCACCAAGTTCAAGGTTGCTAGATGGCATGGAAAGATGGTAATGGGGATTAGGTAACCACCAGGTTCACTGTTGCTAGTTGGAATGGAACAAAGGCAACGGGGATTAGGCACCCACCAGGTTCAAGGTTGTTTGATGGCATGGAAAGACAGCAATGGGGATTGGGTACCACCAGGTTCAAGGTTGCTAGATGGCATGGAAAGACAGCAACGGGGATTAGGGACACACCAGGTTCAAGGTTGCTAGATGGCATGGAACGGAGGCAATGGGGAGTAGGTACCCACCAGGTTCAAAGTTGCTAGATGGCACGGAAAGATGGCAATGGGGATTAGCTACCCACCAGGTTCAAGGTTGCTAGATGGCATGGAACAGAGGCAACGGGGATTAGGGACACACCAGGTTCAAGGTTGCTAGATGGCATGGAATGGAGGCAATGGGAATTCGGTACCCACCAGGTTTAAGTTTGCTAGATGGCATGGAACTGAGGCAACGGGTAATAGGTACTCACCAAGTTCAAGGTGGCTAGATGGCATTGAAAGACGGCAAGAGGGATTAGGTACCCACCATCTTCAAGGTTGTTAGATGGCATGGAACATAGCCAACGGGGATTAGGTACCCACCAGGTTTAAGCTTGCTGGATGGCATGGAACGGAGGCATGGGGATTAGGTACTCCCCAGGTTCAAGGTTGCTAGATGGCATGGAACTTCGGAGGCAACAAGAATTAGGGACCCACCATGTTCAAGCTTGCTAGATGGCATGGAAAGATGGTAATGGGGGTTAGGGAACCACCAGGTTAAATGTTGCTAGTTGGCATGGAACAAAGGCAATGGGGATTAGGTACCCACCAGGTTCAAGGTTGCTAGATGGCATGGAAAGACAGCAATGGGGATTAAGTACCCACCAGGTTCAAAGTTGCTAGATGGCATGGAACAGAGGCAACGGGGAGTAGGTACCCAGCAGGTTCAACGTTGCTAGGTGGAATGGAAAGATGGCAACAGGGATTAGCTACCCACGAAGTTCAAGGTTGCTAGATGGCATGGAACAGAGGCAACGGCGATTAGGGACCCACTAGATTCAAGATTGCTAGATGGCATGGAACGGAGGCAACGGGGATTATGTACCCACCAGGTTCAAGGTTGCTAGATGGCATGGAACGGAGGCAACAGGATTAGATACCCACCAGGCTCAAGGTTGCTAGATAGCATGGAATGGAGGAAATGGGTATTAGGGCCCCACCAGGCTCAAGGTTGCTAGATGGCATGGAACGGGGGCAATGGGGATTAGGTACCCACCAGGTTCAAGGTTGCTGGATAGTGTGTAACGGAGGCAATGTGTATTGGGTACCCACCAGTTTCAAGGGTGCTAGAAGGCATGGAACAAAGGCAACGGGGATTAGGGACCCACCAGGTTCAAGGTTACTAGATGGCATCAAATGGAGGCAACGGGAATTAGGTATCCACCAGGTTCAAGGTTGCTAGATGGCATGGAAAGACGGCATTGGGGATTAGGGACCCACTAGGTTCAAGGTTGCTAGATAGCATGGAATGGAGGCAATGGGGATTAGGGACCCACCATGTTCAAGGTTGCTGGATGGCATGGAACAGAGGCAATGGGGATTAGGGACACACCAGGTTCAAGGTTGCTAGATGGCATGGAACGGAGGCAATGGGCATTAGGGACCCACCAGGTTCAAGGTTGCTAGATGGCATGGAACGGAGGCAACGGGGATTAAGTACCCACCAAGTTCAAGGTTTCTAGATTGCATGGAAAGACGGCAACGGGGATTAGGTACCCTCCAGGTTTAAGGTTGCTAGATGGCATGGAACAGAGGCAACGGGGATTATGTATCCACCACATTTAAGGTGGCTAGATGGCATTGAAAGACGGCAACGGGGATTAGGTACCCACCAGGTTCAAGGTTGCTAGATGGCATGGAATGGCGGTAATGGGGATTAGGTACCCACCAGTTTCAAGGTTGCTAGATGGCATGGAAAGACGCCAATGGGGTTTAGGTACTTACCAGGTTCAAGGTTGTTAGATGGCATAGAACGGAGGCAACTGTGATTAGGTACCTACCAGGTTCCAGGGTGCTAGCAGGTATGGAACAAAGGCAACGGGGATTAGGGACCCACTGGATTCAAGGTTGCTAGATGGCATTGAAAGACGGCAACGGGGATTAGGTACCCACCAGGTTCAAGGTTGTTTGACGGCATGGAATGGAGGCAATGGGGATTAGGTTCCCACCAGGTTCAAGATTGCTAACTGTTATGGAATGACAGCAATGGGGATTAGGTACCCACCAGGTTCAAGATTGCTAGATGGCATGGAACAGAGGCAACGGGGATTAGGGACCCACCAGGTCCAGGGTGGCTAGATGGCATAGAACGGAGGCAACCGGGATTAGGTACCCACCAGGTTTAAGGTTGCTAGATGGCATGGAAAGGCGGCAATGGGGATTTGGGACCCACCAGGTTCACGGTTGCTAGATGGCATGGAACGGAGGCATCGGGGATTACGGACCCTTCAGGATCTTTCTAGGAAGCTGTTGTAGCCCAGTGTAGTGTCACTCTCAGTGTTTTCACTTCCTCTACTCCCGTCTCACAGGGTCCCCTGGCAATGGTATCGGCAGGAGATTGAGGGTGGCCCTCATCCAAGATACTTTCCCGTCAGATCATATCCCATCCATGGAAGCCAGGCTCCATGATGGCCCCCTGTCTCTGCCTCCAGGTATTCACACCCTTGAGTAGTCCCCTCCCCTATTTACCAGAGTTTGTCTCTGTGTCCAGTGGGATAAGGCAGAGTGATGGCATGTCACTTTCAAGAGGAAGTCAGACACTGCAGCTACTGTGCTGGGTGGCCCTCTGGCATTCTTGGGTTCTCCCTCTGGAAGAAGCCAGCTGCCAGGTCATACACAGTCTTTTGGAGAGATCTGCATGGCAGTGAACTAAGGCCTCCTACCATGATGTCATGAGTGAGCTTAGAAACAGAAGCTTCAGCCTCAGTCAAGTGCAGCCACAGCTGACAGCCTCCCTGTGACTCCTGAGAGGCCCTGAGCCACAACCACCTGGCAAAAATTGCTCCCAGATTCCCAACCCACAGGACTATGTGAAATACATGTTTCCTGTTTAGCTGCTGGGTTTGGGGTTCATTTGTTACACAGCAGTAGATAACTAATACACTATCCCCTCCCATGGCTCTCCTCAGCTCCTCCCCTATTTCTCATTCAAACAGATCCTTGAAGAATCATCCCAGAGATTCCTGAGCCTGTCTGAGGGAGCCCAGCTTGGGCTGAAGCAGGAGAGAGTCTCTATTACATACTGACTTCAGTTTTAGAGGGGGGATATCTCTTGACCGTATCCTCAGGGCCAGAGTAGGTGAGGAGGAGGGCCAGTTACTGTCTCTATGGTCTGAGTACACTTTGATCAAACCAAGAAAAAAGGGTATAACAGCCACTTCCTGAATGTTTGCAGCCTAGAGGAGTGAGAGCCACCTGGACTCCTGACTACTCTCCCTGGGGACGCTCGGACGCTCACTGCCTCACTCATCCCTGTCAGACAGAAGCGAATACCTTCTGTGGCTTCCCAGCTGTTTCACAGGTTCCTGCCACATGATAGACGCCAGAGTTGAGGCACACAAAACAGTTTGCTCATAGTCAGCTACCTTGATCAGTCCGACTTAAAGGAGAAAAACAACTATGACCTGGTGTTTCTCATGGCGAATGTCTTAGCCAAGCAGGAGACACGCTTGCTTTCTTCCAGTGGGTTGGGGTTTCTCAGTTTCATTAGTCGGGGCCTGCACTTCGCTGGAAGCTAAATACAACTGTGTATGTGTATACACAAGATAAAGATCTGGGCTCTAAACACTGAAATTTTGGCCAGGCACAGTGGCTCATGCCTGTAATCCCAGCACTTTGAGAAGCTCAGACAAGTGGTTCATTTGAGGTCAAGAGTTCAAGACCATCCTGGCCAACATGGTGAAACCCTGTCTATATGAAAAACCAAAAATTAGCTGGGTGTGGAGGTGGGCATGTTTAATCCCAGCTACTCGGGTGGCTGAGGCAGGAGAGTCACTTGAACCCAGGAGGCGGAGGTTGCAGTGAGCCAAGATGGCACCATTGCACTCTGTCTCAAAAACAAAAACAAAAAATTGAAATTCAGGCTAGGTGTAGCGGCTCACACCTGTAATCCCAGCACTTTGGGAGATTAAGGTGGGAGGATCACTTGAAGCCAGGAATTTGAGACCAGCCTGGGCAATATAGTGATACCTTGTCTCTACAAAAAAAAAAAAAAAAAAATTTGTTTTAAATAGCTGGGTATGACACTATGCACCTGTGGTCACAACTACTTAGGAGGGTGAGACAGGAGAATTGCTTGAGCCCAGAAATTCAAGGCTGCAGTGAGCTGTGTTCACACCACTGCACTCCAGCCTGGACCACAGAGCAAGACCCTGTCTCAAAAAAAAAAAAAAATACATTCAGAAAGATTAACTCCTCTTTGGGCTTAATCTCCTCCTCAGGTTCTCAGAGACGGAGGCTCATCCCAGCACTGTCCCTGGACACCTCCTCCCCGGTGAGAAAACCCACCAACAGCACAAGCCTCCGCTGGGTGGATGGCCCCTTGCGCAGCAGCCAGAGGGGCCTCGGGGAGCCCTTTGAGATTAAAGTCTATGAAATCGATGACGTGGAGCGCCTGCAGCGGCGGCGAGGGGGCACTAGCAAGGTGAGGCAGCCTCCTCCTTCCCCGCCCCGATGTGGTGGCAGCTCTCAGCAAGCCTGAGCAGGTGCCAGCTGCGGCCCTGGGGAAGTCGGCTCAGACCCAGCCTTCCCAGCGGGCTTCTGTCCCAGCAAAGGGCCTTGGGACAGAGGCTTTGGAGAGAGACCCGTGTTTCTCCTCCTGAAATGTTTTAACTCCAAAGCCAAGGGGTGCATGGCTGGTGATCTGCAGGTCTTGTGATCTGCAGGGCTTTTCTGGCTCCTTGAGGTTTCCCGTCTTAACCAGCCTTCGTCCATCTTGAAACACCTACCATCTGCTTTCCCAGTTCAAGAATGGTCTGTAATAGTCCTGCCTTGTGAGTTGTCTGAAGTGACTGGTCTGTCGAGGCAGAAATTCGGCTGGGATCACCTTGGCCTCTCGTACGTCTCCAGCCTGTTTCCATCTACGACACTCATAAGCGCTCCTTGTGGCGAGGGCTGGGTGTGAGCAGAAGGGCCTCTTCTCCTGTCCACCCCACCTCCTCCTCTGTCTGTGTGCTAGGAGGTCATGTGCTTCAACGCAAAGCTGAAGATCCTGGAGCACCGCCGGCAGAGGATCGCCGAGGTCCGCGCCAAGTACGAGTGGCTGATGCAGGAGCTGGAGGCAACCAAGCAGTATCTGATGCTGGATCCCAACAAGTGGCTCAGCGAATGTAAGGCCTGGGTTCCGTCCCATCGTCGTGACTCATGGGCCCGTGTGGCCCAGGGTGACAGTGACACAGGCCGAGTCTACGTCCTCGGTCACAGATGCAGGAGCGACCTGATCAGCCCTGCTCCCCTGGGGGTGGGCGGGAGGGGCTGGGACAGCGAGGGGTGGTGAATATCACTCTTGCAAGATTATTTAAGGGTCTCAGTCCAAGGCACATGAAAATGAGATTTCTCCCCCTGCACGGGGCAGATCACCCAGACATGAAGGCTGTGTGACACATCTGCTCCTCAGGCACAAAATCACCCTGCATATCTAGCCTGAAATAGACAAGAATATATAGAACCCTTCAGAGGATAGTGTGTACAATCCTAGAAAAGCCACATGGAGAACCCAGAAAGCAAGGAAAATGTTTGTGAGTGAAAAAATCATAATAACACCACAGCCACAGTGCTGTTTCCATTGAATGGGAAGCCCAAGATGACCATAACCATCTCGTAACAATTCAGGACAATTTTGCTGTCTTTGAAAGATGGATTCAATTGTCTCTCATTTGTTTCTGACCATTCCATTTAGCACAAAGTAAAACTTCAGCCTGGTCCCAGCTATTACACTGATGCAAGAGGCAGCGCTGGAAGACTCAGGCTGTAAAATACATTCCTGCCGCTCAGGTTCCCTCGGCCTCCCTTCCCATGCAGCCCTCCGCTCCGGCGGGCCTCCTTTGTAATGCACCCACCCCCTCCCCCTTCCAGTCTTCTTGGCCAGTGCGGGGGGTCTGCAGGTGGAGGCCGAAAGCTGAGGTTTATCTTCCAAAGCAGCTGGTTGAAAGCATATTGGGGTGAAATGGTCCTGGGTGGAAGAAAGTGTCAAGAACTGTAGGCCTCCCGGCCATATGGAAGCTCAGACTCCCAGCAGCTGCTTCTCTGCAGGAAGGAGGTAGTAGCATTGCCCGCAGTACTCACTGGATTCCTGGGGAAGTCTGTGGAGTATCCTGTAGTCTTCAGTTGCAGCACTTGCAGCTATGAGCACAGCCATACAGACCTGCTTTGGCTGGTGGCTTTTTCACACACTGGCTGGGGGCCTTGGGTAGGACACTTAACTCTGAGCCTTGATTTCCTTAGCTGTGAAATGGTAACGGTGATGGCAACGACACCACAGGGTGGTCGTGAGGTGTAAGCCAGCTCCTGTTGGTTCTCACTATGCTGCTTGGCCCAGGATGACAGTTCAGGACCTGGTAGTAATTATCATCTTCATCCCCAAGTTCAACAACATCCACATTCTCAACAGGAGACACTTCCTGGCTGGATGTGGCGGCTCTCACCTGTAATCCCAGCACTTTGGGAGGCCAAAGTGGGTGGATCACTTGAGCCCAGGAGTTCAAGATGACTGTGGCCACATGGCGAAACCCCATCTCTACCAAAAGTATAAAAATTAGCCAGGCATAGTGTGTGTGTGGTGGGGTGGGGGCGGGTGCCTGTAATCCCAGCTACTCTGAGGACGCTGAGGCAGGAGAATCACTTGGACCAGGGAGGCAGAGGTTGCAGTGAGCTGAGATCGCACCTCTGCGTTCCAGCCTGGGGGACAGAGTGAGCCCATCTTACAAAAGAAGGAGACATTTCCTTCGTGCCTGCTTTCATGATGCACTGAGCTGGATCTTCTGGTAGAAATTTGAACAAAGACATGAACTGGTCCTCTGAGGGCATTTTGTCCAAGGCACTGATGGGGAGGGCAGATGGGTGAGGATGCTGGTGAGTGTCTGCCCTTGGCATGTGCGTGGGGCCTTCTGCTTGTCCCTCTCCCTGCTCTGGACACCCCATTCCTTGTTTCAGGAATCCCTGGCCACTTCAGGGTCCCAGGGGCCTCCTTGCAGTCAGTTCTCCTTCATTTTTGCTATTTTCATTAACATTTTATTTTTAAGAACTGTTTATGCCCAAGGCAGAGTTGAAAATTATCTTCATCTCACAGAGTCATATTTTTTCCCAGGATGGGAGCAAGCTTAAACATCAATACATATGTGTTTAGATGCTTCCAGCAAACAGTTGCTTCCTTCTAGTCTTGGTACATGTCAGAAATCAGCGTTTTTGATGCCGAGAGAGAAAATGAACAGAAAGCAACATGAAAGGGAGAGATTGTTTCTTTAAGATGAATTGAAAACATTAATGAAAAAAGAATCAATGAGGCTGCATGCTGGCTATTCCCTGTGGGCAAGAGGCAGGGAATGGGCTGGAAAGATCCATTTTGAGTTTTAGCTTTTCGTTCTGGTGCCACTTTCAAGGTTGTCCAGTAATGGAGCCTGATGTGGCCGTAGAATGATGGCTCATTTGCTTTTTTGTTTTGGTTTTTAAATATTAAACTGGTATTCAGGCCCTCAAGTCTCCTTCCTGCTCTAGTGTTGATTACCTGTGTCACCTCATGAGCCATGTCACTGTCCAGAGCTCAGGGACCTTGTTTGCAAAAAGACGACAGCTTCCACTCTCATCCCAAGGCTTCCATAACGCATCACAGTTTCCAAATCAAGTTTGTGCTCATCTCATTTTTATTTTCTTCTTCACAGCAACTCAAGGCAGGCAGGTAGCAATGACCACTCTCAAGTCACTTTGAAGGACACAGTGCCGGCCCCAGAGCTAGCCCCTGGCCTTGGTTTCCAGGCCACCCATCACCTTTGGCTGCTGTCCATGCCTTCCCTCCTCATATTGGGACCCTGCTGGACCTCTGGAGCCTGGGCCAGGCAGCCCATCCCTCTGCCCAGCCACCTCTGGACAAAGTAGGGGACTTGAGGCCAGAAGGGGTGATCCCAGATACTTGCTCTTCAGGCTTTGAAGGACACAGACTTTCTACTCTGTGCAGGCCTGAATGTCAGGAAAGACATCAGGTTAGAATCCAGAATCATCCTTTCATAGAAGGAGGCAGAGGTCTAAATGTCATTCAACTGAGACTCCCCAAAGCGGGAGGGACTGTCGCCGCCTCAGCTTGAAGAAGTATTTACCTAATGGCTGATAGTGCTGTCTCAAACCCTGGGATGGAGACAGCTGGAGGGCGGGCTAGAATGTCACCTTATTGCTCAGTATCATCTCAAAAACATTAAGGATTTAAACACTGGTAGAGTGTCCCATTCCACCCAAGAGAGGCTGAGGATCGGGCAGGAGGGAACACTGCGGTTGCCTGAGGTAGGCACGTCAGATGCAAGGGGTAGATTGGGGGTGGCAGCTGCGGGCCGAGCAGTCGGGAGGTGCTTCTCGCCCCATCTGCTCTGCTCTCCATCAGGCTCTTTCTCTTCTTCAGTTGACCTGGAGCAGGTTTGGGAGCTGGATTCCCTGGAGTACCTGGAGGCACTGGAGTGTGTGACAGAACGCCTGGAGAGCCGCGTCAACTTCTGCAAGGCCCACCTCATGATGATCACCTGCTTCGACGTCACCTCCAGGCGCCGGTAGAGAGCCAGACGCTTGTCCTAGCGGTCCCCCTGCTCCCCAGGACTTCAGAGATGTCGCACGCCCCTCGGCCCTCTGTGCCGGAGCATCAGAGACAGTGAATGAGGATGAAGGTTGGTGGCAAGTCTGGAGTGAGAGTTGAGCGGAAGGCGAGTTTTCTTTTGTTTTCTGTAGGAAGGGTGCAAACGCCAAACCCCCATGGAAGGAGAAGATGATCGGAAGCCCGAGGGATGTCCACACCCTGTGAGACTGGAAAAAGCACTTTGAGGACCTTTACAGACCTTGTTTGTACATAAGAACTGCGAGCGGAAGAGACCTCACTCTTCTCTTGCTTTCGTGAGAAAGGAGTGGGGCGGGCGTAGGATTGCTGTGGAACGGGAACACAGAACAAGAAAGCAAGCCCCAGAGGGACTGATGAAGTGCCTTGCAAATCCTTATTATCCAAACCTTTATGTTCACACCTTCTCACGTACAGATGGTGCTAGTCAGGATGAAAACCACGAAACATTTTTGAAACGTATTTACAGCTCGTTTTCTCTTGGTGTTTTCTCCTATTTCTGACTTGCTGTTTCTAAGTAAGTTGTGTTTGTAGAGATATTTCCTAATCAGTATTGCTTCTGAATAAATGTTAACTGTCTTCTACGGTTATTCTGGTAAGGCCACTCAGAACATGGGACTTCCTCAGCACGAGCCAGTGTGTGCGCTTGTGAAGCAGGTTCGCAGCAGCAGGTGCCATTGATGCCACATCCCACGAGCAGCATGGTCAGGGCAGACCCGGAAGGTTGACGTGGGGCAGGCGCTGTAGAGAATAGGAGAGGAGACGGGCCTGCAGCTCTGTGGAAGAGGAGTCCTTTGCCACCTGGGTCCTCCCTCTCCTTGGAGGTGGGCTGTCTGTGTTCTGTCTAGAGCTGCCCCACTTTGGTCCTCACACACATGTGGTTCCATAGATCCACAGTTTTCATGGCCCTCAAAATTCGTACTCATTTTTATTCCAAAGACTTGAATGAAAGCTTGAACCAATTCACCAGAGCCATATTTCTTTCTTATTTTCTGGTGTTGTGAATTTATTAAAGTGGGTTTTCCCAGCTGAGAGACCTTGTCAAGTGTGTACATACTCAGAGACTCCAACTGTATTCCATCAGAACAAGGATTCTTGAGACTGTACAACTTGTCTGTTGTCCAGAGTACCTGAATTTCAGCCTCCTGTGTCCCAAAGCCTCTATACCAAGAAGCGACAGGCGTGTCCTCTCAGCCTTTGCCTCAACCCAAAGGCGGAGAGAGCGTGCTTTTCCCCTCCATAACTCTCTCTCACAACCCTGGAAAGGCAAAGTCGAATGACTATGGATGTCCAGGTCTTGGCTCCCACGACTCAAGACCTCAAATTCAGATGTTCCTCCCTCTAACAATTCCCTTAGGAATTATCATCCCCATTTTAGTGATGAAAACCTGGGGTACAGAGTGGTCAAGGGGTTTGCCTGATAAAAGCTGTGGTGCTGAGAGTGTAGCCCAGAATCCAAGAGTCCCTGCAGCCTTCACATGTAGGACGGTGCTTAGGGGGTTGCAGAATATGGTCCCCTTTCGCCCTCAAATGCGGCATATCTTCATGAGCCTATTTGCAAGCTAGGCTGTCTTCACTAATCAACAACTCAGCCCTAGCCACTCCCCAGGGGAAAAGAACCCACTGCATTTCCTGGTCAGTGTGTCTCTGGACACTGCAGCCCACAGGCTCCTGTGCTTTGAAGCCAGCTCCATGGGTCATGAGTCTGGCTTTGCACTTCCCTAAGAGTCTGCTCCTATGCGAACAGCAGACAGGCCCAGATCTGCTAGTGGAACAGGCTGAATGATGGTGAGAGGCTGCCCTGGAAGGGCTCCTTCTCCCCTCTGTGCAGCTCCCAAGTCTGACAGGTTTATTGCCCTGGGAAGCAGGACCTCCCTTAGCTCCTGGACCTCCCTTAGCTCCTACACCTCCCCTCGTTCTGCAGGACAGTCCCGTGCTCTGGGCTGGCCTCCGGCCTCACAGCACTGTGGAAGTGGCCTTCCTTAACAGAAACACCCTCGGAGCTTCTGGGCCAGAAGGGAAGCCGATCCTTTGAGGTTTCCATTGGGTATCTCCTGTTTGCTGGTTTCAAACATTTACTTCATGAAAAGCCTTTAATTGGAGCTTTTCAAAGGTGCATATTCTGTTTTTGTTGGAAACAAACTCATCTGATTAGTCATCAGGGAGCTTGGCATTCGCCCTGCCACATTTTCCCCTGAGGCTGCCATGCTGTACTGACTCTCGCATACCGAGGACAGGGCCTGGTGTCCTTCCTGGACGGAAACCAGAGGAATCCTTCCTGGGGGAGTGGCGTTCGGCTTGCCTCCTGCCTGTCTGCTTTTATCCATTTGTAGCAACTTTATGCTATAACAAAAGGTTGAATGAAACCAAGAGTTCTCTTACCAAGTCAGACTGGCTTCCCAAGACGCAGCCACAGAACCCCTCGCAGGACCCCGCAGGCATGTGAAGGAGAACACTCTACACTGATATCCTTTCTCTCTCCTCTCTCCCTTTTTTTTGACCTAAATAAGCTGCAGACATCTTAATTTAGCAATCCTGAGAAACCACGTGAAGAAATCATGCATTTTACATTATGATGCGCTTGTTCCCGTCTCTGCCCATACACTGACTACAGGGATGATGACTGGCCACTCTGAAGCACCCCAACAGCTGAAGGATGCCTCTTACAGTGGCCAGAGGTGAGAGTGTTCCAGGTCTCCTGTCGGTTTTGGTGACAGGTAACCCAGAAGGCAAGGGAAATGTCTAAGAGCCCATTTCTAAATTACCCACAAATGAAGGGACTAGAAAAAAAACGTGGATTTAAAATTAACATTTAGATGCATAGGTCTTAATTCCTTGTCTAAAACCTGTCCTCCTGACCCTGCTCCAAATACATGAGTGTGAGGTGGTAGCAGCAGCAGCAGAGCAAAACTAAGATCTAACAAAGGGCAATGGTGATACCGTTTCCCTGGGAGTAAGTCTGCATTGCATTTCATGATGGGGCTGCCTGCCGCCAGGGAGCGGTGGCGTGCTTTGTCACGGGCTCACGGACCCCACCTAAGAGCTGCGAACTGGATCTTCTTGTCCTTGAATTCCCCTCGACATCATGAGGAAGCTGTCTCTAACTTCCATCTCTTCCGAATTTGAACGGAACACCCTGCCTGGTGTTTAATTGCCAACTGCCATCCTTAACGTGGGGGAGCGTGAAGATGCAAATGCAGAGATGTGTCCCATCGTGACAAAGGTGGGAATCGTACCAGGAGCCCTGAGCCCAAGAAGGGATCAACAGCCATACATGGCAGCATGGGGAATTCCACAGGCAGGAACCTGGCCCGGTTTGTTGCAAATTAGCCTTAAACTTGAAGTCGAATACATTCTTATAAGGTGGCAGTGACTTCAGTCCGGCCGCATCCACCATCCAGGGTGGAGGTTCAAAACACCTTACACACACCTGCAAATCTCATGCCTGCTGCTCAGAGTTCTGTTTGTGTTGACAAAAAATGCAGTCACGCCCACCTGGGTGTGTGTCTCATGCCCCTGTAAAGCAGCCACCTGTGGGTAGAAGGCAAGGCTGGTGGGTCTGCACATTTGTTCACTGCAAATGCAGCCACCTAGACCAGCGGCCGCTGCTGATTATAGCGAGTGTTTTTAGGTTTCTTATTCCAAAAAGGATTTTAGACCGTAAAACCAATGACT
Organism: Callithrix jacchus; assembly: GCF_049354715.1. Lineage (NCBI taxonomy): Eukaryota > Metazoa > Chordata > Mammalia > Primates > Cebidae > Callithrix > Callithrix jacchus. The sequence continues at coordinate 40,510,311 of NC_133520.1, read as the reverse complement.
AAAGATGAGTTAATTTCCAAACTAAAAATGGAAGGATTCCTGCCTTTGCTCACTGTCCTTTCCTGCTGGACTAGTAACACACTATTGGAGCTCAGACAAAAAGAGTCCCTCGCTTTTGATGACAGTATGTCTTAAACCCTGAGACCTTGCCAGTGAGAAACAGGTTGACAGGTTGAAAGTCCTGCTCGCTATTAGTTGAGGCTAAGCCGTCTGCTGCCACTGTCCCTGGGCCTCCAGGCTGCCGCCAGGGTGTGAGGCCCAGCTGTCCTCTCACTGAGGGACACTCTTCAATGCCACCACATGGGAGTCTTCTGGGTGGGGTGGAAAGGCCAGTGCAGCCCACTTTTCTCTGCGCCAAAGGAAACAGCTGGGTGTTCAGTGTGGCTGATGCATGTAAATGGCTCTAAAATTCAGGGGGCTAAGGGGACAGGCGGTAGGGATGCAGCATTTCTTTGGATTCTAATGTCTCTTTTTTCCACCTCCAGAAAGTATCGGTCTACATTGGTGGGTAACAACTCATAAAGTGTATCACTTAGCAATCTTCCTGACAAAGGGACACATTTTAAAATTACAGCCTGTTCATGATTTCCATAATCATACAAGCATAATTCCAATCCAGGAGAAGTGACTGCAGCAAAAATGCTTTTTCCTAAAAATTCCTAGAAGCTAATTTATCCCTCCCTAAACAAGCACATTCCGCTTTTGGAGGCCCTACCTAGAACCTGCAGTGATGTCACAATATTGGACATAGTGGGGCGCAGGGCTGTATGGAGCCTTCGCTGATGCAATCCACATTCTCTAAACACAGTGGTTCCCAGTATCCACATGTGTGGAGGCATGTGCTGAAATGCCACACTCACATCTATGTCATGCACACACAGCAATTACCTTCAGCACTGACAAAGCCGCCTCCTCTCATTCGCCAAGCTGCTGACAGCCCGCATCGTCATACTCGATTTCTGAAGAAGTTATAATTTATGTGTAAATGCAGGATGTTGTCCCACAGCACTGCCTGTGTTCTTTGTTTACACGACACGGTTGGAAATGCTACCCAAGCGCTACGCGTTGAAGTGGAGGTTTGCTAGATCTGTCTGTGGCTATCTTTTTCTATGTTTTTCTCACTCTAGCAAAGTCTGTTCATGGAGTCATGGCCTGGGGGATAGGGAAGGATAGATAAATCAAGAGAATAAGGATTAGGGTCCAATCTTCAAGGTACAGGGCTGAGTTCAAAATCTAAGCTGTTTCTGTAGTAAGTAGCTGGATAGGAAAGATCCCTTCATTCTGAATTTGATGAGAATGGGCTTGGAAATCCACTCCCACAGGCTTGTGTGGAAGAGGATCCAACCTCTTCCTCCTGGTTCAACATTAAATTTCTGAGGAAAGTGCTGACAGTATTAGTTCCCTACATTTACCCACAACTCCCATCCTGCCCCTGGGGCTGCTGAAGGGAGTTTGGGAAAGCAACGTGGATATAAACAGTACCTGTTTTGCTTCTTTTCTGGAAAAAACAAAGCACTTTAGTGAGTCTGACAACCTTAAGGCATTCTGTCCCCTCCTGGATCCCTGAGTATCAAGGGTCAGTAGTCTTATTTGAGAGGTGGCTGAACTTAGGAGCAAAAGCCTTGAGCTAGGAACAAGGAAACTGGGTCACCAGGCCTGGTTCTGTCACTAGCTCTGCAACCTGGGGCGAGTGTCTTCACTTTGCTGGGCCTCAGGTTCCCAAGTGGAAGACAGGGGTCAGAACAGCTGCCCTTCTAGGATAACATAAAGAGAAAATGGTGTAAGTGACGGGAAGTGCTTTGAAGAAATTGAAGCTCTGCCTCGGAGCTGGGGACAGTCATTTACAGATGAAGAAACTGAAGTCAGGAGCCACTGACCGGCCCAAGTTCAGAGTGGTTTCATAGCCAAACTGGGACCTGAGTCCAGCTGCCCGGATTCTTCCCATTCGATCATGCTGCACCAGGTCTGTGCCGACATGAACACACACGTCATTCGTCTAACGTGTGTGCACACACATGGGTGCGTGTGTACAGGAGGCACTTGACATGGAGAAAGACACAGGACCGAACACCTGAGTTCTGGCTCCAGCTTTGACTCAGGTCCTGGCCGGGACCCAGTTCCTGGCTTCTCTGGAACAGGTTTTCTAACCTGTCAAATGAAGACGCTGTGCTAGCTGATCTTTGCGCTTCCTTCGAGCTCCAGGTCTCTGAGTCCACGATTAGTGATGTATGTATGTATATATAAATATGCTTATCTGTAGAAATGGGCCCACTGGAAAATTGGAGACAAGGCCTGCCCAGGTGCATTTATTGTGCCAGAAACAGCAAATTCCTAGTAAGTTTATGAAGTCTTGTTTGACAGTTCAATGGTAGTGCTGAATGTTACTGTCTGAGATCCACTGTTCAACCAGATAGGTGATTGGTGCCATTTAAAAAATTACTAGTTCACAAGTGTTTGCTGTTCAAATTCTTCAATAAAACTCATTTGTTAAAGTCAGAAATTAAACTCTTCTGTACTTGGGCAGGTCCCAACAGCCCCCTGCAGGCTGGTTTTGTGCATGGGCCTTTGCATAGATACATAAAAGTTAGGTGTTGGCTTGATCATGATAAATGTATGAGCAGGCTCCCTGGAGAACAGTCAAGAAAAAAGCGTTATAGTTCTCCCAAACTGGGGACATGAATCCATTAAGCTGTGTGGCATTTCCAGTGTAGACATTGTTTGCTGGCTGCGATCTCTTTTTGTGGCATATGAGGTGTAAAATGTTGTCAGAAAAGAACCTGGTGTTTAAAAGAATCAAACTGTGGTGGCATTAAATGTTCACTTTTATTCTACCCAGAGTCGCGAATTCCTCTTTATCCAGTACCTAGGGAGAAAGTGATTCAAGACCTGGGGGCGGGTGCTTCTCACTATAGCAACACCTTGGCCCAGTCTAGCCCCCCAGGCCTCTCAGGACCTCCCACTGGGCCCCCAACAAGTTCTGAAGATCAGCCAGGAGTGAGTGGATGTGTCAGCTAAGTCCCCGAGTCCCTGGACTTGCACCCTGAGAGTTGAACACTGGGAAGAGTATGGAGAAGCTTGTGGTGATAGTGTGCTATCTGCTGTTGCCCTCCCTCAGTCCAGTGTTTCTGGGGCTCACACAAAATAAGGGGATTTGCAGCCACTGCAGCCTGCTTGGGCCTGGATGCATGTGCCCCCGTTACAGGAGTGCTTGTCTCAGTTGTAACTGGGCATGTTCAGACAAGAAAGCAAAAACAGATCAGAACCAGGAAAGGTCTTCGAGGGAAGCACCTTCCCTTGAGGACAGTCTCCTTCCACTGCAGACACATTGCCCTGGGCAGCAATGAGGGACCATCCTAGGTGCTGATGCCACATCCATCCAATCAACTGAGTGCTCCACAGCCCCGAAACAGGGCAGCGTGGCCACTCAAAGCAAACACTCACTCTTCACTCCTAGCAAACCCTCTCTGCATCCCTGTCTCCTGCTCTGCCGTGCCTGCCTGGACATGCTCACCTCCCAGGCTCCCTGCTTTTCTTCTCGCCAAATCCTAGACAAGACCTACTGGCCTTCCTTCGGGTAAACTGAGCAGAAGTCACAGGGTTTTCTAAACATACCGCCTTCAACTGGAAGAGCAAGTGGGGGTGCTGCCAACCTGATCCTTTTCTTGAAGAAGAGAGAACAGAGAGGCAGCATATATTACAGAATTGTTTCTAACGCCCTAACTCCTCCCAATCCAAAACTCTCTCAGTTCTCTGCTGGCCTGTCATGGCCCATAACATACCTTGTCACCAGTTCATGTCAGAGTCTCTCCTCTCTGAAGAGGCTGGTGGGAAGGATATGTGTTGTGTGGCCATCAGAAGTAACTTCTCATTAGTGGAAAAACTATTGACATGTATAATCTGAGGTATATCTGTCTCTCAAACCATTAAACCATCAAAATTGTTCTTATTATGACTTTTATCCTTTCCATACTTTTTGATCCTGTCTCTTTGTCTCGGGGAGGACATGAACCAGTAGTCAGTGGCCATTCTGCCTCCCTTGGCCTCAGGATGCCCTTGGCCAGACCCTCCTGGTACTGGAAGGTCATGAAAAGCACAGCAATAGCAGGTCAGGCTACCCCTGCACCCGGACGCAGAAAATGCCTCCTCATCCATTCAGGGCCTGTTGCAGTGTCTGACAGGCCCACTTGTTTTTCTAGCTAAAGGCGCTGTTTCTAGAGACCCTTCTAAAGCTACAGAGCGCTGGGAGTACACATGCATTGGCCTGTCAAAGGCTGCAGTGCTCCTAACACCCATGGGTGTCTCTTGTTCTATAACCCCAGCAGCTAGAACAGAACCTGGAACATGGTGGGTGCTCAACCAATATTAGCCGAATGAATGAATGAATCAACCAATCAATTAATCAGCTTTGGGAGAAGAGGCAGCAACAACAGAAACCCGGTTGGAGTGTGCGCAAACGTCAGACTCCCTTGACAGGACCACAGGTCTGCATTCACCAAACACCTGCTGGGACTGAGTCCCTCTTCTCAGTGGAGAAGGAGCACCAGGCCCATGCAGGGCCAGACCCATGCCCTGGGCTTATTGTGCACATAACCTTGACCTCCGCAACCACTGACCAGCCTTGGCTCTCAAGCCTCCTAAGGCTTGTTTCTAAGAGATGAGTCGTCTTCAAGCCCTTGCCTTCCTTCTCAACATTTATCAAATGATCATTGAACAAACCCTGACTGCACACCCCTGCACAGTCACCCTGCTGCTTGCAGTGAACACAACAGATTCATGGCTCCCAGCACTCAGTGAAGTTGGCAAGCCCAGCTGGCACACAGGAACCCTGCTACAGACACGAGAACATGCCGCCCCACCGGGCAGGGTGAGCTCTCATTGGGGGCCCCTTTTCCTAGAACATGGGCCCTTGGCCGGGCCTCACCTCCAGAAGACTCTCCTTAAGGAGGAGGTTGAGAGGGCAGTGAGGCAGGGAGGGAGGAGACAGCCAGTGCCACTTGCAGGTTGCTTATTTCTCCTGCGGAAATTCAGTCCCCCCTCAGTCCCCTGCACCCCCGACTCTTCCAGCCTCCTCCCTGCAGCTGGTTGTTTAACAGGTGCATTTGCCAAGAGGTCAGGAACAGGCACCGTGAACATCCAGCCAGCTGAGCGGGGGTGGAGGAGGGCTGGGCTGTCCCCTGGGCGGCCACCTCACTGCTACCCGAGGAAGCTACGTAGGGGTCTGCCCGCATGCAGCGTAAGCAGGATGTCCCTTGTCTTGTTTTTCATTTAATAATAATTCCACTGCCTCTGCAGGTTCTGGCGAAGATGTATAAATGACACAGCTTTTGTGTGCTCAGAAGAAAAACTCAAAATAAAGGGCTTTATGCCAGATCTACAAACCCCCAAAGTCCCTGAAGACCCAGTGAGAGAAAGGCCTCTGCTTTTTAAAACTGGACTTTGAAAATATGGAAATTGAAAATTAAGAAGTTACCTAATCTCACCCCAAAGAGAAGCACTGTTATTATTTTATAGACACGCACACATGAGTGTGCACTTTTACACATTTGGGGTTTTCCTGGATGTGGTCCTTTTGAAAGCCTTTCTCCCTTTAATAATCCAACCATGTAGTTCTTTCCCCAGTCGGCAAGTGTGCTCTGACAACAGACTTTTAATGCCTGAGAACATTCCACCACGTAGATGGACCGATCTCATTTACACACATTTCCACAATTAACGGTTACACTATTGAACATAAACAAACACACACTGAATACAAGTCTTTTTTTTAATCCTGACAAGTCCCTAGGGAGAGATTCCTAGAAGTGAGATAGCTATAACAAGAATAAACCATTACGAGGCATTTTACACACATTGAGTGGCCATGCTTTAAACTGTCCAATCTGAATGGTGATTAGAAGCCTTCCCTGATGGCCCCAGATAGTCATCTCTGCCTCTCTTATGTCACCGATTCACTGATTTATTCATTCTACAAATATACATTAAGAAGCTCTGGCCAGGCGTGGTGGCTCACGGCTGTAATCCCAGCACTCTGAGAAGCCCAGACAGACAGATCACTGTGGGTCAGGAGTTCGAGACCAGCCTGGCCAGTATGGGGAAACCCCATTTCTACAGAAAATAACAAAAATGAGCTGGGTGTGATGGTGCGTGCCTATAATCCCAGCTACTTGGGCAGCTGAGGCATGAGATCACTTGAACCCAGGAGGCAGAGGTTGCAGTGAGCCGAGATCACACCACTGCACTCCAGCCTGGATGACAGAGTGAGACTCTGTCTCAAAAAAAAAAAAAAAAAAAAGAATCTCCGACATAGGACAGTGTGGCTATTGTAAGATGCACTACTGTAAGAGGTTCTTAGCGTATACCTCATCCCATTCTAATGCAGGCCGTGCGCATCGGTCCTTCAATACTAGTACCAGGAGGGTAGGGATGCTTTTGATGGCCCTCTGTGGTTAACACGGCGCTGGGCACAAAATCAGGTGAAGATTCAGAGGGTTTCCATAGCCACAGCTATCAAAGGGAATGGGACGTTACACACAGTAGGGGCATCTATACACTGGAAACATGTTTCTGGGGATTCTCACATGCATCTCAGCCCTTGCTGAGACTCTTAGATGAGGAGTCATGAAACCTGGGTGCTGGTTTGAAACTACCTGCAACTTGCAGATGACTTTGAGGGAGTCTCAGTGCACCCCTGGGCTCCGGCTCCTCATCTGTGTACTGACTTGCCCAGTTTCCCCTGGGCCTGTTCTGAGGATGGAGGAAGATGCTGTGGGTAGAAGCAGGTCACAGCCTGGTAAGTGCTCAGCAGACGTGGGTGCTGGGATAACAGACAGTCGTTTTAATAATTGGAACCAGATTCCGCAGGTAGCCTTACTTCTTTCCCAGACGGCGCCTGCTACAAGTTCCTTCATTCAGTACCTGCCTCATTCGCTCATATTATTGTTTTTAGAGACGGTCTTGCTGTGTTGCCCAGACTGGAGGGCAGTGGCCCAATCACAGCTCACTGCCACCTCAGACTCCTGGGCTCAAGCCATCCTCCTGCTTCAGCCTCCCAAGTAGCTCAGTGGCCCAATCACAGCTCACTGCCACCTCAGACTCCTGGGCTCAAGCCATCCTCTTGCTTCAGCCTCCCAAGTAGCTCAGTGGCCCAATCACAGCTCACTGCCACCTCAGACTCCTGGGCTCAAGCCATCCTCCTGCTTCAGCCTCCCAAGTAGCTCAGTGGCCCAATCACAGCTCACTGCCACCTCAGACTCCTGGGTTCAAGCCATCCTCCTGCTTCAGCCTCCCAAGTAGCTGGGACTACAGGCATGAACCACCATACCTGGCTAAGTTTTTAAAAATTTTTTGTAGAGATGGGGTCTCACTATGCTGCCCAGGCCAGTCTCAAACGCATGGCCTCAAGTGATCATCCTTCCTCAGCCTCCTGAAGGGCTGGAAAGCCACTCTGTCTGGCCCCAATCTTTTTTTTTTTTTCCTTTCTGAGATAGAGTCTCTCTCTGTCACCCAGGCTGGAGTGCAGTGGTGTGATCTTGGCCCACTGCAGCCTCCGCTTTCTGAGTTCAAGTGATTCTTGTGCCTTAGCCTCCTGAGTAGCTGGGATTACAGGTGCCCGCCACCACGCCCGGCTAATTTTTGCTTTTTTTTGTAGAAATGGGGTTTCACCATGTTGGCCAGGCTGGTCTTAAACTCCTGACCTCAGGTGATCCACCTGCCTCCCAAAGTACTGGGATTACAGATGTGAGCCATCATGCCTGACGCCATTCTTTTGAGAATATTAGTGACTTCCATCTGTTGGAAGCAGGCTGGAGTACACATCACACCATCCCTAATCTTTCATGTGGTTTGCTTAATTCATTCCCAGGAAGTCTCAGGGGTTCTGCAACAGGTATAAAACTGTTAACAAAGGTGCCCACAGTGGTCCCAGAGACGGCGCCCGTGTGCTGGGTGGAGTCCCCCTCTCATCCCCAGGCACGCAGAGGAGCGTCTGCATGAAAGCCTCACCCAGGCCAACTCTGGCGGCAGAAGGAGCCAAGCCTGCATCAGCAGAGGGGACGCCTGGCTGAATGGAGTGCTGGACCTAGAACCCAGTACCAACAGTGACAGGTCCCTGGCTTGCTGGGCGCTGATACCATCTCATGCAAGGATGGTGTGCCTGTAATAGTTTTGAAGTCAACCACATGTCTTTAACTCCACTTGTTTTCACCAAAAAAAAAAAAAAAAAAAAAAATTTCTAAATGGTCCACAGGTTCATTCCTGAGCCTCCTGGTTAGATTTAGGTCACGATATTTAAAATGCTTACTACAGGGACCTCTGGAGTATCAATTCCTGAAACCAGGCCATCAGATGCTGGCTCACCACCCCTGGATTGAGGATTCCAGATTATCACTGTGGAAGCTAACACACACATACAGACACAGACACAGACACAGACACACACACACACACACACACACACACACACACACACACAGTTTATACCAAGTACTTTATGAAATAAATTATTACCCAAATATAGACCAGTATTCAGTATTCAGTAGTCTCCAGCCACCACTGGGGAGAAGCACCAGGCCCTACTCAGCACGCAGCTGTCCCTCACACCCTGAACCTCAGTGGGGGCCGGAAGAGCCACAGAGGCCGTCGCTCATACCCTCTCCTGCAGCCTTCATGTGAATGTGGACCTGACTTACCGTTTTCTACACCAAAACAAAGCAGATAATAATAGAGTCTTTGCCTAACACTGTGTCTCAGTGGCACTGTGCACTCAACACGTGTGTATCTGTCGGAAGGCAAGGCAACTCCCACCCTGGAGGAACACGCCTATAGCACGTCCTGCCCGGCCTAGCCCCTCCCAGGCTGCTCAGGTGGTGTTTCATGGAGCTTAGCTGCAGACGTTCCTGGGTGAGCACCAGGTGAGGAGGGAGCGGACGAGGTGGTGGACGCTGACGGCCCTGCTAGGAACCACTGCTCTGCATCCAAACCAGGCACAGAAGGGTGGCATAGGCAGCCCGGTTACCCGAGCAGGGACACAGCCATAATGAGTAAGGTGTTCCTAAATTTGGGCTCAGAACTCTCTGAAATACCCACCTGCTCCTCACACCAAGGTTCCCCAGCTGCTCTGGGAGTGCCAACCACCAGGGAGGATTAGCGCCCAGTTAGCTGCCCATGGCCTGAGTGACTTCAGTGACCAGCTAATCAGAAGTCACCAGCCTAAAGGAGCTGCTGATTTATTTTCTATTTTTTTGAGAATAGTGTTTTAATTCTAGAGGAAAGAGGAAAACATATCCATCTGTAGAAGCTGAACCTGCCTTGAGTGGGCAGCAGACAAGCTGGGGCCCTGGGATTCTGAGTGGTCAGAGGAGGCTGGAGCCAGCACGGGTCAGACGCTGAGAGGAGGCAGATTTAACCCTCACCACAGTTTTGCTCAACAGCTGGGTTCCTGCCCCACAAGCTTCCTTTTCAGAAGCCTGAAAACATAGAGCGGGTTAACCAACACCCTCAATTCCCGACCGGCCCCTTCTTGCCTGCGGATGTGTTTGGGAAGCCAGGGACAGAGAACATCGTCATTGATCGCGCTTTACTAGCAGTGCGTGAAATTTACGGGTGTGCTGCCGAAGCCTGAATCAGCAGTTCAGATGGTAAGTGCGACAGCAGCTCAGAGAAGGGAGCAGCTGAAAAACCTTAGAGCTGGCACACCACCTCTGATGACATCCAGCCTTGCCCTGTCTCCAGGTGGCTGTGCTCCTAAACCATGACAAATGACTAGGAAGTTTTCTGCTCAGGGGAGTCCTGGGGGAAGGAAGATGCTTTCTCCCTGCAGGTGCATCTGAAGGCACTCAGACAGAGGCCCCTCCCTGCAGCCTCCAGAGCCGTCGCGGGCTCTGGGTCGGTGACAGTCATGTATTATTTAAGCACAATTCAGCCTCCCTCCCCCTCCCATGTAAATTGGTTGCTATGCACTGAATCCAGCTTCCTGTTTCTACACATACACACATCCTTTTGGCTCCATTTCTCTGGAGGACCAGCTAACACAGGCCACCACCCCTCCATCACTACAGGCTTCCTTTTTCCTAGTAAGCACTCCCTTTGGGAGAGTCCAGTAAGAAAAAAAGAAAAATACCTCATTAGGCCCTTCCACATCAACACGGACTGCGTGAACCCTAATTATTGCACCTGAATTATTCTTTTCTAGTTGCAAAGAAGGGAATCTCTAAGGTCTTTATTAAAACCTACAAAACCTCTAAAGAATGGTAAAATGAGAAGGCTTGAGTTCTTTTTGCACTGACAGGAACATAAATAAGTCCTGAGGCCATCTGGACTGCAACCAGGTGAGCCCAGCACAGCTTCCCAACATCCCCCTTGAAGGGAAGAGGCGGAGAGCAGGGAGACGGTACCGGTACCGCCGCCTCTGATGTCAGCACCACCCGCTGAGGTAAGCATTAGCTCATGCCTTTGGCCAAGGGCAACTTAGAAAGTGAGAGGGAAAGTGAGAAAGGCATTTGGAGGAGACAGGGAGGAGGACTCGGCTGCTGGTTCATTCGTACATTCATTGCACAAATATTTATTAGCTACCGCAATGTGTCAGATGTGGCCTCTGTTGAATTTAACCACCTCTTTAAAGTCCTTATCTCCAAATACAGTCACATCCTAAAACACTAGGAGTGAGGGCTTCAATATATGAATTTAGGGGAGACCACCTCAGCTCATAACAGTGAATTCCCTTTTTTTTTGAGATGGAGTCTCTCGCTCTGTTGCCCAGGCTGGAGTGCAATGGCGTGATCTCGGCTCACTGCAACCTCCACCACTTTTTTGTATTTTTAGTAGAGACGGGGTTTCCCCAGCTTGGCCAGGCTCATCTTGAACTCCTGACCTCGTGATCCACCTGCCTTGGCCTGCCAGCAGTGAATTTCTTCACATTCTCATCTCCTCCCTCTTGCAAATCAAATACCCTCTATATTTTGGCAACTGGCAATGGATGGTCACAATATGGCCTACGACCCTCATGTCCTGACCACCCAGAGACTGGCGCTCGTGGCGGAGAGTCCACCGCTGACCACGTATCTGCGTTTGCTCACATGCGGCCTCATTGCTAGATGGCAGATTCTGATTGGGCAGAGACATGTCGGTTTCCTTAGTACCTAGCAAACCGTCTTGCATTGGGTACACATTCAACATACTTTCAGTGGGGAATGAATTCTGCTAACAGGGAATCTGAAGGCCTTAAAGCCAGAACAGCAAAGAACTGAATCACGTTTAATCTTTTATATGGATTAGAAACGCATACTCTCCATATAGGAAGTGCAAACTCAGAGTGAAGTCCAAGAGAATGGTTTTAACACGTAACTGCACTGTGATCAGTCAATGTTCCTGAAACACAGAACCATCCAATAAGGAGGAAGGTAAGATGGCGGAATAGGAACAGCTCCCACTGCAGCTGCCAGAGAGATCGACGCAGAAGGCGGGTGATTTCTGCATTTCCAACTGAGGTACCTGGTTCATCTCACTGGGACTAATTGGACCTGGACAAGCAAACCTGATAGACATTTACAGAACGCTCCACCACAAATCCACAGAATACATCACACCTACTCTAAAGTTGGCCACATAATTGGAAGTAAATCACTCCCCAGCAAATGCAAAAGAATGGAAATTATAACAAACAGTCTCTCAGACCACAGTGCAATTGAATTAGAACTCAGAATTCAGAAACTAACTCAGAACCACACAGCTTCATGAAAACTGAACAACTGGCTCTTGAATGTTGACTGGATAAACAATGAAATGCAGGCAGAAATAAAGAAGTTCTTCAAAACCAACGAGAATGAAGACACAATGTACCAGAATCTCTGGGACACATTTAAAGCAGTGTCTAGAGGAAAATTTATAGCAATAAGTGCCCACATGAGAAGCAAGGAAAGATCTGAATCAACACTCTATCGTCAAAATTGAAAGAGCTAGAGGAGCAATATTAAAAAAACTCAAAAGCTAGCAGAAGACAAGAAGTAACTAAGATGCGAGCAGAACTGAAGGAGATAGGGACACACACACAAAAAAACCACTTCAAAAAATCAATAAATCCAGGAGCTGGTTTTTTGAAAAGATCAACAAAATAGACCACTAGCCAGATTAATAAAAAAGAAAAGAGAGAACAACCAAATAGATGCAATAAAAAATGATAAAGGGGAAATCACCACAGATTCTACAGAAATACCATCATCAGAGATTATTACAAACAACTCTATGCACATAAACCAGTAAGCCTGGAAGAAATGGATAAATTCCTGGACACTTAGACCCTCCCAAGCCTAAACCAGGAAGAAGCTGAAACCTTGAATAAACCAATAACAAGGGCTGAAGTGGAGGCAGCAATTAAGAGCCTACCACACAAAAAAAGCTGAGGTCCAGATGCGTTCACAGCCGAATTCTACCAGATACACAAAGAAGAGCTGGTACCATTCCTTCTGAAACTATGCCAGACAATCCAAAAGATGGAATACTTCCCAAATCATTTTATGAGACCAACATCATCCTGATACCAAAATCCTGCAGAGACTCAACAAGAAAAGAAAACTTCAGGCCAATATCCATGATGAACATAGATGCAAATATCTTCAATAAAATACTGGCAAGCTGATTGCAACAGCACATCAAAAGCTTATCCACATACGCAAGTCTATAAAAGTAATTCACCACATAAACAGAACCAAAAACAAAAACCACATGATTATCTCACTAGATGCAGAAAAGGCCTTTGACAAAATTCAGCAGGTCTTTATGTTAAAAACTCTCAATAAACTACGTATCGAAGGAACATATCTCAAAACAATAAAAGCTATTTACGACAAACCCACAGCCAATATCATACTGAATGGGCAAAAACTGGAAGCATTCCCTTTGAAATCCGGCACTACACAAGGATGCCCTCTTTCACCACTCCTATTTAATATAGTACTGGAAGTTCTAGCCAGAGCAATCAGGCAAGAAAAAGAAATAAAGGGCATTCAAATAGGAAAGGTGGAAGCCAAACTGTCTCTATTTGCAGACGACATGATTGTATATAGAAGACTCCATCATCTCAGCCCAAAATCTCCTTAAACTGATAAGCAATTTCAACAAAGTCTCAGGATACAAAATCAGTGTGCAAAAATCACAAGCATTCCTATACACCAATAACAGACTTAAAGAGAGCCAAATCAAGAAAAAAACTGCCATTCACAATTGCTACAAAGAGAATAAAATACCTAGGACTACAACTAACAAAGGATGTAAAGGATCTCTTCAAGGAGAACTACAAACAACTGCTCAAGGAAGTAAGAGAGGACACAAACAGATGGAGAAACATTCCATGGTCATGCTTAGGAAGAATCGATATTGTGAAAATGGCAATATTGCCCAAAGGAATTTACAGGTTCAACGCTATCCCCATCAAGCTACCAATGACCTTCTTCACAGAACTGGAAAAAAACACCTTAAACTTCATATGGAACCAAAAGAGACCCCATATAGCCAAGTCAACTTTAAGCAAAAAGAACAAAGCTGGAGACATCACGTTACCTGACTTCAAACTATACTACAAGGCTACAGTAATCAAAACAGTATGGCACAGGCACCAAAACAGAGATATAGACCAATGGAACAAAACAGAGGCCTTGGAGGCACCACCACACATCTACAACCATCTGATATTTGACAAACCTGACAAAAACAAGCAACGGGGAAAGGATTCCCTGTTTAATAAACAGTGTTGGGAAAACTGGCTAGCCGTGTGCAGAAAGCAGAAACTGAACTCCTTCCTGACGCTTTACACTAAAATTAACTCCAGATGGATTAAAGACTTAAACATAAGACCTAACACCATAAAAACCCTAGAAGAAAACCTAGGCAAAACCATTCAGGACATAGGCACCGGCAAGGACTTCATGACTAAAACACCAAAAACATTGGCAACAAAAGCCAAAATAGACAAATGGGATCTAATGTAACTCCAGAGCTTCTGTACAGCAAAAGAAACAATCATTAGAGTGAACCAGCAACCAAAAGAATGGGAAAAAAATTTTTGTAATGTACCCATCTGACAAAAGACTTATATCCAGAATCTACAAAGAACTAAAACAGGCAAAGAAAAAAAAAAAAACCCATTCAAAAGTGGGTGAAGAATATGAACAGACACTTTACAAAAGAAGACATACATGAGGCCAACAAACATATGAAAAAATGCTCATCATCACTGGTCATTAGAGAAATGCAAATCAAAACTACATTGAGATACCATCTCACGCCAATCAGAATGGCGATCATTAAAAAATCTGGAGACAACAGATACTGGAGAGGATGTGGAGAAATAGGAACACTTTTACACTGCTGGTGGGAGTGTAAATTAGTTCAACCATTGTGGAAGACAGTGTGGCGATTCCTCAAGGACCTAGAAATAGAAATTCCATTTGACCCAGCAATCCCATTACTGGGTATATATCCAAAGGATTATAAACCGTTCTACTATAAGGACACATGTACATGAATGTTCATTGCAGCACTGTTTACAATAGCAAAGACCTGGAACCAACCCAAATGCCCATCGATGATAGACTGGACTGGGAAAATGTGGCACATATACACCATGGAATACTATGCAGCCATCAAAAACGATGAGTTCGTGTCCTTTGTAGGGACATGGATGAACCTGGAAACCATCATTCTCAGCAAACTGACACAAGAACAGAAAATCAAACACCACATGTTCTCATTCACAGGCGGGTGTTGAACAATGAGAACACATGGACACGGGGAGCGGAGCATCACACACTGAGGTCTGTGGGCAGTACTAGGGGAGGGACAGTGGGGGGTAGGGAGGTTGGGGAGGAATAACATGGGGAATAATGCCAGATATAGGTGATGGGGATGGAGGTGCTGAACCACATGTATGTACCTATGCAACAATCTTGCATGTTCTTCACATGTACCCCAGAACCTAAAGTGCAATAAAATAATAAAAAAAATAAAAAACGTGATTATCTCAATAGATGCAGAAAAGGCCTTAGAAAAATTCAACAGTGCTTCATGCTAAAAACTTTCAATAAACTAGGTATTGACAGAATATATCTCAAAAATGAGAACTACTTATGACAAACCCACAGCCAATATAATATTGAATGGACCAAAAACTGGAAGCATTCCCTTTGAAAACAGACACAAGACTAGGACGCCCTCTCTTACCCCTCCTATTCAACATCGTATTGGAAGTTCTGGCCAGGGGAATCAGGCAAGGAAAGAAAGAAAGGGAATTTAATTAGGAAGAGAGGAAGTCAGCTTGTCCAGGTTTGCAGATGACATGATTGTATATTTAGAAAACCCCATCGACTCAGCCCAAAATCTCCTTAAGCTGATAAGCAACTTCTGCAAAGTCTCAGGATATAAAATCACTGAAATAGTCACAAGCATTCTTATACACCAATAACAGACAAACAGCCAAATCATGAGTGAACTCCCATTCACAATTACTACAAAGAGATTAAAATACCTAGGAATACAACTTACAAGGGATGTGAAGGACCTCTTCAAAGAGAACTACAAACCACTGCTCAGGAAAATAAGAGGACATAAACAAATGGAAAAACACTCCATGTTCATGATAGAAAAAATCAGTATTGTGAAAAAGGCCATACTTCCCAAAGTAAGTTACAGAGTCAATGCGATCCCCACCAAGCTACCATTGACTTTCTTCACAGAATTGGAAAAAACCACTTTAAATTTCATATGGAACCCACAAAAACCCTGTATAGCCAAGACAACCCTAAGCAAAAAGAACAAAGCTGGAGGCATCACACTACCTGACTTCAAACTATACTACAAGGCTACAGTAACAAAAACGGCATGGTACCGGTACCAAAACAGAGATATAGACCAATGGAACAGAACAGAGGCCGCAGAAATAACACCACACATCTACACCAATCTGATCTTTGACAAACTTGACAAAAACAAGCAACGGGGAAATGATTCCGTATTTAATAAATGGTGTTGGGAAAACTGGCTAGCTAGCCATATGCAGAAAGCTAAAACTGGATGCCTCCTTACACCTTATGTAAAAATTAACTCAAGATGGAATAAAAACTTAAACATAATACCTATATAATACTCAAAGGATGACAAATGATTCTACTGTAAAGACACATTCACAAGTATGTTTATTGTGGCACTGTTAACAGTAACAAAGACTTGGAACCAACCCAAATGCCCATCAATGATAGACTGGATAAAGAAAACGTGGCACATACACACCATGGAATACTATGCAGCCATAAAAAAGGATGAGTTCATGTCCTTTTCAGAGACATGGATGAAGCTGGAAACCATCATTCTCAGCAAACTAACACAGGAACAGAAAACCAAACACTGCATATTCTCACTCAGTGGGAGCTGAACAATGTGAACACATGGACACAGGGAGGGGACCATCACACACCAGGGCCTGTCGGGGTGGGAGTCTGCGGGAGGGATAGCATTAGGAAAAATACCTAATGTAGATGATGTGTTGGGTGCAAAAAACCACCATGGCATGTGTATACTTACGTAACAAACCTGCACATTCTGCACGTGTACTCCAGAACTGAAAGCATCATAATAAAAGATGTCTAGTACAATGCCTGTATAGAGCAATAAAAATTACCATTAAAAAAAATCCAGGCAAGCCTCGGTGGCTCACGCCCATAATCCCAGCACTTTGGGAGGCCAAGGCGGGTAGGTCACAAGGTCAAGAGATTGAGACCATCCTGGCCAACATGGTGAAACCCTGTCTCTACTAAAAATACAAAAAATAGCTGGGTGTGGTGGCACATGCCTGTAATCCCAGCTACTTGGGAGGCTGAGGCAGGAGAATTGCTTTCACCCTGAAGGTGGAGGTTGCAATGAGCAGGCCACTGCCTTCGAGCCTGGTAACATAGCAAGATTCCGTCTCAAGAAAAAAAATCCAATAACCATCTAATATTAAATGTATGAAAAAACTACCTAAATCCCAGGGTCATGTTGCTTGTCGCTTGACAGAACACAATTTTCTTGTCTTATTTTTATTCACATTCATGATCAGACACGCATGTGCAGCCCCATGAATATCGGTGTCGATACCTGGTTTCTAGAGGAGCGTCTCCAAAGGTAGGACGCCCACATGCTTGAATAGCATCTTACAAAACTCAGCACATGATTGTGCACAGATGCATTCAAATCGTGAAATCTCTCAGAATGGAAAGTATTCTATCTTTCCCCCCAGGTTTTGCTTATTAATGACCCAGCCAGGCTTTCTCATACTGTCTTGTGCTAGAGGCATTGACTCCTCACATGTGAAAAATAAAATTCCTAGAAATGCCTAAAGAAGAAATAAAACAATCAAAGTGGTTGATGCTTAGAAAAAAAGGTCATTCCAATCCACTCAAGTGGGCCGTGCTTCTTAACTCAGCCACAAGGAAATCCCAATTCATGCAAAAGTAATTCTGTCTTCATTATTCCACAGTCCAGTGGGTGTCTATGATAATTTGAGTACTCCTTTCTTGAAAAGAGAAGATCAGCACATGTGTCTTTAATGATACATTCCTCTTGGTCTTGCTGAAATGCTACATTAGTAACTGCGTTTGATTGCGCTGGAACCTGTCTCAGGCCCCCTACTGATGCTCTTACAGGCCATTATTAATGCGTACCCCTTCAGGGGCTGTAATTTGGGACTCAATTTGCCATAAAATTGTCCTAAGTGTCACCTTAGTAATCGGAGATCACATGACCCATGAAACACATTGAAACGAAAGATGGCACCTCTTGGAAATGAATGTCAAATTTTCCCCAATAGTAAAAAGGCACTAGCCATTGTATTTGAAGCGGATTTCACGGTGCCTCGAGATGGGGAGGGGTTAAGACGTTCCCTACTCACATTCCTTGAGCGGGGCCTGCGAGGCCTCAGGGCAGAGCCCTCACCTACCATGTATACTAAAGACTCAACACAGACTCTGATAATTCAGCCATCCCTCAGGTGGATTTTGATGGTGCTTATCTTTTTAATCAAAAAGCCACATGTGGTCTAGCAAAGGAGTCTTATCCTAATTCCAGCTACCAAAAGGTAGGTTAGATGTCAAGTCTGGCACAACAAAAGGCAGTCTGATTAATCATGGAAACGCAAATCACACCACAATGAGACACTGTTTCACACCTTTTAGGATGGCTATTACCAAAACAACAGAAAATTACAACTGCTGACAAGGATGTGGAGAAATGGAGCCCTTGTACATTGCTAGTGGGAATGTAACATGGTGCAGCTGGTAGAGAAAACAGCACAGTGGCTCCTCAGAAACCAGAAACGTAGGATCACTATTAATCTATGACCCAGCAGTTTCACCTCTGGGTTTAACCGAAAGAACTGAAAGCAGGGACTTGGATAGATATTTGCATATCACTGTTCATGGCAACATTATTCGCAACAGCCAAAAAGTAAAAATAATCTAGACGTCTATTGGCAGATGAATGGATAAACAGAAGCGGATATAGACATACAACAGAATATTACTGCATCTTAGAAAGGAATGAAATTCTGACACATGCTGCGCATGAACCTTGAAGACATGATGCTAAGTGAAATAAATCAGGTATAGAGAGGCAAATAATGTAGGATCCCACTTACACAAGGTACACAGAGTAGTGAAATTCACAGGCAGAAAGTGGAATGGGGCTTCCCCTGGTGGCATGGGAGTTACTACTGTGTAATCGTATGTAGTTTCAGTTTGGGAAATGAAAACATCTGAAAAGTGAATGATGGGGACAGTAGCAGAACAATGTGAATGTTCTCAACGCCACTATGTTTTACATTTTAAAATGGTTAAAATGGTAAAGCGTACATTATGTACATTTTACAATAAA
The DNA here is from genome assembly GCF_049354715.1 of Callithrix jacchus. Taxonomy (NCBI): domain Eukaryota; kingdom Metazoa; phylum Chordata; class Mammalia; order Primates; family Cebidae; genus Callithrix; species Callithrix jacchus. The sequence goes on along the minus strand of NC_133520.1, from coordinate 40,491,420 downwards.
TTTTTTAAGGTAGATTGGTTGTCAAAATATCAAAATTTCACATCTGAATGGGCAAAGGCCAAAATGAATGAAATGTGGGAGTACCCCGGAAAACTCCAGGCATTTGGACTGCCATCTTGAAACTGTGCTGAGGTAAGATAGCTCAAGACCACGATGTCCTGGGGAGGTGGTGGCAGGGACACAGAGTTGGAGAGAAGGTCAAGTGTCTGCCCCTTTCCTTCAGAAAAGCACACAGTGGCAACCTGTTCACCTTCAGCCTTGCTGCTCGGACCACAGAGGACACCAGAACGAGCCCCTTTGTGTATCCCATGGGCTCGGATGGAAACATTAGCCAAATCAACTACTTTGTGGCCTTATTCTACAGCAGTTATTTCTGTTGTTCCTTCTGTTCCTGGTGACTTTTTTTTTTTTTTACTTCTTGTTATGTTTTTTTTTTTTTTATTTATTGGATTTTAGGTTTTGGGGTACATGAGCAGAGCATGCAAGACAGTTGCATAGGTACACACATGGCAGTGTGCTTTGCTTTTCTTCTCCCCTTCACCCACATTTGGCATTTCTCCCCAGGCTATCCCTCCCCACCTCCCCCTCCCACTGGCCCTCCCCTTTTCCCCCCAATAGACCCCAGTGTTTAGTACTCCCCTTTCTGTGTCCATGTGTTCTCATTTTTCATCACCCGCCTATGAGTGAGAATATGCGGTGTTTCATTTTCTGTTCTTGTGTCAGTTTGCTGAGGATGATGTTCTCCAGATGTATCCATGTCCCTACAAATGACACAAACTCATCATTTCTGATTGCTGCATAATATTCCATGATGTATATGTGCCACATTTTTCCAATCCAGTCTATTAACAATGGGCATTTGGGTTGATTCCAGGTCTTTGCTATTGTAAACAGTGCTGCAATGAACATTTGTGTACATGTGTCCTTATAGTAGAAGGATTTATAGTCTTTTGGATATATACCCAGTAATGGGATTGCTGGGTCAAATGGAATTTCTATTTCTAAGGCCTTGAGGAATTGCCACACTGTCTTCCACAATGGTTGAACTAATTTACACTCCCACCAACAGTGTAAAAGTGTTCCTTTTTCTCCACATCCTCTCCAGCATCTGTTGTCTCCAGATTTTTTAATGATCGCCATTCTAACTGGCGTGAGATGGTATCTCAATGTGGTTTTGATTTGCATCTCTCTGATGACCAGTGACGATGAGCATTTCTTCATATGATTGTTGGCCTCATGTATGTCTTCTTTCGTAAAGTATCTGTTCATATCCTTTGCCCACTTTTGAATGGGCTTGTTTGTTTTTTTCCTGTAAATCTGTTTGAGTTCTTTGTAAATTCTGGATATCAGCCCTTTGTCAGATGGGTAGACTGCAAAAAATTTTTTCCCATTCTGCTGGTTGCCGATCCACTCTAGTGACTGTTTCTTTTGCCGTGCAGAAGCTGTGGAGTTTCATTAGGTCCCATTTGTCTATTTTGGCTTTTGTTGCCAATGCTTTTGGTGTTATGTTCATGAAGTCCTTGCCTACTCCTATGTCCTGGATAGTTTTGCCTAGATTTTCTTCTAGGGTTTTTATGGTGCCAGGTCTTATGTTTAAGTCTTTAATCCATCTGGAGTTAATTTTAGTGTAAGGTGTCAGGAAGGGGTCCAGTTTCTGCTTTCTGCACATGGCTAGCCAGTTTTCCCAACACCATTTGTTAAACATGGAATCCTTTCCCCATTGCTTGTTTTTGTCAGGTTTATCAAAGATTGTATAGTTGTATGTATGTTGTGTTGCCTCCGGTGCCTCTGTTTTGTTCCATTGGTCTATATCTCTGTTTTGGTACCAGTACCATGCTGTTGTGATCACTGTAGCCTTATAGTATAGTTTGAAATCTGGTAGTGTGATGCCCCCCGCTGTGTTCTTTTTGCTTAGAATTGACTTGGCTATGCGGGCTCTCTTTTGGTTCCATATGAAGTTCATGGTGGTTTTTTCCAGTTCTGTGAAGAAAGTCAATGGTAGCTTGATGGGGATAGCGTTGATTCTGTAAATTACTTTGGGCAGTATAGCCATTTTCACGATATTAATTCTTCCTAACCATGAACATGGAATGTTTCTCCATCTGTTTGTGTCCTCTCTGATTTCGTTGAGCAGTGGTTTGTAGTTCTCCTTGAAGAGGTCTCTTACGTTCCTTGTGAGTTGTATTCCAAGGTATTTTATTCTTTTTGTAGCAACTGCGAATGGCAGTTCGCTCTTGATTTGGCTTTCTTTAAGTCTGTTATTGGTGTAGACGAATGCTTGTGATTTTTGCACATTGATTTTATATCCTGAGACTTTGCTGAAGTTGCTTATCAGTTTCAGGAGTTTTTGGGCTGAGGCAATGGGGTCTTCTAGGTATACTATCATGTCGTCTGCAAATAGAGACAATTTGGCTTCCACCTTTCCTATTTGAATACCCTTTATTTCTTTTTCTTGCCTGATTGCTCTGGCTAGAACTTCCAGTACTATATTGAATAGGAGTGGTGAAAGAGGGCATCCTTGTCTAGTGCCAGATTTCAAAGGGAATGCTTCCAGTTTTTGCCCATTCAGTATGATATTGGCTGTTGGTTTGTCATAAATAGCTTTTATTACTTTGAGATACGTTCCATCGATACCAAGTTTATTGAGGGTTTTTAGCATAAAGGGCTGTTGAATTTTGTCAAATGCCTTCTCTGCATCAATTGAGATAATCACGTGGTTTTTGTTTTTGGTTCTGTTTATGTGGTAAATTACGTTGATAGACTTGTGTATGTTGAACCAGCTTTGCATCCCCAGGATGAATCCTACTTGATCATGATGAATAAGTTTTTTGATTTGCTGTTGCAATCGGCTTGCCAATATTTTATTGAAGATTTTTGCATCTATGTTCATCATGGATATTGGCCTGAAGTTTTCTTTTCTTGTTAGGTCTCTGCCGGGTTTTGGTATCAGAATGATGTTGGTCTCATAAAATGATTTGGGAAGGATTCCCTCTTTTTGGATTGTTTGAAATAGTTTTAGGAGAAATGGTACCAGCTCTTCCTTGTGTGTCTGGTAGAATTCGGCTGTGAACCCGTCTGGACCTGGGCTTTTTTTGTGTGGTAGGCTCTTAATTGCTGCCTCAACTTCAGACCTTGTTATTGGTCTATTCATAGTTTCAGCTTCCTCCTGGTTTAGGCTTGGGAGGACACAGGAATCCAGGAATTTATCCATTTCTTCCAGGTTTACTAGTTTATGCACATAGAGTTGTTTGTAATATTCTCTGATGATGGTTTGAATTTCTGTGGAATCTGTGGTGATTTCCCCTTTATCATTTTTTATTGCATCTATTTGGTTGTTCTCTCTTTTCTTTTTGATCAACCTGGCTAGTGGTCTGTCTATTTTGTTGATCTTTTCAAAAAACCAGCTCTTGGATTTATTGATTTTTTGAAGGGTTTTTCGTGTCTCAATCTCCTTCAGCTCAGCTCTGATCTTAGTTATTTCTTGTCTTCTGCTGGGTTTTGAGTTTTTTTGATCTTGCTCCTCTAGCTCTTTCAATTTTGATGATAGGGTGTCAATTTTGGATCTCTCCATTCTCCTCATATGGGCACTTATTGCTATATACTTTCCTCTAGAGACTGCTTTAAATGTGTCCCAGAGGTTCTGGCACGTTGTGTCTTTGTTCTCATTGGTTTCGAAGAACTTCTTTATTTCTGCCTTCATTTCATTGTTTACCCAGTCAACATTCAAGAGCCAGTTGTTCAGTTTCCATGAAGCTGTGTGGCTCTGGGTCGGTTTCTGAATTCTGAGTTCTAACTTGATTGCACTATGGTCTGAGAGGCTGTTTGTTATGATTTCAGTTGTTTTGCATTTGTTGAGCAGTGCTTTACTTCCAATTATGTGGTCAATTTTAGAGTAGATGTGATGTGGTGCTGAGAAGAATGTGTATTCTGTGGATTTGGGGTGGAGAGTTCTGTAAATGTCTATCAGGTTTGCTTGCTCCAGGTCTGAGTTCAAGCCCTGGATATCCTTGTTGATTTTCTGTCTGGTTGATCTGTCTAGTATTGACAGTGGAGTGTTAAAGTCTCCCACTATTATTGTGTGGGAGTCTAAGTCCTTTTGTAAGTCCTTAAGAACTTGCCTTATGTATCTGGGTGCTCCTGCATTGGGTCCATATATGTTTAGGATCGTTAGCTCTTCTTGTTGTATCGATCCTTTTACCATTATGTAATGGCCTTCTTTGTCTCTTTTGATCTTTGTTGCTTTAAAGTCTATTTTATTGGAGATGAGAATTGCAACTCCTGCTTTTTTTTGCTTTCCATTTGCTTGGTAAATCTTCCTCCATCCCTTTATTTTGAGCCTTTGTGTATCCTTGCAGGTGAGATGGGTTTCCTGTATACAGCACACTGATGGGTTTTGGATTTTTATCCAATTTGCCAGTCTGTGTCTTTTGATTGGTGCATTTAGTCCATTTACATTTAGGGTTAATATTGTTATGTGTGAATTTGATACTGCCATTTTGATGCTAAGTGGCTGTTTTGCCTGTTAGTTGTTGTAGATTCTTCATTATGTTGATGCTCTTTAGCATTCAGTGTGATTTTGGAATGGCTGGTACTGGTTGATCCTTTCTATGTGTAGTGCCTCTTTTAGGAGCTCTTGTAAAGCAGGCCTGGTGGTGACAAAATCTCTGAGTACTTGCTTGTTCGCAAAGGATTTTATTTTTCCTTCACTTCTGAAGCTCAGTTTGGCTGGATATGAAATTCTCGGTTGAAAGTTCTTTTCTTTAAGAATGTTGAATATTGGCCCCCACTCTCTTCTGGCTTGTAGTGTTTCTGCCGAGAGATCTGCTGTGAGTCTGATGGGCTTCCCTTTGTGGGTGACCCGACCTTTCTCTCTGGCTGCCCTTAGTATTCTCTCCTTTATTTCAACCCTGTTGAATCTGACGATTATGTGCCTTGGGGTTGCTCTTCTTGCGGAATATCTTTGTGGTGTTCTCTGAATTTCCTGCAATTGAGTGTTGGCCTGTCTTGCTAGGTGGGGGAAATTTTCCTGGATGATGTCCTGAAGAGTATTTTCCAGCTTGGATTCATTCTCTTCGTCCCCTTCTGGTACACCTATCAAACGTAGGTTAGGTCTTTTCACATAGTCCCACATTTCTTGGAGACTTTGTTCATTCCTTTTTGCGCTTTTTTCTCTAATCTTGGTTTCTCGTTTTATTTCATTGAGTTGGTCTTTTACTTCAGATATTCTTTCTTCTGCTTGGTCAATTCGGCTATTGAAACTTGTGCATGCTTCGCGAAGTTCTCGTATTGTGTTTTTCAGCTCCTTTAATTCATTCATATTCCTCTCTAAGTTATCCATTCTTGTTATCATTTCCTCGAATCTTTTTTCAAATCTTTTTTCAAGGTTCTTAGTTTCTTTGCATTGATTTAATACATGATCTTTTAGCTCACAAAAGTTTCTCATTATCCATCTTCTGAAGTCTAATTCCATCATTTCGTCGCAGTCATTCTCCATCCAGCTTTGTTCCCTTGCTGGTGAGGAGTTTTGGTCCTTTCTAGGAGGCGAGGTGTTCTGGTTTCGGGTGTTTTCCTCCTTTTTGCGCTGGTTTCTTCCCATCTTTGTGGATTTGTCCGCTGGTCGTCTGCGTAGTTGCTGACTTTTCGATCGGGTCTCTGAGTGGACACCCAGAATGTTGATGATGAAGTATTTCTGTTGCTTGGTTTTCCTTCTAGCAGTCTAGCCCCTTCGCTGTACGACTGCTGAGGTCCGCTCCAGACCCTGCTTGTCTGGGGTGCACCTCTAGCAGCTGTGGCACAGCGAGGGGATGCTACCAGTTTCTTTTTCTGCTATCTTTGTCCCAGGATGATGCCTGCCCAGTGTCAGTCTTTTGGATATAGAGGGGTCAGGGAGCTGCCAGAGGAGACAGTTTGTACTTTATAGGGGCTTAATTGCTGAGCTGTGAGCTCTGTCGTTCATTCAGGGCTGTTAGGCTGCTATGTTTGATTCTGCTGCAACAGAGCTCATTAAAAAACCCTTTTTTTTTTCTCAAATGCTCTGTGTTGAGGGGTTTGGGCTTTATTTTTGGATGTCTGTTGAGGTCCTGCCCAGCTAGGATGCAGACTAGCCACTGTTTGGCTGCCGAGGCTCCGCCCTGCTGTTGTGTGATTCGCCCTGTTCCTGCAGGCTCTGCTGTGGTCTCTGCCACGCCCTGCGCGGAGTCTCTCTGTTGTAGCGGGTTGCCTCGGCAACGGCAGGCTGCGTCAGCAGTGGGCGTGTATCTCGGTAGGGACGGGTTGCCTCGGCAATGGGAGGGTGCGTCAGCAGTGGGCGTGTATCTCAGTAGGGACGAGTTGCCTCGGCAACGGCAGGCTGCATCAGCAATGGGCGTGTATCTCAGTTGGGGTGGGTTGCCTCGGTAATGGTGGACGCCCCTTCCCCTCAGAGCGTCTCGGGCCGTCTGCCCGGGGCTTGTTTGAAATCGCGGTTTTGTTCCTCCCACTGGGCCAACCCTAACGCTCTGTCCCTGCGATCCCCTGGCTGGCCCACTGTCCAAGTCTAGCTCAGTCTCAAGTCCAGCCCTCTCACGACTCCTGTTGCCGGTTCAACGGGGCACCCGGACAAGCGCGCCCTGTGGGGAGCGCTGGGTAGGGCCGGCCGCCGCCGCCCCGGCTGCCGGCTTCGCCAGGCGGAGGTTCTGCCTGGCGTCCCGCGTCTCCTCTTCACTTGGGAATTTCCCCGTTCCATGGGCAACAAAGATCAGTCTGGAAATGCAGCTCAGACTCACCTTTCCGCGGACACAACGCGAGCTCCAATCCTGGGTTGTTCTAACAGAACCATCTTGAGTCCTCTCCTCGACTTTTTTTTTTAAGACAGAGTCTCACTCTGTCACCCAGGCTGGAGTGCAGTGGCTCCATCTCGGCTCACTGCAACCTCTCTCTGCCTGCTGGGTTCAAGCAATTCTCCTGCCTCAGCCTCCCGAGTAGCTGGGACTACATGCAGATGCCACGTCTGGCTAATTTTTTGCATTTTTGGTAGAGATGGGGTTTCACCATGCTGGCCAGGCTGGTCTCGAATTCCTGACCTCAGGAACTGCCTGCCTCGGCCTCCCAAAGTGCTGGGATTACAGACGTGAGCCACCGTGCCCAGCTCTCTGGTGACTCTTGATTCTGAATTCAGTCTAGCAGAATGAGAGGACCTGCATAGGGGTCCTGCTGTCAGTTACCTTCACTCTGACAAAATCCAGGCATCCCCACTCCTACTTATAATACACAGCTGTGTCGAACATGTCTTTACATGTTCTAAAGCACAGAAAGAGCCAATGGAACCGACGAGCTCTAGCAACAAAGCACTCTTAGATGATTCTACCATTTTAAAGAAATCCCATGATTTACCTGGTCATCTAGGGGAGCCAGACACAGGATGATTATGATGGTCTTATGAACTGGAGAGCACTCCTAGAGGCCACTTGTAATGAAGTAAAAATCCTTCTGGCTGGAGACTAAGTCAATCTACTTCATCACATTATTGAAAACACAATATTTTGCTATCGACTGTCCCTACTCTGCCTATTTCAAAAGAGGCTGGAGAAGCTGCAAAGTGGAGCAGCACTTCTCACAGCTGTAAGAAACTAGGAGGCAAAAACTGCAGTCTCAGGCTCAACGATGAGGGCCTTATAATTCCCTCTGTTTTTGGGCTGAGATCTCAAAGATCTATACCCTAGGAGTAAGGTGAGTGGAGGGAGACTAAAACTCAGCAACAAATTATCTCAATTCTTGAAGTTGAATTACAGTGACCAAGACTGCTAGTCTGGGGAGAGGTGGAGCAAAGTGGTGACTAGGAGGCTCCACGGACCGTCCCCCCAGCAGGAACGCTAAAGTCAACAACTCTCTATATAAAGAAAGCATCTTTATAAAACTGAAAATCAGGTGAGCGCTCACAGTCCCTGGTTTTAACTTCATGTTAAAGAGGCACCGAGGAAGGCAGCAAAGGCAGTCTGGAATTGCTGGTGCCACCCTTCCTGCATCACCCAACTGTGGCCATGTGGCACAGAGAAAGAACGTGCGCCCTTGGGGGAGAGAGTACGCAGTGCTGATGAGACTGTACACTGAACTCAGGACTGCCGTGTCACAGGAAAAAGCAAAACCAGACTGAACTCAGCTGCTGACCGCCCACGGAGGGGGCACTGAGATGGCTCTCGCTGGAGGGGAACTGCCTCTCCAGTGCTGGGAACCTGAGCTCCAGCAAGCCTCACCACCAGGGGCTAGAGTGCTCTGGGCCCATAAATAAACCGGAAAGGCAGTCTCTGCCACAAGGACTGTATCCCTGAGGAAGTCCTAGTGCTGAGCTGGGCTTGGAGCCAGTGGGCTCGGGGCGCGCGTGACCTACTGAGATGCCAGCCAATGCAGCTAAGGGGGTGTTTGCACCAGCCCTTCCACAGCCCCAGGCAGCGCAGCTCCTGGCTCCAAAAGAGAACCCTCCATTCTGCTTGAGGAGAGGAGAGGAGAGGAGAGGAGAGGAGAGGAGAGGAGAGGAGAGGAAAGAGGAAAGAGAACGCCATCTTGCATCTTGGAGACCAGGTCAGCCAAGGTAGGATAGGGCAATGTCAGAGTTGGGAGGTCCCCATTTCGGGCCCTTCCTCCTGAGCGACATTTCCAGACACACCCAGGGCCAGAAGGGAGCCCATTGCCTTGAAAGAACCCGGTCCTGTTGGGATCCATCGCCTGCTGGCTGAAGAGCTCCTGGGCCCTGAATAACCAACAGCGACATCCAGGTGATGTGCCGTGGACCTTGGGTAAGACTCTGAGGGATGCTGGCTTCAGGTGCGACCCAGCATATTCCTAGCTGTAGTGACTACGGTGAGAGACTCTTTCTGCTTGAGAAAAGCAGAGGGAAAAAGAAAGGGGACTTTGCTTTGTACCTTAGATACCAGCTTGGCTACAGCAACGGACAGCAACAAGAGGGCTCCTGCAGTCCCTGATGCCAGGCCTAGGATCTTCAACAGCATTTCGAGGCCTTCCCTGCACCAGAGGGAACCTACTGCTCGGAATGCTGAGTGCCAGGCCTGGCGGTATTTAGAGCCGGGCTGTAAGTGAACACTGGCAGTAGTCTGTCAGTAGCCCGCATGGGCCTGTGGCGGTGGGAGCCATGGGCGGCCTGTGGGAAGGGGAGGGAAGAGTGGGAAGAACTGTGACAGCTCAGCTGCAGTATCATAGAACGCCAGGTGTATTTCTATGGTTTTTGGTTCCAGTACCTGGCTCCTGGACAGCACCTCTGGACCCGCCCAGGGCCTGGGGAACCCCAATGCCCTGCAGAGAAGAACATAAGCCTGGCCGGCTTCGCTATCTGCCAACTGTAGAGTCCGAGGGCCTTGAGCAAATAGAGGCCACAGTCGGGTAGAGGTTATGGCAGGCCTTGGGAGGAACTCACTACTGTGCTGGCTTCATGTCTGACCCTGTGCAGTCCCAATGGTAGTGGCCACAGGGGAGCTGTGTCACTTCACACCCAACTCCAGGCAGCTGAGCCCAAAGAGAGAGAGAGAGAGACTGACTATTTGTTTGGGAGAAAGTAAGGGAAGAGAACAAAAATCTTTGCCTGGTATCCAGAGAATTCGGGCAGATCTCATCCAAGACCACCAAGGTGGCACCTCTATGAGACTGAAGAATCGTAGTGTTGCTGGGCCACGGTGCCCTGAAATACAGACGTGACTCAGGTAACCTACATGCTTCCAAACACGACCCAGGTAACACGCCCATGTGCTTCCAAACACGACTCAGGTAACACACCCATGTGCTTCCAAATACCCCAAGAGCCTCCCCAAGAACAGGCACAAAAAGCCCAGGTGGCACAGACTATGACAAGTACCTAACTCTTCAATGCCCAGACAGCAAAGAATATCCACAAGTCCACAGACATCATTCAGGAAAACATGGCCTCGCCAGATGAACTAAACAAGACACCAGGGGACAATGCCTGAGGAACAGAGAGGTGTGACCTTTCAGACAGAGGATTCAAAAGAGCCATTTTCAGGAAACTGAGAAATTCAAGATCACACAGAAACGGAATTCAGAATTCTATCAGATCAATGGAACAAAGAGATTAAAATAATTAAAGAGAATCAAACGGAAATTCTGGCGCTAAAAACTGCGTATGATGTACTGAGAATGCATCGGAGTTTTTGGCCTTAAAGGGGGGGGGAGGGAGGGAGGAAGAGAGGGAGGGAGGGAGGGGGGACGGAGGGAGAGAGAGGAGAGAGAGGGAGAGAGGAGAGAGAGAGAGAGAGAGAGGAGAGAGAGGAGAGAGAGGGAGGGAGGGAGAGGAGAGAGAGGAGAGAGAGAGAGGGAGAGAGGGAGAGAGGGAGGGAGGAAGAGGGAGAGAGAAAGTTTATTCAAAGGAATAACAAGGGAGAATCCCCCAAACCCGGAAGAAGGTATCAACATCTAAGTGCAAGAAGGCTGCGGAGCACCAAGCAGATTGAACCCAAAGAAGAGGACCTCAAAGCACTTAAAAGTCAAGCTTCCAAACGTCAACAACAAAGAAGAGATCCTGAAAGCAGCAAAATACCGGAAAAAATAACATGCACTGGGGTTTCGATACGGCAGCAGCAGACTTCTCAGGGAAAGCACTGGAGTTTCGATACGGCAGCAGCAGACTTCTCAGGGAAAGCACTGGAGTTTCGATACGGCAGCAGCAGACTTCTCAGGGAAAGCACTGGGGTTTCGATACGGCAGCAGCAGACTTCTCAGGGAAAGCACTGGGGTTTCGATACGGCAGCAGCAGACTTCTCAGGGAAAGCACTGGAGTTTCGATACGGCAGCAGCAGACTTCTCAGGGAAAGCACTGGGGTTTCGATACGGCAGCAGCAGACTTCTCAGGGAAAGCACTGGGGTTTCGATACGGCAGCAGCAGACTTCTCAGGGAAAGCACTGGAGTTTCGATACGGCAGCAGCAGACTTCTCAGGGAAAGCACTGGAGTTTCGATACGGCAGCAGCAGACTTCTCAGCGGAAAGCGTACAGTCCAGAAGAGAGTGGCATAGCATATTTAAAGTGCTGAAGGAAAACACTTTTACCCTAGAATACTGTATCTGTCAAAAATATCCTTCATGCATGAGGACAGACAGAGGCTGAGGGATTTCAGCAAGGCCACACCTGTCCTGCAAGAAATGCTAAAGGAAGTATTTGAACCAGAAAGAAGAGGATGTTAATGAGCAGTAAGATCATCCGAAGACATAAAACTCACTGGGAATAGTAAGGACACAGAAAAACAGAATACTGTAACACTGCAACTGTGCTGTGTGAACTACTCTTACCTTGACTAGAAAGACTGAAAGATGAACTAACAAAAAAAAACAACTACAACTATTCAAGACATAGACAAGAGAATGTAAATTAAAAAGTTAAAAATATATAAATGTAAAAAGTTTAAAGAACAGGGGGTGAAGTTAGAGGGCAGGTAACCTACCCATTATTACAGCTTTTTGCTTCTTTGTTTGTGCAAGCTGTCTTGAAATAACGGGTAATAGATATTATTTGTAAGCCTAATGGTAACCTCAAATCAAAAACATACAATGGATACGCAAAAAACAAAAGCAAGAAATTAAACCCTACTATCAGAGAGTCGCCTTCACTAAAAGAAAGATGGACGATGGACGGAAGGAAGGAAGGAAGGAAGGAAGGGAGGGAGGGAGGGAGGGAGGGAGGGAGGGAGGGAGGGAAGACCGTAAGATAACCATCACATTGGGACTGACTGGGTGGTCGGTATAACCCACAGAGAGTGAGGAAAGGCAGGTGGGGTGACAGGTGTGGAACCAGGTGAGCCCCCAGCCCAGCCAGGAAAGGTGGTGAGAGAGTGTACGACACCCAGGAAACCATGCGTTTCCATGGATCTTTGTAACCCCCAGATCAGGAGATCCCCTCGTGAGCCCACCAAGGCCTTGGTTCCCAAGCACAGAGCTGTGTGAAGTCTCAGCAGCTGCTTGGGCAAGCACGGAGACCTGGGAATTATGGTGAGACAGGAGATCCTCCATGCGTTCCCCCAGGAAGGGGGCTGAAGCCAGGACACTAAGTGCCATTCTGCGGGCCCCACTCCTGGGGCACCTCACGAGTTAAGACCCACTGGCTTGGAATTCTAGCCGGCCTTCGGCAGCAGGCTGGAGATTGTGTGAGACCACCAAGTTCCCAGGGAAGAGGCAGCCACCATCTAGGTGTAAGTCAGGAGTCTGTGAGGTCCAGACCAAAAGGAATTCCCCAGAGCACAGCACAGCACAGTGCAGCGCAGCCGCTGTGGCAGATCTTGGTGAGACTGCTTCTTTAAGTGGGACCCCAATCCAACCCTCCCCACTAGGTGGGGCCTCCCTGTGGGAACTTCAGAAACTACTCTGATCTCTCTCTGGGATGGGGCCACTGTGGGGAGAGGCGGCCACCGTATCTGCAGTTCGGCCTGCGGGCTCTGGAAAGTCCAGGTGATCTGCAAGTGAGGCTTCCTCCCAGTGCAGCCCACCTGCTCTGCCCAGCGGCAGCCAGACTGCTTCTGGAAGCAGGTCCCCAATCCCATTCCTCCTGACTGGGCGAGACCTCCCAACAGGGGTCTCCAGACATCTCCCGGGGGAGCATTTGGGCCAGCGTCAGGCTGGTGCCTCCCTGGGACGCTGCTCCCAGGGGAAGGAGCAGGCTGTCCTGTCTGCTGCTTTGCAGCCTTCACTGGTGACTTCTCTAGGTAAGGGAGGGTCCAAGGCAACTTCGGTCTGGAGTGGACCCCCAGCAAACCACAGCAGCGCTACATAAGGGGCCTGATTGTTAAAAGGAGAACAAACGAACAGAAAGCAACAACTACAAAGACCCCACAAAACCCCATTCAGAGGTCGGCAAACCCGAAGATCAAAGGTAGGGAAGTCCACAAAGATGAGAAAGCATCAACACAAACATGTTAAAAACTCAAAGTAGTGCTTCTTCTCTCCAAAGGATGGCAGCATCTGTCCAGCAAGGGCAGAGAACTGGGCTGAGACTGAGGTGGATAAAGGACAGAAGTAGGCTTCAGAAGGTGGGTAATAGAACTTCGCTGAGCTAAAGGAGCATGCTCCAGCACAATGGAAAAAGATAAGAATCACGATAAAACATTACAGGAGCTGACAACCAGAACAGCCAGTTTAGAGAACATAAATGACCTCCTGGAGCAAGAACTTCACAAGGCAATCACAAGTGTCAAGAGCCAAATAGACCAAGCAATGGCAAGACTCTCAGAGCTTGACGACTATCTTCTGAATTAAGATAAACAGACAATAGAGACAAGAGAATGAAAAGGAACAAACAAAATCTCTGAGAAATATGAGATTATTTAAAGAGGCTGAACCTATGACCGATTGGGGTACCTGAAAGAGATGAGGAAAATGAAATCAAGCTGGAAAACATACTTCAGGATGTCATCCAGAATGTCCCCACCTACCAAGACAGGTCGACATTCCAGTTCAGGAAATTCACACTCCACGAGAAGATCAACCCCAAGACATATATTCATCAGATTCTCTGAGGTTGGAACGAAAGACGAAAGGTTAATGGCAGCCAGAGAGAAAGGCCAGGCCACCTACAAACAGAAGCCCATCAGACTAATCGCAGACCTCTTAGTGGAAACCACACAAGCCAGAAGAGATTTGGGGCCAATATTCAACATTCTTAAAGAATTTCCAACCCAGAATTTCATAACTGGCCAAACTAAGCTTCATAATCAAAGAAATAAGATCCTTTTCAGAGAAGCAAATGCTGAGGGAATTCATCACCACCAGCCTGCCTTGCAAGAGTTCCTGAAGGAAGCACTAAATATGGAGAGAAAAACCTTTACCAGACACTGCAAAAATACACTGAAGTACACAGACCAGTGACACTATGAAGCTGCTACATAAACAAGTCTACAAAATAACCAGCTGGTATCGCGATGATGATCAAACTCACACGTAACAGTATTAACCTCAAATGTAAATGGGCTACATGCTCGCATTAAAAGACACGGATGGCAAGCTGAATAGAGTCAAGCCCCATCAGTACACCGTCTTCAAGAGACACGTCTCATATTCAAAAACACACATAGGCTCAAAATAAAGGGATGGAGGAAATTTTACCAAGCAAATGGAAAACAGAAAAAATCAAGGATTGCAATTCTACTTCCTGACAAAGCAGATGTTAAGCCAACAGAAATCAAAACTGACATCAAATAAAAATCAAAAAAGACACAGGCCAGGCACAGTGGCTCACATCTGTAATCCCAACACTTTAGGAGGCCGAAGCCAGTGGATCACTTGAGATCAGGAGTTTGAGACCAGCATGGCCAACATGGAAAAAGCCTGTCTGAATGGGCTTTTACAAAAATTAGCTGGGCGTGGCAGCACCTACCTGTAATCCCAGCTACTTGGGAGGCTGAAGCACAAGGATTGCTTGAACCTGGGAGTGAAGGCTGCAGTCAGGCAAGATCACACCACTGCACTGCAGCCTGGGTGACAGAGCGAGACTCTGTCTCAAAAAACAAAAAACAAAGAAGGGCATTATGTGACGGTAAAAGCTCAATTCACTAAGAAGAGCTAACTATCCTAAGTACATATGCACTATATATATATATATATATATATATACCTAATACAAGAGCACTCAAATTCATAAAGCAAATTCATAAAGCAAGTTCTTAGAGACCTACAAAGAGACTTAGACTCCCACACAATAATAGTGAGAAAATTTAACACCCCACTGACAATATTAGACAGATCATTGAGACAGAAAATTAACAAGGCTATTCAGGATCTGAACTCAGCTCTGGATTACATGGACCTGATACATATCCACAGAAAACTCCACCCAAAAACAACAGAATATACATTCTTCTCATTGCCACATGGTACTTGCTCTAAATCATACAATTGGAAGTAAGACACTCCTCAGAAATGCAAAAAACTGAAATATAACAGTCTCTCAGACCACAGCACAATCAAATTAAAACTCAAGATTAAGAAATTCACCCACAACCACACAAACACATGGAAATTAAACAACCTGTTCTTGAATGGCTCCTGGGTAAACAATGAAACTAAGGCAGAAATCAAGAAGTTCTTCGAAACGAGTGAGAACAGACAGACGACAAACCAGAATCTCCGAGGTGCAGCTAGAGCAGACTAAGAGAGAAATTTATGGCACCAAAGGGCCTCAAAAAGCTAGAAAGATTTCCAGTAGACAACCTAACATCACAACGAAAAAAACCAGAGAACCAAGAGCAAACAAACCCCAAAGCAGGCAGAGACAAGAAATAACCAAGATCAGAGCGGATCTGAAGGAGATAGAGACACACACACAGAAACCTTCAAAAAAAAAATCAATGAATCTAACAGTTGCTTTCTTGAAAAAAATTAATAAAAGAGATTGTACTAGCTAGACTAATAAGAAAAGACAGAAGAACCAAATAGATGCAGTTAGAAATGAAAAGGGGGATATCACCACTGACCCCACAGAAATGCAAACTACCATCAGAGAACACTACAAGCACCTCTTACACATAAACTAGAAAATCTAGAAGAAACAGATAAATTTCTGGACACACATACATCCTCCCAAAACCGAACGAGAAAGAAACTGAATCTCTGAATAGACCAACAGTGAGTTCTAAAACTGAGGTGGTAATAAATAGCCTACCACCAAGTAACAGCCCAGGACCAGACAGATTTACAGCTGAATTCTACCAGAGGTAAAAGAGAAGCTGGTAGCATTCTACTGAAACTATTCCAGACAATTGAAAAGGAGGGACTCCTCCCCAACTCATTTTATGAGGCCAGCATCATCTTGATACCAACACCTGGCCTCTGAGATACAACAACAAAAGGCCAATATCCCCGATGAACATCAATGCAAAATCCTCACTAAGACACTGGCAAACCAAATCCAACAGCACATCGAAAAGTTTATCCACCACAATCAAGTCAGCTTCATCCCTGGGATGCAAGGTTGGTTTGACGCACACAAATTAATAATGGAATTCTCACACAAACGGAACTAAAACCAAAAACCACATGGTTACCTCAATAGATGCAGACAAGGCCTCTGATAAAATTCAACATCGCTTCATGTTAAAAACTCTCAATGAACTAAGTATTGAAGAAACACACTTAAAATAAGAGCCATATACGACAAACCCACAGCCAATGTCACACTGAAAGGGCAAAAGCTGGAAGCATTCTCCCTGAAAACTGGCACAAGACCTCTCTCACTGCTCCTGTTCAACATAGTATTTGAAGTTCCGGCCAGGGCAATCGGTCAAGAGAAAAAAATAAAAGGAACTCAAGCAGAAAAACAGGAAGTCAAATAGTCTTTGGAGATGACATGATTCTACATCTAAGAAACTGTCTCAGCCTAAAAGCTTCTTAGGCTGATAAGCAAATTCAGCAAATTCTCAGGATACAAAATCAATGTGCAAAAATTACTAGCCCTGCTGTACACCAACAACAGGCAAGCAGAGAGCCATTCATTAATGAACTACCATTCACAGCTGCTACAAACAGAATAAAATGCCTAGGAATACAGCTAACAAGGGAAGCGAAGGACCCCTTCAGGGACAACTATAAACCACTGCTTAGGGAAATCAGAAAGGACACAAACAAATGGAAAAACATTCCATGCTCATGGATAGGAAAAAATCAGTATCATGAAAGTAGCCACACTGCCAAAAGTAATTTAAAGATTCAATACTATTCCCATTAAACTACCATTGACATTCTTCACAGAATTAGAAAACTATGTTAAAATTCACACGGAACTAAAAAGAGCCTGTACAGCCAAGACAATCCTAAGTAAAAAGAATGAAGTTGGTGGCATCACACTACCCAACCTCAAACTATACTACAAAACTATAGTAACTGAAACAGCATGGTACTAGTACAAAAACAGACACAGAGACCAATGAAACAGAACAGGGAATTCAGAAATAAGACTGCACACATATAACCATCTGATCTTTGATAAACCTGACAAAAATTAACTCAAGATGTATTAAAGACTTAAATGTAAAACCTCAAACAATAAAAACTGTAGAAGAATATCTAGGCAAGACCCTTCAGGACATAGGCACAGGCAAAGATTTCAGGACAAAAACACCAAAAGCAATTGCGACAAAAGCAAAAATTGACAAATGGGATCTAATTAAACTAAACAGCTTCTGCATAGCAAAATAAATTATTATCAGAGTGAACAGACAACTTACAGAACAGGAGAAAATTTTTGCAATCTATCCATCTGACAAAGGTCTAATATCCAGAGTCTATAAGGAATTAAACAAATTTACAAGAAAAACCAAATAACCCCATTAAAAAGTGGGCAAATGACATAAACAGATAATTCTCAAAAGATGACATTCATGCAGTCAACAGATGTATGAAAAACAGCTCATCATCAGTGATCGTTAGAGAAGTGCACATCAAAACAATGAGATACCATCTCATGTCTGAAGGCATTTCTTTTTAATGGCAGCCATTAAAAAGTCAAGAAACAACAGATGCTGGCAAGTGTGTGGAGAAAAAGGAACACACTTACACTGCTGGTGGGAATGTAAATCAGCTTCACCATTGTAGAAGACAGCGTGACAACTCCTCAGAGATCTAGAAGCAGAAATACCATTTGACCCAGCAATCCCGTTAGTGGGTATATGCCCAAAGAAACATAAATCAATCTATCATAAAGATATATGCACACGTATGTTCACTGCAGCACTATTCACGAGAGTAAAGCTATGAAATCAACCCAAATGCCCACCAATCAATGGTAGACCAAATAAAGAAAATGTGGTACATACATGCTGTAGAATACTAACCAGCCGTAAAAAGGAATGACATCGTGTCTTTTGCAGGGCCATGGATGCAGCTGGAAGCCGTTATCCCTCAGCAAACTAACACAGGAATAGAAAGCCAAACATTGTATGTTCTCTTATAAGTGGGAGCTGAACAATGAGAACCCATGGACACATGGTTGGGGGGAACAATACACACTGGGGCCTGTTAGGAGGTTGAGGGGAGGGAGAGCATTAGGAAGAACTGGCAATGAATGCTGAGCTTAATACCTAGATGAGGCGTTGCTCTGTGCAGCAAACCTCCACGGCACATGTTTACCTGCGTAACAAACCTGCACATACTACACAAGTACCCCAGAACTTAAAAGGTGATTTAAAAAAACTGCAGAGTGGCTGATGGATTAAAGAAAAGAAGGACCCAATGTTCTACTGCCGACCAGAAACACACTTCTGCTATAAAGACACATACAGATTGAAAAGAAAGGGATGGGAAAAGATAGTCCAGGCTAACGAAACCAAAACAGGGCATGAGAGGCTATACTCACATCAGACAAAACAAATTTCCAGTCAAAAACTATAAGAAGAGACAAAGAAGGTCATTATAGAACGATTAAAGGATCAATTTGGCAAGAGAATATAACAGTTGTAAATATTACATGCACTCACCATTGGAGCACACACATATATAAAGCAAATATCATCAGAGCTACAGGGAGACAGACAGACCCTAATACCGTAATACACGGAGACTTCAATACCCCACTTTCAGCACTGGACAGATCTTCCTGACAGAAAATCGACAAAGAAATATCAGAGTTAATCTGCACTGCAGATCAAATGAATCCCATAGATATTTGAAGATTATTTCATCAAATGGCTGCAGGAGACACATTCTTTTCCTCAGCACATGGATCATTTCTTACAGACAGACCATATGTGGGTTCACCAAGCCAGTCTTAAAACATTTTAAAAAAACTGAAATAATATCAAATATCTTCTTTGACCACAATAGAATAAACTAGAAATCAATAACAAGAGCAATTTTGGAAACCACGCCAAAACATGGAAATTAACAACATGCTCCTGAATGATCAGTGGATCAAAGAAGAAGCTAAGAAGGAAACTGAAAAATTTCCTGAAACGAGTGACAATGGAAACACAACATACTAACGCCTGTGGGATACCGCGAAAGCGGCATAACAGGGAAATTGATAGCTATAAGCACCTAGGTCAAAAAAGAAGAAAAACTTCAACTAAGCAACATGACAGTGTATCTTAAATAACTGGAAAAGCAAGAGCAAACCAAAGTCAACATTAGTAGGAAAAAATGAAATAGAGATTAGAGCAGAAATAAGTGAAACTGAAATAAAGAAAATAATAAGATCAGTGAAACAAAAATTCGGTTATTGGGAAAGATGAACAAAATGACAAACCTTTAGCCAGACTAATGGAAAAAGAGAAAAGACCCAAATAAATAAAACCAGACCTGAAATCAGATATTACAACCAATACCACAAAAATTCAAAGGATAATTGGTGGCTATGATAAGAAACTATATGCAAATAAATCAGAAAATCTAGAAGAAATAAATTCCTAAGCACATACAACCCAACAAGACTGAACTATGAAGAAATCAAAAACCTGAACAGACCAATAACAAGTAATGACATTGAAGCTGTAATAAAAAGTCTCCTGTGAAGAAAAGCCTATGACCCAATAGCTGAACTGCTCAATTTTACCAAACATTTGAAGAACTGATATCAATCTTACTCAAGCTGATCCAAAAAAAGTAGAGGAGGGAACACTTCCGGACTCACTCTTCGAGGCCAAGTTACCCTCATACTGAAACCAGACAAAGGCACATCAAAAAAAAAAGTAAACTTCAGGCAAATATCACTGATAAATATTGATGTAAAAATCCTCAGCAAAATACTAGCAAACCAGGTTCAATACATTAAAAGGATCATTCATCGTTAACAAGTGAGATTTATTCCTGGGATGCAAGGATAGTTCAACATATGGAAATCAATCAATGTGATACATTGTTATCAACAGAATGAAGCACAAAAACCACATAATTATTTCAATTGATGCTGAAAAAGCATCTGGTAAAATTCAACATCCCTTTGTGATAAAAACCCTTGAAAATGGCTAGCGAAGAAACATACTTTGACCGAATAAAAGCCATATATGACAGACCCATAGCTAGTATCCTAATGAAGGAGGAATTAAAAAAAAAATTTTTTTTAAAGGATTGCTACTTTGCCTAGCCACATTCAGGAAACAAATACAAATCCTATCTGGAAGACAATAACATTTTCTGTGTCTCAATTATCTCAGTAACTTTCTATATGCAATGTTTAATACTCAGTTAACACAACTGTCTTGCATGCTCTGCTCATGTACCCCAAAACCTAAAATCCAATAAAAAATTAAAAAAAAAAGAAAACATAAAGCATCAAAAAAAAATACTCAGTTAAAACATAATGGAGTATACAAAAAGACAAAAGTAACACGAAGAAAACTTGAATGAAACACAATGTATGCTTGATACAGTTTCACAGAGGCCTAGATAAGGACATTCCCAAAGACAGACTTTAAAACAGATAGGCTTAACATATGCAAAAAGAAGAAAGACAAAATTGAGAATTCTCACAGAAATTAGGCTATTTAAAAAACAAAAATAATTTATATAAGTAAGAAATAAAATAGCTGAAATTAGGAACTAGGTTGTTAGGCCCAACAGCAGCTTAGATTCAGCTGAAGGTAACACTAGAAGAAAACTCAGAAACGGATATCTAGAATGAAGTTATAAAGCTAAAAGAAAAAAATCAAAGCGGGGAAGAGACAAGGGGGCAGAAAAGGAAAATCTAATATACATGTAACTGGAATCTTTGAAGAAGCAAAAGAAGAGTCAGAAGCAACATCTGAATACATATTTGCTAAGAATTCACCATTACAGATGAAATCAATTAAACCACCGCCAGTCAAGGAGCCTCACAAACTGCAAGTAGGACAAATGAAAAGAATCTCAAATTAAACATCATAATAAAATTGCTGAAAAGAGGAAAAACAGATTACTTTTAGGGTAATAAAACAGATTACTATAAAAGGAGCAATAAGGCTGGGTGCTGTGGCTTATGCCTATAATCCTAGCACTTTGGAAGGCTAAGGCAGGTGGATAGCTTCAGTTCAGAAGTTCAAGACCCGCCTGGGAACATGTGAAATTCTGTCTCTACCAAAAAACAAACAAAACAAAAACACCTAAACACACATGCAAGCGCACACACACACACACACACACACACACACACGTATTAGCTGGGCAGGGTGGCACATGCCTGTGGTCCCAGCTAGGAAACATTAGACTTTGAGGAGTCAAGGATGCAAGTTATAATTTTTGAGTAATCACTAAAAAATAGTACAAGGATGCAACTACTAGCTAATAAGGGGATTTTTTTATATGGAAAAATATCTCAAAGACCAGAAAGCAACATGAATCAGCTGATCAAAACAGAAAGCAAATAGGTAAAAAGGTAGCATTAAATCCAAATAAATTATTAATTTTATCAAATAAACTAAATGCTCCAATCAAAAAAACAAAGGTTTTGAAGGCTAGATTTTTTAAAAATCCATGCTATGCTGTCTACAAGAGACATATATGAGTGATAAAAATATCAAAAGTTTAAAATTAAAAGACTGGAAAAAGATTACTTTAAGTTCACTAGACACTGACAAACTGCTTGTCACAGTGGTTGTGTCAATTTTACTTCCTCGTATAGGAGTTTCTGTTACTCTACATTCTGTTCAACATGTGCACTGTCAGATTCTTTTTAACTTGCAGTCTGATGAATGTATAGTAATATCTTACTGTGGTTTAGATTTGCATTTCTCTGATTACTAATGTAGTTGAACACATGCTCATGTTTCTTCCTTTTTTTTTGATCATTTGGATTTCCTCTTTTGCCTGTTTAAATTTTCTGCCATTTGATATATTTGCCTTTTTTTCATTGATGTGTAGTTTATCAAACATTCTAAATACTCGTCTTTTGTACCTCAATAGCTTGTATTTACATTTTTTAAAGTGTGCTTTTTCACTCTCTTAGCTTCTATGAGAGAATCACATACTGGTCACTGATTCAAAGAACAAACAGTAGCTTGGGAGAGCATCACACATCCTGGGCTTGTCTCCGGGTTTGTGTTGTGATTTGAAACTTAATTAGACCATTCTGTCAGCTCAGTTACTTCTAGATGATGGGATGTGTGTTTGCATATATATGTATGTGTATACACACATGTGTGCATGCACACACACACACACAAAGGGGAATAGATATATTCTAATCTAGTAGAACAAATAATTTATCCTTCCAGAATAAAAACCATCCAAAATAATTTACCTCAACCTGTTTCCACATGGCAGCCAGTTTTACTAGGGAATGGTGGACTTTTGGGCTTGGTCTCTGCTGTTGGCAAACTGAATATTCTGCAGTGACAGTAGGTAGATCATCCTTGGTAAGAGGAATTTACCTCATTAAATCCATAAATGGTCTCCATTCCTGTCTCCATGGTTACCTTATATATAAGTTTATAGTGCTTATATATGTTAGATACTAGTCTGTATGTATGTATATAAGCATATGGTACCTATATACTTTTTATATAAGTACATGCCAGGGAGGCTGCCATTCCCAAAATAAATAATCTTGTCCACCTGATGATTGAGAGCCACCTTTATATATCTTTTATAGGATGAACAAATGGGATACAGAAGTCTGCATATTTTGTCCATTTCAAGAGGCACACCCACGTACCTCTTCCCTATAACACTTTGTTGCCAATCTTAAAATATTATTTAGGGAGATTTTTTTTTTTTTGAGACAGAGTCTTGCTCTGTCACCCAGGCTGGAGTACAGTGGTGTGATCTCAGCTGATTGCAATCTCTGTCTCCTGGGTTGAAGCAATTCACCTGCCTCAGCCTCCTGAGTAGCTGGTACTACAGGCACACAACACCATGCTCGGCTAATTTTTGTATTTTCACTAGAGACGGAGTTTTTCCATGTTGGTCAGGCTGTTCTCAAACAATCTCATAACATTTCTTAGCAAGCACCAGCACATATCATTAGCCACTCCTACGTGTTAGTATAGACCTGTACCTCGGGTTATTTGTTATCCATATGAAGCAGAAAACCAGATTTTGAAGTTCTGCCCATTTGGAGGATTTACTTTTATGGTCTTGATGGTTTAATACAACATTGTGCCACTTGCAGCTGAGGCCAATATATAAAGAACAGTCTGTAAAGGAGCCCATTATTTTTCTTTCTCTGTCAACTTATCATAAAGAATTTTCTGTGAGGCCAACAATATGAATTAATGGAGACACAGCAGTGCAGCAGGAACCGGTGTCAAGACAACCTGAGCCACCTTCTCGCGCCTTCATGACCGATTTGAACCTGATCTCTGTAGATACCATTTCCATTTGGTGATGGACTGATTGTTCATATAGCAAACTTTGTGTCTCGACGAATCAGTTAATACCCACTTCATGTTAGACAGCTCTGTTGCAAACCAGGTGCTATTTCTCAAAAGAATTATCTGCCGAAGAGGAAGTGCCCTGGTTCCAAAATTCTAGGGACCTTCCAATTGTTGAGTACCACTCAGTAAATGGATCAGAGTAGCATAGTCAAACATGGTCCCTAGCACCAAGAAATCCAAAGTCTGCCAAATGCTATGTCACTTTCTTACTGGGGTGTTCCAAAGGTGCAGTAGCTCATCCTTCACTTTGAAGGCAGGAACTTCAAATTCTCTGCAGTACAGTAATTTAGAAACTTTACTTGTGTGGTGGTATTTTGGCATGTATGGTCTTAGTGAAGGAACTTGCCATTTACTGTTCACCAGGCTAATTTAGCATAATGTCCTCAAGGTAGTGAACCAAAATCATGTTCTATGGCAAGACAAGATGATCAGGTCTGGGGAGACTGACACGGTCTGAAGGCAAAATTGCAATGGTGTATTGCTGGTCCTACCATGTAAAAGCAAAGTGCTTCTTTTCGTCCTTGCAAATTGACATAGAAAAAGTAATTGACTGAAGTCAAAATACTCTGATTTCCACTTTGCCCATACTAATGATAATGATTTCCCATCTTGTCTTTGGAGGTTAAGTTCTGTCCTTCTGAGATCTCACCATTCCCAGTGAAACTAGAAAGCCCATTTCAAGGCTGGCAACTCTCATCATCCTCCCTGGGTTCTGAAGAGCACAGCCACCACAGAGTTTTTCGAGGATGAAATGCGCCCCTCACTAAAGCACTCTTTTTTTTTTTTTTGAGATAGAGTCTTACTCTGTAGCCCGAGCCGGATTGTAGTGGTGTGATCTTGGCTCACTGTAACCTCTGCCTCCCAGGTTCTGATTCAAGCAATTCTCCTGCCTCAGCCTCCTGAGCAACTGGGATTACAGGCATGTGCCACCATGCCCAGCTAATTTTTGTATTTTAGTAGAGACAGGGTTTCGCTATGTTGGCCAGGCTGGTCTTGAATTCCTGGCTTCGTGATCCACCCACCTTGGCCTCCCATAAATGCTGGGATTACAGGTGTGAGCCACCTCACCCAACCACTAGAGCATTTTTTTTAATGCATTAGTAAATGAAGTGCCCTCCGGGGTATATGAGTGAGAACTACCTTGGAGTTTGGGTGGTTGTGGGGATGTGACAGCCATGATAAAACATTCTAACACTTCAATATCTTTAAGTCTTTGGATCGCTTTCTCTTCAGCATACCAGGAAGTTCTGACATCTCAATCTCATTTAATGAGACAAGTTAGTCCAGGTTTCAGCCAAGCACGCAAGCAAATTGTTGTAGTCAGTCTTAGCTTTCAGGCTACAACATTAAATCCGCACCTTCACTGATAAATTCAGTCTGATCAGAACTACATTACGTCTTCCTGGCTCTAATATCTTAATGCTTATTCTTACACATATTCCCCGGGATATACAAGCCATGTCTTCCTAAGGCCTTTGTAAGGTATTAGAAATATCTCTGTAGTTGTTTATCTGGAGGCAATGAAGGGTGGCACAGGTGAGCCTGGAGAAGAATAAGAGTATCCCTTGTTAAGTCCATTTCTTCTGGTGACATTGCCACAGAATCTTCAATCAAGGGAAAGAAAGCAAGTGTCTTCAGACAGGGGAGGAGGAACTGCCTTCTTTTACAAGGAAGGCCTGAGGATACTGGGGGATTCAAGGTTGTCAGTTCGTCCAATCACACACAAATATTCCTCTTTTAAACTTGTTCTTTCCCTATCAATACTGTATCTTTTATGTTAGAGACTTGCTGGGGCTCTGGATTCAACTTTCCTGGAATTCCACCCCCAACCACAAGCAATCATGTTTTAGGGCTACTTTAGACTTTTGCTGCCTCCCTGAATGTCTTTTGAGCAGAGAACACTAAGTGTTGAAAACAGTAAATTTGTAAATATTTTCTCTCCAGCATAGTCAGAAACAGGCATCCCCATCCACAGTATTTAAAGTCGTCCTTGCTATAGTGCCAGCGAAGCACAGTGCAACTTCGTTCCCTAAAACCTTTCTCCAGTGAGCACTTTATCCCATGCAAGCACAGGGGATAACACATGTTCACGAGGCCACTGCTTTCCATAGATTAACAGCAACTATTTTCACCAGAAATTAGGTCTTCACAGCAGTTGAGCTCAAAGAAGTCAACAGCATTCCACAATCAGGAGTCTGTTTCCTGGGACCCCAATCAAGCTATCCACTACATATATTGAGGTACATTTTGGAAAAAAGAGACTTGAGACTGGAAACTACTTACAAAAGTGTTTGGAAGGTGGCAGTCCAAAATTCAGCAAGAGCAGACAGCAAGCACCATGTCCAGGCATGGAGGAACAAAACGTAGAAAGCAGAGACTGCCAGATCCCAAGAGCCTCTGCACAGCCTGGAATGCCAGTTGTCCATTTTCTTTCTTTTCCATTTCTTCTTGTAACACCAAGCTTCTATCTGTGATCACTTTCCTTCTGCATGATGTACATAAATTCTTAGCATTTTTTTCCCAGCGAAGGTCTCTTAGTATTAAGCTGCCTCAGGTTTTGTTTTAAAATGTCTTCATTACAACCTCATTCTTGAAAGATGCTTTTGCAGAGTATAATATTCTATGGTAGCAGTTTTAATTTTGAAATAATTTCAGACATACAAAAAAGCTGCAAAAATAGTACAAAGATATCCCAATGTCCTTCACCCAGCTTCTCCAAATGCGAACATCTTACATAATCAAAGCACAATGAAGAGAGGCTGGCACGATGGCTGAATAAAAACAGCTCCCAGAGAGTTCAATGCAGAAAACGGGTGATTTCTGAAGCAGGGTGGGGCGTCGCCTGACCCGGGAAGCGCAAAGAACTCCCTCTCCAGGCCAAGGGAAGCAGTTAGGAATTGTACTGTGTCTCTGGCCCAGATACTGTGCTTTTCCCACAGTCTTGACAACCTGCAGACCAGGGAATTCCCTCCGGTGCCCACACCACCAGGGCCCTGGGTTTCAAGCACAGAACTGGGTGGCCATTTGGGCAGAGACCAAGCCAGCTGCAGGGGCTTTTTTCCATAACCCAGTGGCACCTGGAATGCCAGCAAGACAGAACCATACAATCCCCTGGAAAGGGGGCTGAAGTCAGGGAACCAAGTGGTCTGGCTTAGCAGGTTCCACCCCCATAGAGCCCAGCAAGCTAAGGACCACTGGCTTGAAATTCTCACTGCTAGCACAGCAGCCTGAGCTCGACCTGGAATGCCCAAGCCTGGTGGGGAAGGGGCACCTGCCATTGCTGAAGCTTCCATAGGCAGTTTAACCCTTACAGTATAAACAAAGACTTCAGGAAGTTTGAACTGGGTGGAGGCTACCACAGCTCAGCAAGGCCACTGCAGCGAGACTGCCTCTCTTCTACGGGCAGGGCATCTCTGAAAAAAGGCAGCAGCCCTGGTCAGGGATTATAGATAAAATCCCCATCTCCCTGGGACAGAGCACCTGGGGGAAGCATTGGTTGTGGGCACAGCTTCAGCAGACTTAAACATCCCTGCCTGGCAGCTCTGAAGAGAGCAGTGGATTTCCCAGCACAGTGTTTGAGCTCTGATAAGAAACAGACTGCCTCCTCAAGTGACTCCCTGACCCTGATTTATCCTGACTGGGAGATACCACCCAGTGGAGGCCAACAGACACCCCATATACAAGAGCTCTGGCTGGCATCTGGCAGGCGCCCCTCTGGGATGAAGCTTCCAGAGGAAGAAACAGGCAACAATCTTTGCTGTTCTGCAGCCTCTGCTGGTGATACCCAGAGAAACAGGGTCTGGAGTGAACCTCCAGCAAACTCCAGCAGACCTGCAGCACAGGGGCCTGTTAGAAGGAAAACAGCTTTTCTCCTAACAAACAGAAATAAACAGTATTAACATCAACAAAAAGGACGTCCACTCAGTGACTCCATCTGAAGCTCACCAACTTCAAAGGCCAAAGGTAGATAACTCCATGAAGATGGGGAGAAACCAGCACAAAAAGGCTGAAAATTCCAAAGATGAGAACATCTCTTCGCCTACAAAGGATCAGAACTCCTTGCCAGCAAGGGAACAAAACTGGACAGAGAATGAGTTTGACAAGTTGACAGGCATAGTCTTCAGAAGGTGGGTAATAACAAACTCCTCCGAGCTAACAGAGCACATTCTAATTCAATGCAAGGAAGCTAAGAACCTTGAAAAAAGATTAGACAAATTGCTCACTACAATAACCAGTTCAGAGAAGAACAGAAATGACCTGATGGAAAACACAGAGTGAGAACTTGGTGAAGCATATGCAGGTATATATACCCAAACCGATCAAGGAGAAGAAAGGACGGCAGAGACTGAAGATCAACTCAATGAAATAAAGCAAGACAAGATTAGAGAGAAACAGTGACAAGAAACAAAGCCTCCAAGAAATATGGTATCAGGTGAAAACACCAAATCTATGTTTGACTGGTGTACCTGGAAGTGACAGGGAGAACGGAACCAAGTTGGGAAACACTCTTCAGGATATTATCCAGAAGAACTTCCCCAACCTAGTAAGGCAGGCCAACATTCAAATTCAGGAAATAAAGAGAACAGCACAAAGATACTCTTCAAAAAGTGCAACCCCAAGACACATAATTGTCAGATTCACCAAGGTTGAAATGAGTGAAATGAAAGAAAAAACATTAAGGACAGCCAGAGAGAAAGGTCGGGTTACCCACAAAGGGAAGCCCATCAGACTAACAGTGGATCTCTTGGCAAAAACCCGACAAGCCAGAAGAGAGTGGGGGCCAAGAGTCAACATTCTTAAATAAAAGGATTTTCAACATGGAATTTCATAGCCAGCCAAACTAAGCTTTATAAGCTAAGGAGGAATAAAATCCTTTCCAGACAAGCAAATGTTGAGAAATTTTGTCACCGCCAGGCCTGCCTTACAAGAGCCCCTGAAGGAAGCACTAAACATGGAAAGGAACAAATGGTACCAGCCACTGCCAAATAATACCCAAGTGTGAAGACCATCAATGCTGTAAAGAAACTGCATCAACTAATGGGCAAAACAAGCAGCCAGCATCATAATGGCAGGATCAAATTCACACAAAACAGAATTAACCCTAACTGTAAAGGAGCTAACTGCTCAGTTAAAGACACAGACTGGCGAACTGGATAAAGCATCAAAACCCATCGGTGGGCTGTATTCAGGAGACCCATATCACGTGCAAAGACACACATAAGCTCAAAATTAAGGAACGAAGGAATAGTCACCAAGCAAATGGAAAGCAAAAAAAAGTAGGGTTTGCAATCTTAGTCTCTGATAAAACAGACTTTGAACCAACAAAGATCAAAAGAGAGAAAGGAGGGCATT
The DNA here is from genome assembly GCF_049354715.1 of Callithrix jacchus. NCBI lineage: Eukaryota > Metazoa > Chordata > Mammalia > Primates > Cebidae > Callithrix > Callithrix jacchus. The sequence goes on along the minus strand of NC_133520.1, from coordinate 40,462,746 downwards.
ACATTACAGACAAAGGAGCATAAAAAAAAAATCAATGCAACAAGAAGAGCTAACTATCCTAAGTATATATGCACCCAATATAGGAGCACCCAGATTCATAAAGCAAGTTTGTAGAGACCTACAGAGACGTTGACGCCCACACAACAATAGTGGGAGAGTTTAACAGAAAATTAACAAGGATATCCAGGACTTGAACTCAGCTCTGGACCAAGTGGACCTAACAGACATCTACAGAACTCTCCACCTCAAATCAACAGAATATACATTCTTCTCAGCACCGCATCACACTTATTGTAAAATTGACCACATAATTGGAGGTAAAACACTCCTCAGCAAATGCAAAAGAATGGAAATCATAACCAACAGTCTCTCAGACCACAGCGTAATCAAATTAGAACTCAGGATTAAAAAATTCAGTCAAAACCACACAATTACATGGAAACAGAACAAGCTGCTCCTGAATGACTACTGAGTAGATAACAAAATTAAGGCAGAAATAAAGAAGTTCTTCAAAACCAATGAGAACAAAGACACAATGTACCAGAATCTCTGGGACACATTTAGAGCAGTGTTTAGAGGGAAATTTATAGCACTAAATGCTGACAAGAGAAAGCATGAAAGACCTAACATCGTCATCCTAACATGATTAAAAGAACTAGAGAAGCAAGAGCAAATAAATTCAAAAGCTAGCAGAAATAATTAAGAGCAGAGCAGAATTACAGGAGACAGAGACACAGAGAATATCTCAAAAAATCAATGAATCCAGGAGCTGGTTTTCTGAAAGGATCAACAAAATAGATCACTAGCCAGACTAATAAAGAAAAAAAGAGAGAAGAATCAAATAGATGCAATAAAAATGATAAAGGTGATATCACCACCAATCCTGGAAAAATAAAACTACCATCAGAGGATACTATAAACACCTCTATGCAAATCAACTAGAAAATGCAGAAGAAATGGATGCATTCCTGGACCCATACACCCTCCCGAGATTAAATGAGGAAGAAGTAAAATCCCTGAACAGACCAGGAACAAGTTCTAAAACGGAGGCAGTAATTAATAGCCTACCAAGCAAAAAAAGTCCAGGACCAGACGGATTCACAGCCAAATTCTACCAGAGGTCCAAAGAGGAGCTGACGCCATTCCTTCTGAAACTATTCCAAACAACAGAAAAAGCGGGAATCCTCCCTTTTTTTTGAGGTCAGCATCACCCTGATACTAAAACTTGGCAGACACAAAACAAGAAAAAAAAATTTCAGGTTACTGTCACTGACAAACATTAGTGAGAAAATCCTCAAGTATATACTGGCAAACCAAATCCAGCAGCACATCAAAAAGCTTATCCATCACCATCAAGTCGGCTTCATCCCTGGGATGCAAGGCTGGTCCAACGTATGTAAATCAATAAACGTAATCCATCACATAAACAGAACCAATGACAAAACTCACATGATTATTTCACTAGATGCAGAAATGACCTTCGACAAAATTCAATAGCGCTTCATGCTAAACACTCTCAATAAACTAGGTATTCATGAAACATCTCAAAATAATAAAAGCTATTTTTGAAAAACCCATAGCCAATATCATACTGAATAGGCAAAGACTGGAAGCATTCCCTTTGCAAACCAGCACAAGACAAGGATGCCCTCTCTCACCACTTTTATTCAACATAGTATTGGAAGTTCTGGCCAGGGCGATCAGGCAAGGAAAGAAATAAAGGGGATTCAATTAGGAAAAGAGGAAGTCAAATTGTCTCTGTTTGCAGATGACACGATTGTATATTTAGAAAACCCCATCAACTCAGCCGCAAATCTCCTTAAGCTGATAAGCAACTTCAGCAAAGTCTCAGTATACAAAATCAGTGTGCAGAAATCACAAGCATTCCGATACACCAATAACAGACTAACAGCCAAGTCATGAGTGAACTCCCATTCACAATTGCTACAAAGAGAATAAAATACCTGGGAATACAACTTAGGAGGGATGCGAAGGACCGCTTCAAGGAGAGCTACAAACCACTGCTCAAGGAAACAGGAGAGGACACACACAGTTTGCAAATTTACATAAGGGTTGGTCTTTCGGCATTGTGCTATAGGGTCTTTTTTTGATTTCTCCTTTTATTTATAATTTACAGCACTTTTCAAGATATCCCTGGGCCATTTTTCCTATAGTAAGTGTTTAGCCAATATGGACAGGATATCCTTGAAGTCTCACTACCTTATGGAGCTCATGAGCCTTAACTTTTGACCCTTTTTCCTCCAAAGTTTCCCAAGTTCAAGTATGTGGCACTGACGAATGCCTTTGGTGGACAAGCAGCTTTGGGGCTCTACCACCGAAAAGTTCACTAACCCGTCTGTTACAAGCTGTCATCCAAATATTAGCCTGAAACTTCTCTACTGCCTTTCAATCTCTCCAGTGGTTTACAAGTTATTTTGCATTTTTCAGCATATTTCATCGTTTTTGATGGACAGTTGTATCACAAAGCTCAGCATTCTATGATCCACGCCATAAAGTCTCCAATCAGTGTTGTGGAATCTTACTCAAATTATGAATGGAGAACCAATAGTCGCCAGAGAGCTAAGGAAAAAATAAATATATACATGTTCTTATATATATATAAGAGATGAAGCACAGTACAAACAAAGCAGGTGGCAATTTGATAGAAACAAACTATGCAATGAGAAAAGAATCAACCTTTCCTCCGCCATCATCAGTATCCTTAGAGAGAGTACATTGAATCCACAAAACAAGAACAAGAATCAACCTTTCCTCCGCCATCATCAGTATCCTTAGAGAGAGTATATTGAATCCACAAAACAAGAACAAGAATCAACCTTTCCTCCGCCATCATTAGTATCCTTAGAGAGAGTACAGAGAATCAACCTTTCCTCCGCCATCATCAGTATCCTTAGAGAGAGTACAAAGAATCAACCTTTCCTCCGCCGTCATTAGTATCCTTAGAGAGAGTATATTGAATCCACAAAACAAGAACAAGAATCAACCTTTCCTCCGCCATCATTAGTATCCTTAGAGAGAGTATATTGAATCCACAAAACAAGAACAAGAATCAACCTTTCCTCCGCCATCAGTATCCTTAGAGAGAGTACAAAGAATCAACCTTTCCTCCGCCATCATCAGTATCCTTAGAGAGAGTACATTGAATCCACAAAACAAGAACAAGATGATTTTTTAATGGCAAGATAAAATCTCTTGAAAATTAAAAATAATGCTAGCAAAAGTGAAAAAGTCCTATTAAAAAGTTTGAAAGGTAAAATGGAGGGAATCCTTAATAAAGTACAGCAAAAATACAGAGAGACAAGAAAATTAGAGGACTATAATCATCAAGCACCTTCCTAAGGAAGTATTCTGGGGAAGCAAAATTTGGGAGACTTACAACTTTATTCTACATTTACTTTCAAAATGCCAGGTTGGCATTTAGCTTTATAATTCCAGGACTGTAAATAATTTTCCCTCAGAATTTTAAAGGTTTTTCTCCATTATATCCTAAATTTCATGATTGTTTTGGAGAAATCTGATAGCTTTCTTCTTGATCTTTTCTAAGAAACTCTCCTTTATTTCCCCTGTGGAAACTTGCAAGACCTTTTTGTTTACTGGGTTCTGAAATTTCATGATTATGTGTCTTCATATGGATTTAGTTTTATTAACTGTACCAGACAATCAAGGTCCATTTCAATTTGAAAAAATGACATGCTTTAGTTCTGTGATTTTGTCTTGCATTTATCTTTCTTTCCTTTCCCCCATTTCTCTATTATCTCTGAAACTCTATTATTCATAGGATGCTGATAATAGTAGGGTGATATTTTGTTTTGTAAAGAGCGTAAGAAAGCACGCTCATGTTCAGAGTTCTGAGTGGAGGGAAAATTAAGTAGATATAATTTACTAATTTATAATTTTTGCACTTGAATACTAGCATGTGTTACAAGGATATAAAAGAAAAAAAGATTAACATATATTTATCCTAGGCTGCTGAAAAAACGAGCCACATAGCAGGAGGAAATGAAAAACGTGACAGGTTTCTCAACCCAAGTTATATTTTATATACATGGACACAAAACTAAGCACACTGAAAATAAATTCACAATTAAAATTACAAAGTACTAGAGGAAGCTATCCACTACAAGGAAAAAAGAAACATAATAAGCACGAAGACTACATGCCGGACACAGTGGCTCACGCCTGTCATCCTAGTACCTTGGGAGGCTGAGGCAGGAGGATCACGAGGTCAGGAGATTGAGCCCATCCTGGCCAACAAGGTGAAACCCTGTCTCTACTAAAAAAAAAAAAAAAAAATGAGCTGGGTGTGGTAGTGCATGCCTGTAGTCCCAGCTACTCAGGAGGCATTCCGCCCGGTGACAGAGCAAGACTCAGTCTCAAAAAAAAAAAAAAAAAAGACGACGACTACGACTACAATACTCCCAAACTTTTCATAGTAGAAGAAAGTTAAAAAGAATTTAAAGTATACAACTATATGTAAGGAAGAAACCATAAGACCTTCTGACAAATAAAGAATGTTTAGCAACAAAAATTATATAGTTGAAAGGTTCAGTGACGAGGATAAAAGCAAATTCAATAAATAAAAATCTCAGTAGTAAAGTAGAAAACAGAGCCGAAGAAATTAACCAGAATAAAAGATACAGACGTAGAGATGAAAATTTGAAAGAAACATGAAATGACAATGTTTAAAATCTACTTAATGAATTCTAGAATGATAGAATAGAAAAAAAGTGAGGCAAGGTATATATTTGAAGAGATAATTTTTAGAAATGTCTAGCATTGATGAAAGACTTGAAGCTTCCAATTCAGAAAAATAAAACAAACCCAGAGGAGGTTGGGTTGTAGTATTCCTCACAACACAGCTTTGGAGCAAAAGGCTCATTTCAGAGCAGAAATGTGGCGATTCAGCACATGAATCCACAGAATTTACTGACCACACTGGTATTTCCTCATCCAGAAGCAGCTGGCCTGATAGAATGGTGGAATGATAGGACCCACTTATGTCATTAGCTAGGAGACTGCCCTATGAATGTGTGTCCTATGAAATTTGCTTATGCTCTCAATCAAGTGACATACAAAATTGTTTCTCTTACAGGCAAAATACATGTTCTAGGAACCAGGCAGGGCGTCCGGGGTTGAGAGTGGCCTCTCACAATTACAGTTAATAATCTATTTGCAGAATTTTTGCTTCCTTTCCCTGTAACTTTTGGGTCTGTGGGTTTAAATGTCTTGGTTCTAAGAGAGGAACAACTCCTCCAAGGAATACAGCCATGGTTCGTTCCATTTCTATGAAGTTGAGACTGTCACTTAACTGAGACTAGCCACTACGGGCTCTTCAAGATTCGGAATCAACAGGTGGAGAAACAGATCACTGCTCTGGCTGGGTTGAGTTTCCCTCCTATCTAATTGCTGCTGTACAGTGGGGTGAAGGAGAAGCATGCCTGACCCCAGGGATTCTCTGAAGTACATCCTGGTAATTGTATTATCTAGTTCAATGGAAAAGGAAGCAATCCAAAAAGGCAAGAACACTGAAGACAGACAGTTCAGAAATAAAAACTGAATCACTCTACCAGCTTAAAAACACAAAACTAAACTAAAACCTTAGCCAAGCAAGGGGCTACTTGAAGACTAAAAGGTCACAGAATTGACAGAAGAAGAATTTTAAAATATAAACTCAACCCATGAACATTTAAAAATCAAGAACCTTACGAGGAAAGTTGGCGATGCTTTACTACTGGAGTCTGGTTTATCACACTTTTTTGGGACGGGGGGTGGCTCTGCGGCCCAGGCTGGAGTGCAGTGGTACAATCTTGGCTCACTGCAACTTTGCCTCCTTGGCTCAAGTGATCCTTGGGCCTCAGACTTCTGAGTAGCTGGGACTACTCAGTGAGTGTGTGCCACCACACTCAGCTCAGTTTTGTATTTTTTGTAGAGACAGAGTCTCACCATGCTGCCCAGGTTGGTCTTGAACTCCTGGCTCAAGTGATCCTCCCACCTTGGCCTCCCAAAGTGCATGAGGTACCATGACTGGCCTAGGGTAGAGTTCTTAATGTTTTTGAAAATGCTATCCAAAGGAACTCAGGGCAAAAAACTAAAGCAAAGTCAAAAAACAAATGACAAACTGGGAGACTAAATAACACAGATAGGTGAAATCTCCCTAATAGACAAGAACTAAAGGTCAGTGGGGAAAAAAGGCCAAAAAATCTGAGAGAAAAACAGACAAAGCCATGTAAAGATTATTCACAAACATATAGACACCTACAGAATGGGAGAAAACAGTGGCAAACTGTGCATCTGAAACAGGTCTAACTCCCAGCATCAATAAGGAACTTCAAGTTATAAGAAAAAAGAACCCCAGAAACAGTGAGCAAAGGACGGTAACAGTTTTCTAAAGAAGACATACACGTGGCCAACGAGCATAGGAGAAAGAGGTCAACATCACTAGTCATCAGAGAAATGCAGATCAAAACCGCAATGAGATACAACTCCCACCAGTCAGAATGGCTATTACTAAAAAGAAAAAAAAATAGCAGATAATGGAGAGGTTGTAGAGAAAAAAAGAATTCTTAGACGCTGTTGTGGGAATATCAATTAGTTCAACAACCGTGGAAGACAGCATGGCGATTCCTCAAAGACTTAAAAACAAATACCATTTGACCCAGCAAATATACCCAGTACGTGCCCAAGGAATAGAAATTGTTCTACCATAAAGACATATGCATGCGTTAAGTTCACGGCAGCACGATTCACAGTAACAAAGACATGGAATCGACCTAAATGCCCAACAGTGGAAGACTGGATAAAGAAAATGTGGTACATATACAACAAGGAATACTATGCAGCCATCAAAAAGAATGGGATCATGTCCTTTGCAGGAACATGGATGGAGCTGGGGGCTATTATCTTTAGTAGACGAATACAGGAACAGAAAAGCAAATACCGTATGTTCTCACTTATAAGTGGGAGCTAAATGATGAGAACCCACGGACACATAGAGGTGAATAACACACATAGGGACTTATCAGAGGGTGGAACTGGAAGGAGGGGAGGATCAGGATGAATAACGAATGGGTACTAGGCTTAATAGTAATACCTAGGTGATGACATAATCTGTACAGCAATCCCCCATGGCACAAATTTACCTGTATAACAAACCTGCACATACGCCCTGAACTTAAAAGTTAAATTTTATACACATAGATAGATAGACAGACACTCAGCAAGGTATGGTGGCTCATGCCTGTAATCCTAGCACTTTGGGAGGCCGAAGTAGGATAGCTTGAAGTCAGGAGTTCAAGACCACTCTATCTTCTATTTAAAAAATAAAAAAGATTAAAAAGGAAAAGAGACTCAACTTCACTAACTAGAAAGTGCAAATTAAAATTACACTGAGGGTCAGGCACAGTGGCTCACACTTGTAATCCCGGAACATTGAGGTCCAAAGTAGGAGGACTGCTTGAGGCAAGGAGTTTGAGACCAGCCTGGACAACACAGTGAGACTCTGTTTCTACCAAAAACAAACAAAAAATTAGCTGGGCATGGTGGCACGCACCTGTAGTCCCAGCTACTCAGGAGGCTGAGGTAGGAGAATAATTTCAGCCCAGGAGTACGAGGCTGCAGTGAGCTGCGATCACATCACCGCACTCTATCCTGGGTGACAGGGCAAGACCCTGTCTCCAAAAACAAACAACCTCCCCAAAAGTGGGCCCGGCATGGTGGCTCATGCCTGTAATCCCAGCACTTTGGGAGGCTGAGGCAAGTGGATCACTTGAGGTCATGAGTTTGAGACCAGCCTGGCCAACATGGTAAAACCCTGTCTCTACTAAAAATAGTAAAAAAAAAAAACAAAAAACCTCAACCCACAAAGAAAAAAACCTAGCCAGGTGTGGTACCACATGCCTGTAATCCTACCTACTCAGGAGGCTGAAGCACTAGAATTGCTTGAGGCTGGGAGGTGGAGGTGGTAGTGAGCTGAGATCACAGCACTGACCCCGGGACTCAGCAAGGCTTCTCGCAGAAAATTATCCTGAAGACACATTTCCAGCAATGTGAAAAGACAGATGCCCAAGGTTATTCTTTACGGCATTAAGATAACAAAATACAACATATTAATATATATTATACCTTTGTATTGAGAGATGTCAATGTAAACTGATAATGGGAAAACCCTAAAATTGAATTCAAATAGAAACAAACTTAGATATTAAATTGAATACATAATCATACTGAAAATAACGGTTCAAGTAACTTTTAAACATAGTATTCTGACTATAAAATTTTTTGTCTAAGGAAAAAAACACTAGAAAGGAATCTTAAATTTCACTCAGTAGCTTTGTGGTGGTCATACTGTCGTGCAATAATTTCACACCTATTTTTATGTATAAGAGAAACACAAATATGGAAGGAGGAAGATGAGGAACCACCCCAGATGTCAGATTTTAACTGTGTAAAGTGTTTTAAACTGACTGCACCAGGGACTACACTATAGTCACGTAGTCTGGCGTAGCCCAGCCCGTGGCATCACCCAGCCCGTGGCGTAGCCCAGCCCGTGGCGTCGTCCAGCCCGTGGCGTAGCCCAGCCCGTGGCGTCGTCCAGCCCGTGGCGTCACCCAGCCCGTGGAGTAGCCCAGCCCGTGGCGTCGCCCAGCCCGTGGCGTAGTTCACGGTGCAGTCAGTATGTAAAGTCCTTCAAAGGACTTTACAAACGGATGGTATCAATGTGGATTCATGATCTTAAAAAGGCCCAGGTTAGGAGTAACCAGGTGAGGGTTTCTAAATATCATTCTTACTAAAAGAAATGAGATCAGTAGGGAGGTCTTCGCGGTGACTGAGCCACTAAGGGGCTGGGAAACCAGGCTGAAATTCAGAAAAGAGCTTCAGGAGATGAATAGATAGAATTGTTTTCCTCAATAAAGGAGAAGAGAGAATTAATGACTGAGTTTCTGGGATGAAGAAGGGAAGGACGATGGTAACACTGAGCTAAACGGGAAACGTGGAGAGCTGGTTTTTTAAACATTTTGAATCGATTTTGATTATGTTGACTTTGAGCCAACAGCTCTCAGATGCTTACAAACCTCCAGAAGTTAAGGGAGTATCCCGGTTTGAGGGTGGCATTTCTGGTCCTTCTCCTCAACCAGTTTCTTACATTCCTCAGGGACAGGGAGGGCTCCACTAGCTTCTTCCTGATGCTTCTGCCAGTGTCTGCCTGTCAAGGGGATTACCTGATGCTCCACAGACGATTCCAGAATCACCTCCCTGTGGGATCCCTGTGGGCTCCTCTTGAGTACGTGAACATCAATTCTTAATTGGTCCAGAAAAGCATTTTCAAGAGCTAACTCGGGGCGGCCCCCATGTATGGAACTTCTCTTTCAACCCTGCAGTGAAGGCTGACTGAGGGGCCTCTGTGGTTTGCGGCCGTCTGGCTTCATCAGGCTCTGGCTGCCTCCCTGCCCGCCCAGCGCTCCTGCGTGCCTAGAGCAAGCATGTCCTCAGCATCCACTCTGAGCAGGCTTCCCAGGCAGCCGCCCTCCTCTGCGCTCTTGGCATTCATGTGGCGTGGCTATAAATTATGCCCAGTGTGTTCATTTCAGTTTAAATGTGTTCTCATCCCCGAGGAGCAACTAATGGCATCAAGTTACTGATGTGAAAAAAGCCTGCCGCTACAATGACTATGGATTAATGAAATCACAGTCCTGGCGGCTGGGGTGGCAATAAATCGTCAGCCACTGGTGACACGAATTTTAAATTATGTTCTCCATCCCTTTCCCACTTCTCCAAAGTTATTTTGCTGCAAAGTTGTTTGGTAAATGTTTACCTTGCTTAAATGTTTGCTTTCCATTAAAAGTTGGTGCAGGCAGGGCCCCGTGCTCTTAGAAAGCTGGAAGCGGGCTGAGAGGGATTTAAAAGCCTATCATGCTTTCTCTAGGAGGTGTGAAGGCAAATCTCTTAATCCGGGATCATCACTGACTGAAAAATTTCATTCAGAAAACTTGGCAAACACAAGGTTCTTTCGGTGAACTCTGTTAAACTGGCCTGTAAGTTACTATCCTTACCTTTGGTCATGACTTTTTACTGATGCATTTAAAGTGAGGAACCAATACAATTCCCACCAGTGTTTTTGAAAGGTAGCGAGTGTATTTATCATTTCAGAAGGGCCCAGGGAATCCACAGAGGCCATAGGAAGTCTGAGACTCTTCGATCCTAAAAGCAAACTGTTCATACACACGGCTGGTCCTCTGTATCTGCAGGTTCCATATCTGTGGATTCAACTAGTATCGGATCAAAAATACTAAGAAAAAAACTGTATTTGTACTAAACATGTACAAACTTTTCATTATTCCTTAAATACAATATAGCAACTACTCACATGGCATTTACATTTTTTTAGGTATTACGAGCAGTCCAGAGACGATTTAAAGAACGCGGGAGGATGCCCGTGGGTTACATGCGAATACAATACCGTTTTCTATCAGGGACTTGAGCATCGGCAATTTTGTTACCCAGGAAGACCTGGAGCCAATCCCCCAGGGATACCAAGGGAAAACTTTTATATTTTTCTAGAAAGAAGGTCTGTAGATTCATAAAATTCACTAAGTGTCCTATAACACCAAAAGAAATCAAGGGTAACTACGATGGACTGCGTAGATGGCTACAGCTTCTTCCCCTCCAGGTACCCATGCTCTTGCAATGGTGCTCTGTAGCCTGTTCTAATGAGGAGCCGGGACCCATCCCTTGATTCTGGGGCGGCCTTGAGATTGGCTGTGGTCCATGGGATACTAGCAAATGTGACACAAGCAGAGCTGAAAAGGTGGAAAGGTACTTGTACGCTGGGTACCCTGGGACTTGGCTACTTACAGTTCCCAGAACTGCTGCTGTGTGAACCAGGCTGGGCTAACTGACGTGTGACATGGCCCACTCACCTCCATTTCGCAGCTGACCTTCCTAGCAGCAACTACGTACACCCAGTGAGCCCACTGGAACTAGCACACCTAGGCCAAAGCAGAACTGCACATCTCAAATTCCTGAATGTACAGACCTAAAATAACCTTTAAAATAGGTTACTTTGAGCCACTAAGTTTTGGGGTAGTTTGTTACGCAGTAAAAGCTAACAGATACAAATACCAGACCAGACAGTGTCCATTTTGAAGATGGGGGTGTGCCTTATTCAGTCTTTGTATCCCCTTTCCCTAAAAACACAGTAACCATTCAATATGTACTTGTTGAACTGCGTAGAAATGGCTCCTTGAAAAGCCTGTAATTAAACCCTTTTCTCAAAGCTGCTTGGTAAATCAGGAGGGATTCCAGAGCACCCAGGAGTCCATTTCCGCAGTTTTATAAGACGGGCTTCAAAACACCTACCTTGCCTTGCTATCGTGGTTGTTAAAGGCACCGCCTGCTTTAGAGATGTCCTTGATACGTAAGGGACAGTAGCTCAGGCAGAAGCAAGGATGACAAAGGGCTTTAGAACTCAGCACCATGCAGCACAGCATTTTTTTACGTTAATGTGGTCACCAGGTGTTCAGCCTAACAGGACTCCAGTTGCAAGTCATCAGCTTTCTTCACTGCAAAAGTAAGGTTGGTTCTTTCGGGCTCAATCAGACATCCATGTGCCATTCTAAGTGTGCCTGGTCAGAGGACTCAGGACTCCCTCCAGGAAAGATGGGGAGGGCTCCTGCTGCTCTGGATTCTGCTCCCACCCATCTCCTCGCCTGTGAAATAAAGTGTGGGTGATGGTACTCTCTCTACTAGGCATCCTTTCAGCTCCAGGAATCCAAGGGCTTCCGTTACTACCAGAGTCCCATCGAAGCATGAGGGACCGCACCGCTCACCGGGTCACTGAGCCATAAAAGAACTCACACTTTTGAGAAGTGGAAAAGAAAAGGTTTTCTGCATCTAAAGCAGAAAGGCAGGAGAAAAAGGCCGAAGAATTAGCAAATAATAGAGGAAAAAGCAAGCAAGCAAGGCCGATTTGAGCTGGGGTGCAAGAACCTTGCTTACTGCAAGATAACGGAGCTTTACACTATGCACACCACACTCACACGCTGAACCACAGATTTGGGTAATTACAGAAACACATTTCAAGGAAAAGAACGACATACACAAAGAGTTATAAAATGCTGATGAGAAAGATTTACACAAGAGCTGTGAGAGAGCTGAAAAGCTGGTTTTGGCATTAAGACTTCCTAGTAATACCTCAAATGGCTTCTTCCTAGGATTTAGGATGAAACTTCTTGTGCTGGAGACGTATCTGGAAGTAAATAATGTAAGTCCGGCTGCCTCGCCGGGGGCCAAATGGACACACCCACTCCTCTACGGACCTGAAATCTCCGTTTCCTCATTTAACTCGGCAATAAGCTTACAAATCACACACACAAACATCATTTATCACAAAGAGCAAAAGATGACACCTCACAATTCTGTTTCTTGCCAAAATGAACATTAAGTTTTTGCTTGGAAGCAAATGTGAAAATAGCGATTTTTATCTCATATATCTTATTTTTTCATGCTTTTAGTAGGATTTGCTATCTCAAATGTTGGTATTTTAAACATTAAAGTTGCCAGCAAGCAAATAAGACAATTAGCAGACGGCATCTTCAACCAAATTTTTTGAATTTATTATAAGCATGCTTCTCTACAAGTATTGATTCTTGTGGTTTGCCAACCATGTCTGACTTTATTTACCTACACAAACACAGAAGAGAATTTTCAATAGGAGAAGTTCACACAGCAAACAAAATACAAAGTGTGTGACCTCAATAAGGCATTCAACAAAGACACAACCATCTTTCCCTCTGACGGTTCCCTTAGGATGCTCTGATGTTGGCATCACATTCTTCTAAGAGCAGAATCAAGTCTTCAATCAGGCTGTGTTCTCTGCCATGAGTCACTCTCATAATATCAAAAGCCTAAGGAGAAAGGACAGAAGAGAGATTAGACCCGAAAATAGGTGGGCTCAGGCCATTCCCCTTCTTTCCCCGTGATGCTGGGGGCCTGGTGAATTCCATAGGTTGACAGGGTGAACAGTCTTTACAGGCTCACAGCGCAGTGGTTCTCCCAACTACAAAGTCAAGTGACAAGGGTGACTTCTGAATGTGAGATCTGGAAAGCAGACTCGCTTCATGAGTCATGCTGGGGCCCAGACAATCAACGTTCTTCAAAGACTGTCAGTACACAGGTTTGGTGGGCAGTTACAGGGGTATGAAGAGTTACCAAAATGATTGAGTCATATGAAAGAGCATGCTGCCACCACCTTCGCGTTTTTCCTTATTGCACACATTCAACTCTCATCTGTAGGCACTGTGATTATTACACACACGCGCTCTTGAATTTTCTTCCTGCACCATATGACATTACAGCGTTGGTATTCTCACAGTCCTCCCCTTCACTCCTCATATTGAGTTCATTACTAAATCTTGTCAACTCTATCTCCAAAAATATTTCTGAAATCTGTGTGGGCACATGACTACTTGAGTAATAGAGTACAATGGAAGTAAGGCGGCTGACTGCCAAGACTAGGTCAAAAAGCCCTCTGCGTTGTTTACTAGTCAGTATGTTTGCTCCTAGAATCAAGAGACTCCATGGTGTAAGGAAGCCCAAGCCACACAGACAGAGGCTGTGAATGGGGGCTCTGGCTGGCAGTCTTAGCTGAGCTTGTCTTTCAAGTCATTGTAGCTAAGGCACCAGACATGTACATAAATAACCTTCAGATGATTCCAGCACCCAGCTGGACTGTCAGAGCTGTCTTCCCACATGAAACACCAGACATTGTAGAAAAGAAGGAAGCCATTCTTATGCTGTGTTCAAATTCCTGACCCACAGAATTTGTGCAGTAATTGCACTGCCCAAACATGGGGCGAGGTGGCCTGGGAGAAGGGAGGGACACCAGAACCACTGTATTGATGTAATCGTGCCCGGGAGCCTCGTAAAGATACGACTCTCTGGTGGCTTTTATGCACCCAAAGTTCCTGAAGTGGCATTGAGGCCCTCAGCCTGAGCTGCACAGTAGTGTCAACCAGGGAGCTTCAAAAGAGACACCCAGGCCCAGACGCTACACATGCACAGCTGAAGCTTGCTCTCTGGGAATGAGGCCTAAGCCCCAGGAGATTCCAACATGCCCTCAGGGTTGAAAACAACTGAAAGAGCAAACTCTCAACCAACAGCGGGAACTACTCAGTGTTCAGTGTTAATTTATCGCCAGCATAATGACCGTTTTAACGGCTGTGTATAATGACTTCCGTCACGTGTATAAGACCGTTGTTTACTAAGCTCCTCCTGGACTTTAGATTACTTCCAGTTGTTGATTGTGATACGATGAAGATCTTCCAGAATATAGCTTTTGCCTTTCTTGGATATTCGCTTAAGAGCAATTCTAGGGGTGGAATTCTTGAGTATGAACATCTTGAACACCACAGATTTCAGGCCTTGGTGGTCATGTAGAGAGACACCTGCATTTCACTATGACGCATGCTGCCAAACCTTCAGTTCCACATTGGAAAAAAGCTGAAGCTCCAGAAACAAAGCGTTTCAGGTGGACGGCGCTTCATCCTCTGCTTCTGGCTCTTTCTCCACCTCTTTAATGCTCCCTTCAGGCTGGAAGGAAAACAGGCAGACAGGAGGGGCCGAGAGAGAGAGAGAGAGAGAGAGAGAGAGAGAGAGAGAGAGAGAGAGAGAGAGAGAGATGGGGATCCACGGCTTCCTATTAACGCGAGCAGGTCTGCTCTGTGGGTGCACAGCATCCGTCGGCAAACCCCCAGACCGGGAGCTGTCTGGGAGTGCAGGGGAGGACTTGGGAACAGCCCAGCTCTATGAGATTCCTCTGGGCAGAAGATTAAAAACAAATGTCTGATGTCATTCGGGGAGCACATGCCTCATGTTTTATTCTCTTTTCTCCACACGGCCCTGGGTTCTCCCCTGCTACGGACATCTTAAGGTCTGAGGCAGAGACCTGTATGGCAGCACGACTGCAGAGAGAGCAGCTTTCTCAGATCAGAGCGCCTTCCTGGGAAATTCTCTTATTGAAAGCATTCTTAGATGTTCTCTTCCCTTCTACTCAACAGAGTCAGATGTGCTTGATCCGGCAGAGGAAGATAAAGCAGAATGACTGCCTGGAAAGATCTTTGAAGAGAGGGGCATAACCCTCCATCCTGAAGAAGGCCAGGTCTAACCCCTCGCCTCACCTCCCTCCCTGCCCTCACAGAGGCCCTAGGCTTGGCGAGGGCCTGGTGTGCTCAGAACTTCCAGACCCACCTCTCTTTTGCCCTCCTGGTAACATTCTCCAGGCTCCCCATCTGAAGAAGGATCTGTGCGTCTTTCCGACCTGACTCAGAGGCTAAGTAACAAAGCCATCTTATCATCACTCCGACGGACGTTTCTGAACATACGACAGACTCCAACCTTCCTTCCTGGCTCATTCCTTCCAGCTCCACTGGTATCTCCTGCTTCATCCTCTTTTATAGCTTTAAGAATAACACCAGCTCCTCAAGGGCCACAGTGAATTGCCACTGATTCAGTGTACCCCTGTTCTTGGGAGGGGCAGACCTGCCCACCATACAGTAGGGTAACCACTTCCAGTTCTTCAGCCACTCTGGAAGCAGAGCCACAGCCAGGAAGAGGGAGCTGCCTGGCCTTCCCCCAGCTTCACATCCACATCTCCCAGCCTGCTTCATTCCAGAAGGATCATCCAGTCACGATAACACTCATGTTATGTAAGGAAGTGCTTCCTAAGGTTGCCTGGCCTGAGAGTTAAACTGAGGATGACCCCCAGCTCTCAGGACCCAGCCCAGGGTGCCCATTCCATGACTGTATCGTGCAGCCTCCAATGTGGACAGACCGCAGTGACCAGGGAGAGGAAGCAGAGGGTCTCTGGGACATGGCTGTTGAGACACCCAGAGGTGACACAGGCGCCTTCCTAGTCAAGATGCTGCTGGCCATGTTCTGCATTCTCTCACTTGATGGCTAATGCATCACTGGTAGCAAATTGGGTAGAAGGCAACCCTCAGGAATGTGTGTGTAGAGGCTGAGATACTCAGTTTAGAGGGTCTTATCCATAGGGTGGCTAGAAACAGAGAAGAAATGGGTACAAGGAGGGGCAGAGAACTAATCTGAAGCGACTGCAAAAAAACCATTTTTCTAGAAAGTAAAATTAAATATAGGTTTGATTAACAAACATTATACTTATCTATGAGTGATGGGCAGATGTGGATGAGAAAGGGAGAGAAAGAAGAAGAAGAAAGGAGGAGGATTCAGTAACGTGCAAAATACGCTGGTGACTGTGTGTGGGTGTGTGTGTGGATGAATGGCATGACCCGGTTCAGCAGGAGCTGCGATTCAGACCTGGTGATGGAGGACATATGGTCCTTGTCTTGAACGTCACCTGGGCCTACAGGTGAGTTGGGACAAACAGTCCTCCATGATGTAAGAAGAGGCTCTGTGCAGCCTGGGGCACAGCCCTGCAGCACAGCGGGAAGATGAGGAGGGTTTCTCTCACATTCCCACCTCCCAAAAAGTTACAATAACATTTCTGACAAACCAGAGCAATTGTTTCAAGCAGCTCTGTGTGTCTCCTACCCCTCCCATCTGTCACACATGTGCATGTCAGAGAGGACAATTTTGGTTTAATTCCCGGCAGCAGCAGATAAAAGATTAAGGAAATATAAAATCGGAGCAGGCTTGTGTTGGGAAAAGCTTATCTCTTTCCATTAAATTTTATTTTTTTAAAGGCAGCATTTAAAAAGAGCCTGCACATAATCTTTCACAGAGCATGCATTTGAAGCCTCCAAGGAGGGTACCTGCTGCGCCTGCGTTCTGACTCCAAATGTCACACGAGAAATAGTAGCATAGATTGTCTGCCACGTGCCAGGCATATTGTTAACTCAGAAATAAAGGAAGGGTCCCCAGAATTGATTTCAATCTCATCACATCTGTTTTAAGTGAGTTTAGAATTGTGGTCATATAATAAAATGAAAGCATAATTCAAAGCTGGAAACAATATACCTTTCCTATCAACTTTTAATAGGAATACATTAAGCTTATCAAGGATCGCAAACAGTTTCTCTGAGCCTAAGGAATCCAGTTAAGTAACCTCCCAAGTATGATTAAAGTGTGGATATGAAATCAGAGGGAAAAGAAACGTATGCACGGTAAGAACCTCTGGATTTAAACCACAGCAGGAAAAAATAAAGCACATTTCCTTATTCTGCCCATCTCAGAATGAAAGAAAAGCAGAGGGTGGGGCATGAGGAGGAGGAAGGCGGTCTGGGGCGTTCAAAGAGGAAATGCAAGCAGCAAGAGGTACAAGACCTCGGCAGCTCAGCTGCGGAGGCACGAAAAGCCCTTTGCGAGGGCAGCGGAAAATCCCAAAGGCTTTGAAGACCCACTTCAGCTCAGCAGCGCCCCTGGGGACCACACTCTCCTCTACACCTTGGATAACCCTCCAAGTGTCCATTCCACTGGAGGAATCTGTCCTCTTGGGAGGCAGAATTTCCTTAGAGATAGCATCTACCCATTCATTCACTCAGGAATGTCTGAGAAGCTGTAATGCATAAAACTTGGCCCTTGCCCTGGGAGAAGCTCTGGCATAGGGGCACAGAATGTAAATACCAGATCATCACAGTGGAACAGTGTGTGTTAAACAGAGAGGAAAAGTGCTGGGGTGCCCAGAGGAGGGAGGAACCAGGCGGCCCACAGGAACCTCAGGAGGGTTTCAGATGCGATGAGCTCAGGTCTGTGCTTTCTAGTGCTGGTAACCATTCCAGAAAAAGCATTGCTGTTGTGTCACTGTTTAATGAATTAATCAATATTTACAGAGCCCTGAGAGACCCTGAGGACCTGAAGAAGTTATGTTTCCTCAGCTGAATAATGAGACTGAACAAGATAAATTCTGTTTTTTGTTTGTTTTTTTTTTTTTTGAGATGGAGTCTCACTCTGTCATCCAGGCTGGAGTGCAGTCGCACAATCTCAGCTCACTGCAACCTCCACCTCCTGGGTTCAAGTGATTCTCCCACCTCAGCCTCCTGAGGAGTAGCTGGAACTACAGGCATGCTCCACCATGCCCAGCTAATTTTTGTATTTTTAGTAGAGATGGGGTTTCATTCACCATACTGGCCAGCCTGGTCTCGAACTCCTGACCTTGTGATCTGCCCACCTTGGCCTCCCAAAGTGCTGGGACTATAGGCGTGAGCCACCACGCCTGGCCTTGGACAAGATAAATTCCAAAGGCAACCCAAGTCCCAATGTGTTGTACAATGTGCCATGCCAGACACAGAGCTAGAAGGTGTGGATTTGATTTTGTTTACAAATATTGTTACTGATTTTTAAATTAATTCTACCTCGGTCAGATAATTTACTTGAATCTTTTTACATTTACTGAGATCTGTTTTGAGGCATAAAAACAGTCTCTTTTGGTGTTATAGTTACTTAAAAAGTATGCGTTCTGTTTTATTGGATAAAGTGTTTTCTAAATGTCAGATTGGGTTGATGGTATCCTTGCTGAGTGTCTGTCTAGTTGTCCTATCAACTGTTGACAGAAGAGTTCTGATGTCCCAGCTGTGCTGGCTGATTTGCCCATTTCTTGCAGTTCTATCAGTTTTTGTTTCCCCTGTTTTGCAACTATGTTGTTTGCTGCATACATACTTTTAGAACTGCTATATCTTTTTGGTAGACTGACCTTTTTTCATTACACAATGTCCCTCTGTGTCTCTCATAAAATTTTTTTTGCTCTGAAGTCTACTTAATGTTCATATGGCTATTCCAGCTTTGACTGTATTTTTATAATATATCTTTATCCATGCTTTTGTTTTCAACCTATTTGTATCATTCAATTTAAGGAGAATTCTTACAGACAACATATGCTTGGGTCATTTGCTAAAAATCTGTTCTACTAATTACTTTTAATTGGTGTATTTAGGCAATTTAAATCTTTTACATAGACTACATACATAATTTACAATGTTATTATTAATATATTAGGGCTTAAATCTGCTATTTTTTTTGTTTGTTCTCTTTTTGTATCTTTTTCCTGCATTCCTGTGGGTTACATAAACTATTTTTAGATTTTCATTCTTAGTGCTTTTGAGTGTATTATTTTATATGGTGTTTTAAGCGGTTGCTCCAGGTCTTATTATTTATGTTACACATACATACACACACAGAGAGGTATATATAACTTGTATCTAATATACATATATAATATATGCATATATACGCATACATGTATGACTATATATCTATATAACTTTTCACACTTTACTAGTCTCATCATTTTACCAGTTCAACTCAAGTGCAGAAACCTTATTTCCCTTTACATTTTACCCTCTCCTACTCCCCCCATTTCGAATGCAATTGCACTAAATATTTCCACTGCATACATTTAGAATCATATCAGATACTCTTATGATTTTTGCTTCAACTATCACACAGTCTAGAAAGCTCAAGGGGAGAAGGAAAGATCGTTTTACTTACCCATATTTTTGCTGACCATATTCTTTTTTCTTTCCTGATGTTCTAAGATCCTTCTTTTATCATTTTCTTTCTGTTTAGAGAACTTCTTTAGCCATTCTTTCACAGTAAGTTTGCTAGTGGTAAGTTCTTTTAGTTTTCCTTCATCTGAAAATGTCTTCATTTCTTCTTCATTCCTGAAGGATATTTTTGCTGGACAAGATAAATTCTAAGGACAACCCAAGTTTTGGGGTTAAGAGTTCTTTTCTTTTAGTACTTGAGTAAATATGCTACTTTCACCTGGTTTCTGTGGTTTCTGGTGAGAAAATCACTGTCATTCAAACTGTCTTCCCTACAGGTAAGGTGCCATTTTTCCCTTGCTGCTTTTAGGGCTATTTTTTTTTTTTTTTTTTTTTTGGTCTTTAAGTTTTTAGAAGTTTGAGTATGATCCGCAGTCTTGGTGTGAACTGTTTTAGGTTTATACTGTTTGGGGTTTGCTTAGCTTCTTGAATCTACAAGTTTATGGCTTCTGCCAAATTTGGAAGTTTTCCACTATTAATTCTTTTTTAAACAATAACTATATTGTGGTAAAGTACACAAAACACTATAAAGTTCATTTTAACTATTTTTAACTGTTCCGTATCATTACGTACCTTCAGACTGTTGTGCAACCATTACCACTATGCATACAGCCATAACGTTTCCATCATCCGGAACTGAAAGCTGTGCACCTATTCAACAGTAACTTCCCATCCCCTCCCTCCCTTCAAGCCCTAGTAACCACTGTTATACTTTCCGTCTCTAAGTATTTGACTATTCTAGGTACCTCAGATAAGTGGAATAATATGATATTTGTTCTTCTCTATCAGGCTTATTTCACTTTGCATAATACCTTCAAGATTCATTTATGTGTGGCATGTGTCATAACTGTATTCCTGTTTAAGGCTGAATAACATTACATTGTATGCGCACATCCCACTCTACAGGCTGCCTTTTTATTCTGTTGATGGTGTCCTTTGATGCACAGAAGTATTTAATTTTGGTGAAGTCCGAGTTGTTAATATTCTCTTTTGCTGCCTGCATCTTTGGTATCATATCCCAGAAATCATCACCATATTCAGTGTCATGAGGATTTTTCCTTAATGTGTTTTTCTAAGAGTCTAGTAGAAGCTTTTGCTCTTACGGTTAGGTCTTCGATCCATTTTGAGTTATTTTATATGGCCTTAGGTAAGGGTCCAACTTTATTCTTTTGGAAGTGGAAATGCAGTTTTCCCAACATTATTTGTTGAAGTCACTGTCCTTTTTCCGGTGAGCGATCTTAGCATCCATGTTGAAAATCATTTGACCACATATGCGAGAGTTTATTTCTGGGATCTTTATTCTATTCCATTGGTCTATATGTCCATCTATGCCAGTATCACTCTGTTTTGACTACTATAGCTTTCTCATACATTTTAAAATCAAGAACTGTGAGTTCTTCAAATTTGTTCTTCTTTTCCAAGACTGTTTTTGGCTATTGAGGATTCCTTGAGGGTCCATATACATTTCAAGATTTCTTGATTTCTTCTTCATTCCTGAAGGAGAATTTTTCTATTTCTTCCCCAAAAAAGTAATTGGGATTTTCATAGAGATTGTGTTGAATGTAAAGATCATTTTGGGTAATACGGACATCTTAATAATTCTAAGTCTTCTAACCCATGAACATGAGACGTCATTCTCCTAATTTATCCCTTCTTCAGGGAGAATAACTGAGTATGTTATTTGGTTTTATGTTGTTGCAAATGGCATTATTCTCTTAATTTTGTTTCTGAATCATTCATTTTTATGTTTAGAAATACAACTGATTTTTATGTATTGATTTGTATCTTGCTACCTTGCTTAATTCACTTATGAGTTCTAACATTTTTTGGTGTGTGTGTAATCTGTAGCATTTCGTCATATGAGATCATGTCCTATGTACATACAGATGATTCTACTTCTTCCTTCCCAGCTTGGATGCCTCCACCATTATTTCTTCAGGGACTTTTTCCACCTCATACTCTTTTTCTTCTCTTTCTGGGACTCCAACATCAGATCTTTTGTTATGGATCCATAGGTCCCCTGAGGCACTGTTCAATTTTGCTTTTTCTTCAGTATTTCTTCCTCTTTTTCAGGTTGGGTAGTTTCAATTGTCTTATCTTCACATTCACCAATTAATTCCTCTGTTTTCTCCATTCTGTTATGGGGGTCCCTTCTGTTTATTTTATATTTATCAGTTCTTAAATTTCTATTTGTGTCTTCTTCATGGCTTCTACTTCTTTAGTGAGATTTTCTATTTTTTCCATTTATTTTGAGGGTGTTTGTAATTCCTTGATGAAGCATTTTTGTAGTGGCTGCTTTAAAATCTGTCAGACAATTCTAACATCTCTGTTGTCTTGGAATTGGCATCTGTTGATTGCCTTTATTTTCATTAAGATTGAGATATTCCTGGTTCTTGGCATAATGAGTGATTTTTTTAACTGAAGCACAGACATTGAGTGCTCTGCTATGAGAGCCTCAATTTTCCCTCCACCTGCTTCAGCTGGCTTTCTCTGACATCACTCCAACAAGAGAAGGAGGTGATGAGACTTACTGCACGGTGGAGGTACCAATTCAGGTCCCCTATTTGGCTTGTTGTTCCTGCTGAACTTACACTTCCTGGTAGGTAATTTCTGCGTATTTCCCATAATATGGCTTAATCACTATGTTTGCATTTTATGCATTGTTTTCTTTCTTATCTTTTCTATTTTTTTGGTTCAAAAACATACCCTGGGAACGGTTATTCTCTATTTGGAGGTCAGCAGGAACCATTGGTAAGTATTAGAGCCAGGGGCTTCCAAACAACTCTGTGAAGGTATTAGCAGCAATGAGTGAACATCATCTCCGCAGGCCACCGCCTTCTCCCTTTTTCCCTCCCACCTCCCCAGATGTAAAGTAGGATATTAACTGTTTAGAGGAGGGCTTTTTAACCTAGACATCATGGAGATTTAGTCCATGGAAAGGCTTCATGGAGTCTCCATATATGTGTATGTAGCATTTCTCTAGTTAGTCAGTAGCCCTTATCAGATTCCTAAATAAGGACACCATGAAAGAGGTTAAGAATCACTGGAGCAGACTAAGAAATGGGAACAACAGAACTGCATGCTGTAAATCGGCCATTGCTGGGGGCTGGAAATCCGGAGAGCTGAGGCAGCAGCAAAAGGAGCAACATCTAGGACTTGCGGCCTCGCACTCCGTTTAGACGCAGAAAAACTAAAAAGATGCTCAAGATATAGAATACTTCAATGAAATTAAACAAGGGAAAAATGATAACACAAAAATTTTACATACAGATTCTTAAAAAAATGGATACCAAGGGGAAAGAAGTCTAAGGTTTACAAGCAGACTTTTGCTAACGAAGCAGCTAGAGCAGGGCCAGGGTGAGGGAGCAGGCAGCATGCAGAGCTCACAGGAAAAACCAGCTCTCACTCATAAGACAGCCCAGATGGGTTGTCACTGAGGTCCAAGAAGTCAAATTGTAGCAAACAAAGTCCTTCTAAGAAATAAATGGAAAGAAATAAAAGCAGATTAGAGACAGGAGAAAGCAGGAGGAGGCACTGTGAATGGACCCAGGACTGTCCTGTGGCAGCAATCACAAGAATTTCCACTGAGCCCTGTAGAAATGGGAGGCTAAACCAAATCAGAGCTGGGCTAAGTGGATTCCTCTCCCGGAGGCGGCTGGAGCCTAACTGAATCTTAACAAATTTATGTTTCTGAAGCTCCTCTGATTTCTATTCAAACTCAGTCTTCAAAAACCTTATTCAAGCGATTTCATTCCATTATTTTCAGGATTTCTAAGACGAAACAGTGTCCTGGGGTGCCCGTCTGAAGAGAGCATCAGTCTCACACGGCAAAGAGAACAGCCTCCCTCTTCCCTCTCCAGTTTACCTGAGTCCTGAGAAAGCTTGGGAAAGAAAGACTCTGCAGGAAGAAACTGACCTGCTTATAGACTCACAGGTCATGTGAGTTTTCCTGGGGATGGATACATTCTGGCCATCCCTCTGCTAGCAAATACTCAGCAAAGGTCATGAGAAGATCTGGTCCTTTAACCATAAACTGCTAAACAACAGGGCCAGGGTGAGGCTTTCAGAGTATCCAGTAAAACAAACCCACCCAGTCAAGATGTGTGGGAGGCACGGGTGCCTATGTTATGGCACCAGAAAATATAAAAGGAATGTCAGGTCCCTCGAGGAATTCCCACTCACCTTGGGGAAGCAAAGCACTGCTGGGAGTACTCATGTAACATAATTGTTCAACAGAGGAACCACCGTGTGACCCCAAACTACAAACACAAGTACTCAAGAGACCAGCTAGAGGGAGGGTGCTCAGAACGAGAGTTCCTATAACAACAATCTTTCATAGCTTCAAAATGCCTGTTATCAGCCAGCACACTCACACATTGCCTCATTTTCTCCTCAAAACAACTCTGTGGGATAGATATCAGCCTCCTTTTACAAATAAAATTATATACAGAGTGAGGTCAGGAGAATAAGACCACCGTGGCCAACATGGCGAAACACCATCTCTATTAAAAATACAAAAATTAGCTGGGTGTGGTGGTGCACACCTGTAGTCCCAGATACTCAGGAGGCTTAGGGAGGAGAATCGCTTGAACCCAGGAAGCAGAGGTTGCAGTGAGCTGAGATTGTGCCACTGTACTCTAGCCTGGTGACAGAGCAAGACCCCCTCTCAAAACACACACACACACACACACACACACACCCACACACACACACCCCTAGTAAACGGTGGGACTGGAACCTGAACCTACTGAATCTGAATCCCAGTACTCTTTCTGTGCCTCTGCCCGGAGTACATGTTTGCTCCTTGGTTGATAATCAGACATTGGCAAGAGACTCAATGACTTATGTAGAGATAAACAGGAAGTTTGGGTAAGACCACGATTTAACCCTGGGCCTCTTGACAGATAATCTGACGCAGTTCCCAGAATACCTTTCATTTGACATTTATCAAGGTCCACGCTTGAGCTTCACCTTGGTACCAAGAACAGGAAATGCTAACACGATTACCCAGAGAGGCTTCTGAAACAGATGATGCAACTGCGTAAGAAGGGCATGAGGGCACCAGGACAGAACTGGGCACGAGGGATGTAAAAGGGCAATAACAGGGTCATCGGAAGGGCTGGTGATGGTCAGTACCATCAGCCCAGGACACCTTATCCTGAAAACCCAGAGAGAGGTGGTGTCTGTCTGGGTTTGTTCGGGCTTGTTCTTATAGCTGAGCCTATTAGATGTCTCCTTCAGGAGTTCTGTAGGCAACGGCAATGACTAACGCTTCACATAAAGAAAAGCAGCAATCTAAATCTCTCTCCCATATTTTCCCCCTAGTTGGCATCAGGGGTCTGGCTAGGTCTTAAGGGATTTCTACTCACTGATCTACAGAGAGCCTCACCTACTGAACTGGACCAGGCTAGAGGAAAAACAGAGCCTTGGGTTCTGGCCTGGATTTAATGACTTATTCACATGTCTCTCTCCTCCATTAAATTGTATGGACCATACTGAATCTTTTTTTTTTCCCTCTGGAGTGCAATGGCGCAATCTTGGCTCACTGTAACCTCTGCCTCCTGGGTTCAAGCCATTCTCCTGCCTTAGCCTCCTGAGTAGCTGGGATTTCAGGCACCTGTTACCATGCTTGGCTAATTTTTATTTTTGTAGAGATGGGGTTTCACATGTTGGTCAGACCAGTCTTGAACTCCTGACCTCAGGTGATCCACCTGCCTTGGCCTCCCAAAGTGCTGGGATTATAGGCATGAGCCACTGTACCCAGCCTGAGTCTTATTCAAAATAACAGAAGCATTTAATCACGTGTTGAATTAAATTGAACAAACACACCTGGCTCTGCCTCCGTGTGACTTTAGGTGAGCTCTTGCATGTCTCCAAACCTGAGCGCCTTCATTTCTCAAATAGTAATGAAAATGCCGACCCCACTGACCTCATACAGCCGTCACCTGTCACGAGGACTAAACACAATCGCGTACACATGAGCAATATTCAGTTTCTAGTCCCACGTAGACACAAAGGTCGGGTTTGATCACTGATGGACATCTCCTTGCAGGTAACCCCGTGTTGGGTGTATCGTACATTAGGAAACTTCCTCTACATCACTTGTCTGTCAAGACTTTCACACACAGATCCTTAATAAGTATTTTCTGTACCTAGCTGATTTGACTGGCTGACAAGTACCAGCAAGATCAGAAAAGGAATGTTCTTCCTGAGACTGCAAGAGACTGAGGTGTTCTTCCAGAAGGCTGGGTAAACATGTCAGACACGGTAAAAAGAAGAGGAATAGCTGAGTGCCTTCGGGAACTCCTAGTGTTACTATTATTGGCCATATGCTGGCTTTATTTAGAGATCAAGTAAAGGCAGTATGGCTAGCATGCAGCGAAAATGAGCTCTAGGGACTCTTATTTTTAAGAATCCCTTAGGCATTTGCCATTTCTCTTAGGTTCACGTGAGTGGCTGTCAAAGTCATGGGATCAGTGGGCCCCTGGACATGCCCTGAGCAACCCTGAAGTGGGCCCATCCTTCCACTGTGACCTTCCAGCACACAGGGCATGGTGGCCCAGAGGAGACTGTCAAAGTGTCAAGTGCTTCCTACGAAACCTCACACGCCAGGTCTCCATATGTCCCACCAGGGCCTGGGCCAGGTGAGCATGTGAGCTCTCCTTTGGAAGGGCCACGGACTAGATGAGGGGAAGCTCTGCTGAGGCAGGAAGGCCAGACAGCCCCGGGTTCCTCTGGGCAGAGACTCCCTAAAAGCGTGGAACTAAGCGTCATGTTCAACGAGGCGTTCCATCCCTAAACCATTCTCCTGTTTAGTTTCTTGACACTTATTGCCAGAACCATATTAACTGATCTCCTTCCCTCCCTCCCTCTGCCTTCCCACAACATGAATACTTCCTAAGTTCCAGGTCCCTTGCACGGCACTGAGCTGGTTACAAAGAGAACCAGGAAGACACGCCCTCTGCTGAGGCAGGGGTGGGGGTGGTCATCAGGTATGCCTACTGCAGTGTGAAATGTGCTCTGCTGGCAGGGTGGGCAATGATCTGTAGGGGTAGGAGGAGAAAACAACACTGGAGTTGGGCCTTAAAGGATCAGCACTGTTCTGCCAAGCCCAGGGGCTTGTGGTGGGGTGAGCACGGAAAGCAGAGTAAAGAGCTCTGTGAAGACTGAGGGAGGGGAAGTTCAGGGTCACAGTGCCTACTGGCGAGCAGCAGTGATCCCCGGGTGGTGGGGAGGGAGAGAGGAAGGGAGGCAAGAAGAGGCTGCAAAGGCGAACTGCCACGCAGATGGTCAAGTGCTTGCCATGCAGGGAATATGGGCTGTGTTTCATGGGCAATGGGACGGAGGCACAAACAAGGCCAACTTGCTCGATGTGGAGCGGCACAGGGGCAGTGGTGCTCTGAGGCTGCTTTTGCACCAGGTTGCAAGAGTGATTGTTACTATTAGTTTTACAAGAAGGTTGATTTCACATTGAAAATCAGCCATGGTGGGCATGTTTGCATCACAGAAATAGGCAAATGTCACAAAGCAGGTCTTTTCCAGAGTGGTTGTTAAACATTTACCAGCACACATTGGGCATACGTGTGTATGCGTGCACACATATGTAGAGTTGCTAAAAAAATCACAAAGGGGCCCAGCAACCGCCAGGAAAAAAAGGATACCAGGCAGAACTACACGTGATCTTGGCACACTCACCAGTCTCAGATTCTTCATCGCCTGGGGAAACATGCCTTGATGTAGCTGCAGTTTGCCAACTTTCATTACCTGAACACCTCTGACGGGATGGCTGCCTGGGAAGAAAATCCTGGAAGAAACCAAAGGGCAAACAGGGTCAGCAGCTCTCACCTTTGCAGTCAGCGCTTCATTAGGACACTATGGGAGTGGGAGCAAACCCCGGCTGGGAACACTAATGAGCTACTGAAAGGAAATTAGCTTCACATCCAGGAGAAGGCAGTACTGAGGGAACAGTGGTCCTCAGCTCCTCGGAATGCTTTTCGTGTTAGGGGAAAAAGTGATAGGAATAGAAGGTCTCTCTCATAAACACTGGAGAAGAGAAACAAAAGTGTTGATACTTGGGAGGGGAGCGGCCGGGAGAACAGTGCTAACTTCATCCTCCAGGCCCTTCCATGAAGCGTTAGCACTAGCACGGCCTGGAGCACAAGACTGCCTCTCTATATGTAACCGCTGAATAAATAAAGTTTTCATGATCCCCAGCTAAAGACTACCACATCCCCCTTTCTTTTTTTTTTAGACGGAGTTTCGCTCTTGTTACCCAGGCTGGAGTGCAATGGCGCGATCTCGGCTCACCGCAACCTCCGCCTCCTGGGTTCAGGCAATTCTCCCGCCTCAGCCTCCCGAGTAGCTGGGACTACAGGCACGCGCCACCATGCCCAGCTAATTTTTGTATTTTTAGTAGAGACCGGGTTTCACCATGTTGACCAGGATGGTCTCGATCTCTTGACCTTGTGATCCACCCGCCTCGGCCTCCCAAAGTGCTGGGATTACAGGCGTGAGCCACCGCGCCCTGCCCACATCCCCCTTTCAACTGCAAAGCCCTTTGATTGAATCTCAGCTGTAGGGTTCATCACGGTACACCTTTCTCATAAGCACTTGTGTGTTTATTTATCATCTACTGGATTACAATGCTTTTTATTCAGACGCCCATCTGTGTTCTCCATGACGTCTGACAGGTAGGAGGAACTCAGTCCACACTGGACTCCCTTCATATACAACAGAATAGAATACTGTGTTATGGGGGACCGAAGAAAGAGGACGTGCACACCCCTGGCTACGGGCTCTTTCAGCCTCTGGAAGACCTTTACTACGTCCATGCAGCAAGAATTTACCATATTGGATTTGACCAAGCATGTGCAGTCTGGCCTCTTCTGGCCTCAATACTTTCCACTCTTTACTCTTAGAGAATACTGAGCTCCTGCTGCATATGCAGAATTGTCTCTGGGGGAAATGCCTATACACACATACACACACATGTACATATATACTCCCCCCCCAACATACATGTATATCCTCCCATACACACACACAATATACCCACACACTCAACACACACATACACACACATGTACATATATACTCCCCCAACATACATGTATATCCTCCCATACACACACACACATACCCACACTCAACACACACATACACACGCATGTACATATATACTCCCCAACATACATGTATATCATCCCATATATATATACACACACACATATACCCACACACACATGTACATATATACCCCCCAACATACATGTATATCCTCCCATACACACACACACCCCCACACTCAACACACACATACACATGCATGTACATATATACTCCCCCAAAATACATGTATATCCTCCCATATATACACACACACACATATACCCACACACACGTACATATATACTCCCCCCCAACATACATATATATCCTCCCATACACACACACACACTCAACACATACATACACATACATATACATATATACCCCCCACATATACATACATGCCCCCCACATACATATATATCTGCACGCACACACACACACCCCACACACACATGCAACACACACAAAACCACAGTTTAAATGAGCTCTTCAGGCCAGGTATAATGGCTTACACCTGTAATCCCAGAACTTTGGAGGATGAGGCAGGTGGACTGCTTGAGCTCAGGAGTTTGAGACCAGGCTGGGAAACATGGCAAAACCCTGTCTCTACAAAAAATTCAAAAATTAGCCAGGCATAGTGACGCATGCCTGTAGCCCCAGCTATCTAGGGCGCTGAGGTGGGAGGACCGCTTGAGCCCAGGAGGTTGAGGCTGCAGATTCATACCACTGCGCGTCACCTGAATGACAGAGTAAGACCCTGTCTCAAAGAAAAAGAAAAAGAAGAGAACTTTTTCCTTAAGTCTGGATCATCCCATTAGACACAAACAAACATTCCTATAGGAGTTAAAACTGTATTATACAACGGAGCATGATTTAGTGCCCAAGTCAGACTTATACTACGTTATTAGTATAAGCTAGAAGTTCAGTTCACGTTTGCTGAACTGAACTGCGAAAATGATACAGGTATCGTAGGTGACTGACAGTTGGGCTGGGGCAGGCTTCCTGGAGCAGGGAAACTGGACTTACACCAGCTGCCAAGGACCTGGAAAGGCTTGCTGGATAGAGGGGAGCTGTATCCAAACTGTCAGAGAGCATGAGCAACGGCCCGCTCTAAATGCTGCTTCTCCAGGGACGGAGGGGCCTGCCCACAGATACCAGTAAGACAATCCTGGCATCCATCACTCACACAGGGCTTGCCATGTGCCAGGCACTGTTCCAACTGCTTCTCATCCTTGAGCCCGCACAACCCACATCTAAGCTCTTTTATGTAATAGTGCTGAGGCAGGTTTATCAGGGCAGACAGGTATGTCCTCAGACAAGTGTGCACGTATCTGCAAACCATCCCCTTCCCTGAATCTTAACTCTTCCCCACACCGAAATGTGATATAGAAACATTTTGTATTCATTTATGCTCTTAAAAAAGTGAGACCAATACCTGGAAGGGAAGTATTTAAACCAGCAGAAGTTTGGCCATGCCTCTTTGAAAAAGCTGAAAAGGCAGCCGGAGGGGGAAGAACAAAGGAGACACCTGGGTCCTGGACTTGTCGTCACCTCAAGTATGCCAAGGGGTCAATCACTTCACCTCTCACCCCTTGCAAAACGAACCCCATTATCTACTTGTGTAGAAATGACTTTAACACCCCCAGACAAAAGACTTAAGTGCAGGGCACCATCATCAGAGGGTAATTGCCCTGGACACTTTCCTTGAAAAGCATACCTGGATTTGAGATGTTATATTATTGCTACGAATGTGGCATAATTAAATTTAAAGGCCAGAAAGGAATTTTACACTGATAATCACTCCACTAAGTGGATGTCTGTCATGCCAGCGGCAGAAGGGAAAAAAATCCTCAGTTCTACGACAGCAGAGAAAGTGGCGCGTCATCACGCCATGACAGGTGCCCGCCCTGGTCACTCAGATGTTTCAACATGAAGTGAAGCTTATTAAGGAAAGCATGAGGAAGCATCTGTAAGTGGGAGACTTCCAAATAAATGTTTGCAGGGCAGTCTCACAGCCCTGTTGGTTGCTGACTGTGGGCCTGGTTTGTTTCTGGAGGTCTCCCAGCTGACACACAGAATAAAAATCATGATCACTTGCTGGAGGATAACTGCAAGGAAAACTGGTCAAGCTCGCTTCTGCTGGGAGATGTTCTCCACCAACGGTGTGGCCTTCCATCTACTTTATCGTGTAGAGCGTGATGAGCAGAGAAAAGGGCCTGGAGGTAGTAGTCTTCTTGACAGGACAGAAAGACAGTCAACTTTTTGACAGGACTATCAAAAATAAAGACCAGGAACAGAGTCCAAAGTGAAGAAGAACCAGGTGTGTCCGAGGACCGTGAGGATGAACACGGGAGTCCAAGTGAGAAGGTGAGGAAGGTGCACCAACAATATGCCAGGTTCTGGGCCCAGCACTGGACGGAATCTGGAGATGTCCAAAGTGCGTCCCTGACCTTGGTTAGCATGGAGTTTGCAGTTGAGGCAAATGAAATCATGACACAGAAAGGGGTGTGAGGCCCCCCTGACTATGGCACAGACAATATGTGCTCTGGGAGCAGCCAGGACCACAGTGATCAAGGAGTGGCAGCGCCTGAGTTTAGACTGGAGATGATGGCGGGAACCTGGGACACGGGGAGTGATGGATGGCTTGCTCTGCTGGTATGGAAGGCTGGATGCGAAGGTGCCGTGAGCACGCTGCTCTGCTGGTACGGAAGGCTGGATGCAAAGGTGCCGTGAGCATGTTGCTCGGGCTGGCAGAGGAGGAAGGAGGGAAAAGAGGTGCCCTTGCTGCCAGGCTGTGCAGAAGCATACAAGCAAAGCTAGGAACTGTGGACCTACTCTTGCCAGCAGTGAGGTACTACCAAAGAGGGCTGAGGCTATTTCATCAGAATAGAAAACAAGGAAAATTGGAAAATAAACTCTAGGGGAAAAAAGGCTAGAGGTAGGATGGTGGCAACATGAATAGAAAAGGACTTGGGTCATACAAAGAAGGAAGATTATACAGCTGATTCCACAGAATCTGGAGATCCAGTGAAGGTACAGTGGAGTCAGAGCTGACTCCGTGATTCAGAAACATAAAGGCCTCCACAAAAACATATGAGGAAAATGTGTAACAACAGAATCATTCAACAAGGCAGTCTGCTTGTTTGGGTGGTACACGTTTTCCTATCGTAAGCACAATGCTAGCAATCACGTGACCCAGAATGCTTGGCCTACACTGGAAGAAACTGTTTTTGGTGTTTCTGCGGTGACTAAGCGCATAAGAAGAAATGAGTTTCAGCAAGCAGAGAAAAGAAGGAAATGTACACACCAGCTTTAACTCAGACCCATAGGCACCAGTATCTTAGTGTTACATTTTACAAGGAGGCTGAAAGTCCGGGAACTAGGGTGTCTGAAGTCAAAAGGACATGGAGAAGCAGCATCTGATGCCAGGATCTCTACTGGTCTGGTGGAGGTTGCTGGTCTCTCTTGGTTCTACGTGACACAATTACCAATCACGTTATTCCATTACAGACGGCAGCTCTGGCATTTCCAGGGCAGGAAAAGGCCTTTGTTACCCAGGGCTATTGCTTTGGTTTGATGTATTCCCTCCAAAATTCTGGTGGTGAAACTAACGGCCAAGGTGGTAGGTGTTCTGAGCTTTTAAGAGCTGATTAGGTCATGAGGGCTCCTCCCCTGTGAATGGGATTAAAGACCTTCTAAAACAGGTTTCACCAAGCGTTCAGCTTGTTTGCCTTCCACTATGTAAGGACACAGTGTTCCTCCCCTCCGGAGGAGGTAGCAGCAAGACATCATCTTGGAAATAGACAGCAGCCTTCACCAGACAGCCCGCTGGGACCTGGATCTTGGATTTCATGGCTTGAACTTACCAGCCTCCAGAAGTGTGAGAAAAAAAAAATTCTGTTTTTCGTGAATTACCATCTGTGGTATTTTGGGTTAGCAGAATCAACAAAGGAAGACAATTATTTTTTAAAAACTGATGCAAAACGTATTACTGAACCTGAAAGGAGAACTGAGCCTGCTCATTTAAGCTGTAGTTTAGAGTCACAAGTTAGCTCCAGTTGTATGAATTTTAGCTGATAAATGTGGAATGAAGACAGAATCAGAAAAATCATCATTTTGCAACTCCTGGAGAAATACCTGACTGAGGGGAGAAAATGTCACTTGGTGAAACCATGAGATAAAAGAATGATAAGAATTTTATCGTGAATGGATTAATTTGTTACCATGTGATTCCACTGATCAATCTTAGCGTCACTAAAGTGGGATAACCAGACGCTAAGAGCCATCTGATAGAGAAGGAATTATTTTTGGCCACCTATAAACTATCCTTACAAAAGAAAACAAAACCCCACACATGGAAGCTGAATCTAATCAAGCCTATAAAATTAAATCCACTTCATAAGAACAAGTGATACAGGCACAAGTAAAGCAGTCAGCTGAATCTGGGGTATGGGAAATTCTACAAGTCTTGACCCAGGGTCTCCAACAAAAAGAAAAAGATGACAGGGGGAGAAGAATACTGTAGATTAGAAGAGATATGGGAGATGTAACAACCGAAGTTTATAAAAATTGCTTTACAGTCTACTCCTCGAAATGCAGCAGGCATGGTAGCTACACTGATTCAATGGAAACATACTGAAAACAATGTCAAATGCTTGATGAAATATTCTAAAAAGCAGGAAGATGCTGGCAGGATAGTAAGGCATTGTCAGGCCAAAATGTGAGTAAAGAGGGACCCCTAACCAGTAAGCAGAATGGCTGAACTGCTCTATGCTGGAGTCTCTGTCCTCCTCTGCTTTGTCGGGCTTGAGGACAAAAGGGCAAACCCATTGTCTCCCCGGCATGATGGGGTCTAGTAGGAAAGCCTTCCTTTTTGCCAGCTTATTTGGAATGGCAAGTAGGACATGACTGCAGATAACAGAGGTAGACAGAATACATTCAAAAGAGTCATGGAAAGCTGACAGGTGACTGCGACAGTGGAAGCTGGAAGCCAGTGTAATGACATCTTCAATGCGCTGAGGAAAACACATCCTATTCTAGAATTCTACATCCCAAAAGACATCTTTCAAGAATGAGGTTCAGAAGCTAAAGGGTGCAGGGCTTCTTTCTGATGATGAAAATGTCCTAAAATTGACTGCAGTAGTGGTTGCACATATATGGAAATATATTGAAAACCACTGAAGTATACACTTTAAATGGATAAATTATAAGCTATATAAATTGTCTCTCGATAAAACTGTTAAATAGGATCAAGATAAAAACATCTTCAGACAAAGAAAACTTGAAAAATCTGTCACCAGCATATCTTCACAAGGGGAATTTCTAAGATTCTAAGTAGAGGGAAAGTCACCCCAGATGGATGGTCTAAGATACAAGAAAAAATGGACCAAGAGAATGCTTAATATGGACGAATCTATGAATACTGACAAAATAATTTTTGTGGGTTAAAAATACAGTAAAAATTAAAATACACAACAATTGTAGCATATATCTCAGGAGGGGAATAACAGGACTCAAGTGTTCAAAGTCCTACATCCATGAAGAGCATAAGGCACTTACGTACATGTTTTCTTTACAATTATTTAAACAGTTCACCTATGACTTATATATGCTTCACAACATATGATTCATTTAATAATTTTTAAAGTCTTAAACACTGATTTAATGTTCTGTTTTAATTTCTGAGTACAAAGCCAGTTTGCGCCGAGCAGTCAGGTTAATAGGTAACTAGGGATTTAATGACCTCAAAGGTTGAGTGTTAAATCGGCAAGAAAGGAACACTGTGGTTAAAAAACACTTGCATACCATTCCCTTGTTTGGAAAGAAAAGATGAGAGTTACAAAAGTTAATCGTGAATAAAACGCTGCACAATTTCCTTTAACGTAGAAGATGAAATATGGTCCGGCACCGGCGAGCTCACGGAGCTGTGTCTGTATCTAGGATGCTCTTTAGCTACACCAGCCTCGTGTGTTGTTGCTGACATATATTTCAATAGTGTTACCAGCATTTTGACTGAAATCAATCACTACGGATGCCAAGTTCTCGGAGCCCACAGACTCTGAAGAAGTCTTAGGATGGCTTTCCACAGCACAGGTGTCGGGAGGTGCCGTACTGTGTGCTGGGAAGCAGAGATGTTCTCTTCTTTGAAGATTTTCAAAGAAAACTCTAGACTGTTGAGGCAGAGTAGCCAGCCCTGCTTAGATGCAGAATCATGAGAAAGCGAGGCAACAGCAGAGGCTGCTAAACCACACCACACAAGCCAGCTCCCACAAGCAACATGTTTTTGTAAGTAAGGCTGCGTTGGGACACAGCTGTGTCCATTCACATATATATTGTCCATGGTTCGTTCAAGCTACAAGAGCAGGATTAAGAAGGTGAATGTATGGCTTGCAAAGTTGAAAGTGTACTTCCTGGCTCTTCACAGAACAGCTGCTGACGCCTGCTCTACAAAAACGGAGTAACTGAAAATGCGGCCGGGAAGAGGATCTCTGACAGAAAGTACCCTATAATGGACAACCACGACTGTCCTGGAAGGGGGGCTGTCTAGCTGTCTGCGTCACTAAGAATAACAGTAATCACAGTAACAGCAGTTAATACAGACAGTGTTTACTTTGTTTCATGTCACGCACCGCTCTAAGGGCTTTTAGTTCAATTTATTCTCAAAAAAATTTTATTCAAGCAGACTCTGGGAATGACGGTGTCAAGTAATTAGTGGTTCTTCTCCGTAGAAAATGAGTACAAAACTAGTCAAAATGGCCAAAAGTAACCACTTTAGGGCATCAGAAATTGATCTAAGGTAAACAAAAAATTGGCAAGTGTTAATTTTTTTTAAGACAGCTATATTTTAGGGTAAGAAAATCAGGATTCTGTGGTCTCCTTGCCTGAGGCTATTCCCATCTACCATTCACACCCATGTCAGCCTTAGAAGGAATGAGACCAGTTCTCCGTATCACCTGGGTACCTGGGAAACTGCACGACACAGGGAGACCCAAAAGCAGCTCAACAAAAGTAAAGCCCAGGGGAGATTGAGAACCTCAGTGTATCTCCTCACATGCAAATGACCAGCAGAGTGGAAGCCTTATAGGCTCAAGGTACTTCCTAGAGGTCCCCCTATGTCTGCGTAGCTTCGCGGTCTGCCCATATCACAAAAGAGAATAAGACAGTAAGTAAAGACAATACTATGAGCTCTACTGCGTACCCCACACTCTGCAGCTGAGTCCAAGCAGGTTACAGAACAATACACAACAAAATGTCCACCAACGACTCAGAACAAAACGGAATGCAGAGTTATAATACATTATTTAAAATGTTCGTTTCCCCACCCAAAAACCACCGTTCTACTGTCTCTACACCCTGCTCCCACCCCACAAAAGAAATAAAGACAGAGGGTAGGACAGTGACACAAAGTGTCACAGGAAACAAACTATCAACCAAGGTATCTCTATCCAGAG
This sequence comes from Callithrix jacchus, assembly GCF_049354715.1. NCBI lineage: Eukaryota > Metazoa > Chordata > Mammalia > Primates > Cebidae > Callithrix > Callithrix jacchus. Next base: position 40,426,652 of record NC_133520.1, on the reverse strand, counting down.
ACACTATCCTTTAAAAACCAAGGTGAATATAGCAAAGGTGACAAATCTCTTTAAATTGATTTAGTGAAAGTGTAATAAAAATCCAAGCTTGAAATCTGTAGATACAGACGGACTGGTTCCAAAATTTATATGGAACACAAAGGAATTAGAATAGTCTAAGCAATTCTATAAAAAAGCATAAAATGGAAGGACTCACACAATCCGATTTTAAGATTGACTACAAAGCCACAGTATTCGAGACAGTGTGGTACTGGCAAAGAGACAGACACAAAATAAATGGAACACTGCAGAAATTCAAGAAATTGATTTAAATGAAGCCAATTATGATTTCTTTTTGACAACAGCATAACAACAATTCAGTGGAGTAAAACTGCGATTTGTAACCATTTTCAACAACGTCTGTTATCTACCTTTTCCATTATAACCGTCCCAGTGGGTGAGAAGTGGTTTCTCACTGTGGTTTTGATTTGCATTTCCCTGATGGTTACTAGTGTTGAGCATCTTTTCATGTGTTTATCTGCCATTTATATACTTCTTTGGAAAATGTCTAGTCTAGTCCAGGAAGAAAACAAACTTCAACCTGAACTTCACAGCTTCTATCAAGGTCAATAACGGGGCCACAAACTCAAATAGATTATTGATCTAAATACAAACTTGTAAAAACTTTGGAAGACATAGGAGAAAATCTTCATGACCTTGAGTTAGGCAAGAGTTCTTATATATGACACTAAAAATATAATTCAGAAAAGAAAAAATGGAAAAAATTAGATTTTATCAAAAGTAAAAGCACTTACTCTGTAAAAGATACATTTTAAAAATGGAGGCCTGGCACAGTGGCTCACGCCTGTAATCCCAGCACTTTGGGAGGCCGAGGTGGGCAGATTACTTGAAGCCAGGAGTTTGTGACCAGCCTGGCCTGGCCGACATGGTGAAACCTTGTCTCTACTAAAAATATAAAAATTAGCCAAGTGTGGTGTCATGCACCTGCAGTCCTAGCTGACTGAGAGGAGGAAGCACAAGAATCATTTGAACCTGAGAGGCGGAGGCTGCAGTAAGCTGAGATCGGCCGTTGCGGTCCAGCTTGGGTGACAGGGTGAGACGCTATCTCAAGAAGGAAAAAAAGGACAAAAAGAAACAGAAAATGGAATGACAGCCTACAGACTAAGTGGAATTACCTGCAAAATAAATAGCAGATTTAAGACATATCCAAAACATGCCAAGAACTCAATAAAACAAAACCAAAAAGAAAAGGGAAAGAAAAAATGGTCAAGAGACTTGAATAGACATTTCTACAGAGACAATATATGAATGTCAAATATGGACATGAAAAATGATGAACATAATTAGATGCCAGGAAAATGTTTTCCAATGAGCAACACCACATACCCTTTGCCACAGGTAAACAGGCTGGTTCTCCATCCTCCCTCTAAACTAAGTATGTATGACTCCTTCTAGATTACGAAAGCATAGATGCATTTCCTATGCTTAATTATATAATCAAATCCCTACTTAGAGCTCAAATTCCTCTAGTTCTTTTAATCTGCAGCTATGAATCTTATTTTATACTTACTTACTTGTAGGATTTTGACAGTTTTGGGCTAAAATCAAACCAACTATCAATATTATTCTTTTGTGTTTGTGAAGATGTGGAAGGGCTGGAACCCTCACATATCATTAATAGGAATATGAATGGGAAAGTGCTTTGGTAAACATTTCAGCAATTACCTAAAAGTTAAACAGAGGACAAATGACTCAATTGCATAAATGGTCAAAATATTTGATTATACATTTCTTCAAAGAAGATATACAAATGGCTAATAAACACATGAAAAGTTGCTTAACATGATTAGACATCAGGGAAATGTGACTCAAAACCAATACAGTGCCACTTCACTCCCACCAGGATGGGGATAACCAAAAGGACAGAAAATAAAAGGTGTTGGTGAGCATGTGGAGAAATCAGAACCCTCATTCACTGCTAGTGAGAAAGTAAAATAGTACAGTCACTTTGGAAAATGATCTGTCAGCCCCTCAAAACGTTGAAACACAGGAGCAATTCTACTCCTAGGTGTATTCTCATGAAAAATGAAAACATAAGTCCATGCAAAAATGTGTATACAAATGTTTATAGCAGTGCTACTAATAATGGCCAAAAAGTAAAACAACCCAAATGTCTATCATTTTACAAACGGATAAAGTATGATACATCCATATAGTGGAATACTATGCGGCCATGAAAAGGAATTAAGTACTTATACATGCTACAACATGGATGAACCTTAAAAACATTATGCTAATTAAAAGAAGCCAGACACGCAAGGCCACAGATTATGATTCCATTGATGTGGAATGATATATGGCAAATCTCGAACAGGCAAATCCAAAGAGACACAAACTAGATTAGTAGCTTCCATGTGATGTGACCATAGGGGGTTGGAGATGACTGCTAACAGCATGAGGCTTCTTTTTCCATAAGGAAGTGTTCTGGAGTTAAATTGTGGTGATGGTTGTACAACCTTGTAAATATGCTTTAGAAAAACCACTGACATGTACACTTTTAAAGTGAATTTTATGGTATGTGAGCTCTATCTCAGTTTTTTAAAAAAAGACTAAACATTATGCCCCTGAATTCCATTATTAGGAATGAATCTACTTAGGAGAAATCGGTTCGTACAAGGTCTTATTTGTGAGTTTTCAGCAGCATTATTTACAGTAGCCAAAAAGTGGAAATAACCCAAATAATCAACTGGTGAGTAGAGAAATACAGTGTACTACATCCACGCAATGTAAACTACTCAACAATCAAAAGTGACAAAGTGCTGGTACCTGCTGCAACATGAATGAACCTTAGTAACATGCGGGGTGAAAGAAAGCGGTGAAATAAGGCTACAGACATGATTCATTTATATGAAATTTGTAGAAAAAGCTAAACTACGGAGACAGTAAGAAGAAACGTGGTTACCTGGAGCTGGGTGTGGGTGTGAATGGACTGCAAACAGGCCTCAGTAAAACTCTGAAGGTGTTAGAAATAGTCTAAAAATGGATTGTGGGAAATTTTGCACAACTATAAAAATTTCTAAAGCTCAAACTGTACAATTTAAAATGGTCGAATTTTATGATATGTAAATTATGCTTCAATAAAGCTGTTAAAAAATTAAACAACCTTATGAGAAAGGTACTATTATTGTTGCCATGTTAGTAATCAGGAAACTGAAACAAGGGCAGATTCAGTAACTTGCTAGAAAATGGCAGAGCTATTATTTGATTCCAGGCGAGATGATTACAGAATTCTTAACCATTACATCAAACCCAGTGTAATTTGCTAACTATAAAGTACTGGGAAAACTGAGAAAAAGTCTGTCTTCTTCCACGAGTCAGAGTTATCACACTTTGAGAGCACTTTTCATATCCCTAGCTCTATGCAAGCAACCTCATTTCCATTCTCTCTTACTAGCACACCAATTTGCAAGGTAGTTGCTATTAAAAATATATAATTTAAAACAGTTAAGCGCATGTGTCTTGTAATGGTCTCCCGCAAACTCCACAGTGGCTATTAAGGAAAATATGTCTGGGCCAGGCGCAGTGGCTCACGCCTGTAATCCCAGCACTATGGGAGGCTGTGGTGGGTGGATCACCTGAGGTCAGGAGTTTGAGACCAGCCTGGCCAACATGGTGAAACCCCATCTCTACTAAAAATACAAAAATTAGCTGGGTATGGTGATGGGCACCTGGAGTCCCAGCTACTTGGGAAGCTGAGGCAGGAGCATCACTTGAACCTGGGAGGTGGAGGTTGTGGTGAGACAAGATCTTGCCACTGCACTCCAGCCTGGATGACAGAGCAAGACTATGTCTCAAAAATTCATTACATTTTTTAAAAAAAGAAACGATGTCTGATAGCTATGTATGCAGAGCTTTCTTTGTTAGGCACCCTCTTCCTCTCCTCTCAGTCTCTGAAGGCCAGGCAAAAAGGCTAGTTCCTTGCCCTCCCTCTAAACCAAATATGGATCACTACTAGACTGTGGAAGTGTATATGCATTTCCTATGCTTAATTATACAATCAAGTCCCTACTTAGAGGTCAGATGACTGTGGTTCCTTTAATCCTGTTCCCAGAGGGGCCCCTGCAGCCATGAATAATCTTATTTCATACTTATCAACTTGTAAGATTTTGACAGTTTTTGGTAATGCACATACACATACCCATAAATACTGCTCAAGCAGTATTTTTCTAAGGGAGGAAGAAAGGAAACAAGATGAGGGAAGAATAAAAGTTCATGAAAAGAAAGGCTTCTCTCCTTTGGGAATCTGTTTATTTTGCAACTTGTCAGAGTGAGTCAGGAATTCAAACACGTAACAGTACAGAAGCAGCAAAGCCATTGGGTTTAACTTCGTCCTGAGAAACTGCTGGCAATGCTTTTAAAATTCTGCAAATGCACTGAACAGTTTGTTTGCTATTTTGGCAATTTAAAGCAGGGAGTAGGACTGCCTGTGACAAAATCAGCACCCGAACGACACTGGGTACTCGTAGTCAAAATGGCGTCTGACAATTTACCTCTAATACAACATTCCCAATTTATTAAAATACCTATTGAGAAATAAAAAAAGATTTAAATATAAAAAAGTTAAATTCAATTTAAAAAGAGTACTAACGCCTGAGTCTAAAAGAGACCTCCGAACACCTGTGAGGGTAAGACTGCCTGCTTGGCAAGAGTGACGAGGACCCCTCGCACTGGCTGCGTCACCGATCAGAACTCAAGTCTGCACCAGGCAAGGACCTGTGCGACTGCGTGCACCACGTGGGGCTGGTTTCCACAGCAGACAAGCCCAGTCATTGTGGCCCCTCTCTCCTCAGTCAGTTCACACCTTTATTCCATATACAGGCTTTAACTCCTGAGGAAAAACAGGGTACAGAGAGAAGTGGCAAGAATGGAGTCACACTGAATACTGCATAAGCAGGTATCATAAATAATGTGGTAAGAGGAGGCTGGGATATGAAGAGCCTTCACAGAGGTACATTCTACAGTATTTAGTTTCAAAGTATTTTGTTTCATGAACCAGAAAAGCAAAAGAGAAGATGCCATGGTAGTCAACCAGTTCCAATAGATAAAAATACACTAGAGTATGAGAACTGGCTGTGGGCTAAGCATACCCATCTGTTTGTTGTCCAGTTACAGATCTGATGAGGGAATCCAAAGAGCACTGGGCCAACGGTAACTTGTATACTGTTTCCACCAGCAAAATTAATACTGAATGTTTTCACACTAAAATTGGGGAAAAGGCAAGGATGTCTGCCATCAATACTCATATTCAACGTCATACCAGAAGTACTAGCCACTGTAATAAAGCACAAAAAAAATACAATATAGAATAGAAAGGAAAAAATAAGCTGTCCGTATTTACAGGTGACATGATTGCCTATGTAGACAATCCCAAGGAATTTTCAAAAACATTTCTAGATCTAATCAGCGAATTAAGTAAAGCAGCAGGACAAACTCAACACACATAAATTAATCATGTATCTACAGACTATTAAGACACACATGAAAACCAAAATAAAAAACACAGTAACACAAAATTACTTGGGTATGAATCTAAACTAAAATACTTAGGTGCACACCTGAAAGTAACATGTGCAGTATCTGTATGCTTAACCATACAGAACACAGATGAAAGATCGAAACAAATAAAGAGATACACTGTGTTCATGTATGGGAAGACTCAATATACTAAAGTTGTCAGTTCTCTCCAAATTAATATATAGGTCAAACGATTTCTATCAAAACCCCAGCAAGAGTTTTTGTAGATACAGACAAGAGGATTGTAAAATTAGCGTGCAAAGGCAAACAAACTGGAACAGCTAACACAAGTCTGAAAAAGGAGCAAAACTGGAAGATTCATGTGATCTGATTTCAAGTGTTTCTATAGAAGAAATATACTACTCAAGACCAGAAGTAGCAAGCACTAGTTCTCCTGTTAATTCTGGGATGTTCATTTACCACACGGCGCCCCTGCTCCTGGTTTTCTACTGTACTTTAGAAAAGCCAGTTTGGAAGTGTTGCAGGAAGGCTAAGCATCCACATATGGCAGAGGGCTGTTCCAGTCATCTACTGCTAAGAAACCACCCCAAAATGTAGTGGTATAAAATAACCATTTTCTTATGGTCACATATTCTGTGGGTCAGAAATTCAGAAAGGGTTCAACAGGGATATCTCCTCTCTGTTCTGTTCTATCTGGGCCTCAACTAGAATGACTTACATGGCTGAGGGTGTCTCAAAATAGCTGGAGCTCCAAGATCTATTTCCAGGATGGCTTCTTCATTTTCACTTCCGACACCTGAGCTCAAGTGACCAAAAACTGAACTCAAGCAGGGACTATCAACAAGAGTACTTAAGGGGCCTCTCCTTTTAGGTTCTCAAAACGTGGCAGCTTGGTTCTAAGAGGGAATGTCACAAGAGAGACCCTTCTGGAAAGTCAAGTGTTGCCCGGGACCAAGGCAGAAGCCGCAGGGGTTCGTCTCCCCCAGCCTTGGAGGTCACACTGATGCACTTCAGCGGCAGTCTAGCAGTCACAAGCACACCACTTAGGGACAACCAGATTCAAGGGGAGGGAATTTAGACTCAATTTTTTTTTTGAGACAAAGTCTCACTCTGTCACTCAAGGTGGAGTGTAGTGGCACAATCTTGGCTCACTGCAACCTCTGCCTCCCAGGTTAAAGGGATCCGCTGGCCTCGGTCTCCTGAGTAGCTGAGATTACAGGTGTGTGCCATCATGCCCAGCTAATTGTTTTGGGTTCTTAGTGAGGATGGGGTTGCACCATGATGGCCAGGCTGACCTCAAGGCTGGATCGGGTGGATCACTTGATGCTTGACTCCTGACCTCAAGTGATCCACTGGCCTCCACTTCCCAAAGTGCTGGAATCACAGGCATGAGCCATCACGCCTGGCCAGACTCAATTTTTTGATGGGGAAATGGTAATGTTACATTACAGGGAATGTGGAATAGGAGATAGTGTAGTGGACATCTTTTGAAAATACAAATTGTCACAATGGTTACAGTAAAAAAAAAAAAAAAACAGAAGCATTAGAAAAAAATCCTCCATTAAAGTAATTTCCACTTTATCCAGGTATTATGTTTAAGTCCTTTCAATCAACAGACTAAGTTCTTATCACTCACATGGAAGGTTCTATTATGCGTGCAGAAGCAATACTGTGCCTTTTACATGCTCCCCATGAACACGGTCAAGAGGCTAAAGCAGCATTACTTCACACTCGCTTCCCTACCCCACCTTTTGGGTGGGTGATTCCTCGCCATGAGGATCCCTTTGCCCAACCCCTCCCCATCCCCTTGCTGTTTTCCTTCAAGAGACAGGGCACTCCTCCCCCAGAGAAAGAGCAGGAAAGAGAGAGAGGCGGGGAGACAAGGCCCTGCTCTGCCACCCGACTACAGTGCAGTGCTGTGACCAAAGCTCACGATAACCTCAAGTCCTGGGCTCAGGAGATGCTCCCGCCTCATCCTCCGAAGTAGCTAGGACTACAGGTGGATGCCACCATGCCTGGCTGATTTTATTATTTTTATTTTTTGTAGAGATGGGGTCTCGCTATGTTGCCTAGGCTGGTCTCAAATTCCTGGCCTCAAGGAATCCTCCCATCTTGGCTTCCAAAGTACTGAGATTATAGGTACGAGCCGTGGTACCCAGCCAGAATTTTCTAGATGCAGCTATACCATGATTATACTTATTTCAACATATAGAAGTATTGCTTTTTTAAAGATGGCAATAACTCTTGGAGATACTACATTTACTACGTAAAAACTTACTTACCATAACTAGCTGAGAACAAAGCTTTGTAATAAGCACTGAGTTGAGTTGGGATGTGGAGCAGGGTGATGGTGGCAACAGAATATTAAGAGGAAAAAGGCTACAGAAAGCTGGGTATCGAAGCAACAAAGATTATAATACCTAACACATGTAGAATGTGAGTATAGTAAGTGTAAGATCTTTATACACTGCAAAGCAAATTCATAGCCACCACTTCATTCATTAAAACTGTACAGTTTATTAGCTTGCTAACGCAGGGTGGGGCCTGAGGTTCCAAGAGGCTAGGTGGGGCGGCCAAAGCTGCACAGTCATGGAAGAGCTGAGGTCAAGCTCAGCCTGTGCTTCCGGAAGCCAGGCTCGTTCCCGTCCATTTCACTGCCTCACTGAACCTCGCCTGACGATCACATACGTTAGTTTATCATACAACTACAATATTTCCAATCAACTCCGAGATCACTGAGTATGAACATGCCAGCAGCCTCGCATTACCCGCCCCACAACTGCCACCAGGTGTTCACAGATGAAACCAAATTCATCCCTTAACCGAAAAAGAAAAAGGGTTAGGAAAAATGCGAAACCAATGAATCTGCCAGCATGGTTGTTTCACACAGAAACCTGGAATCAGCATCCAAATAAATAGCAGAATACTGTTGCTGCCAGCTGAGATTCCATTTATGACACCATTTTGTGGAAAATATTTATTACAGTCTTCCATTTTCTCTGCACAAAATCAAAGAAAATTGAGAAATGTGAAAGTACATTGTCTTCAAAAATCCTGTCATAGAGTAACTCAGCTCTCACAGGCTATTCTCTGAAGGCATTACTGAAGTTCTACCGAGCTGATGGAGTAATAGCATTTGCTAGCAGGAAAAGACGCTGGCAAACAGAACTGTGTTCACCAGAGCAGTATCTGCAATGCCTTCTATACTTTCACTCCTTTTCAAGATCACCCATCGTGTTGCAGGGCAGAACCACAGCTTTTCTATGCCCTGGATATCTCAGTATTTTTACAGTTGGAAGCAGATTTTTAACGCCTGTGCAAATTACAGCTATTTTTGCTAAAATGGGCTCATTTATGCTGCTGGGGAACAGAACTCTGTCTCCCTCTCCTGAAGGTCTATGAGGCAACTCTTTACATGCAGCTCCCATTACTTCAGGCTCATAGGTTCCTGCGGGGGCAATCTCTTCTGCAATCAGTTCATGAAACCTAGTGCTGGACCAGTTCACATCAACATTGTGAAGCAAGCATCGTCCATCCTGACTCCCTTCCATCCCTCTTATTTCCTGACACTCTGCTCTTTCACTCGGGCCAAAGGACTCACCAATGGCCTTCTTAGTGGGGCCTCATGAACGCTGCCTTCTCCAGAACTGCTTTCCCCAGAAGTTCCCTCTACCCAGTCAAAAGTTCCAAGCCGCCTTTAGAAAAGTCTGATCTCATTGGGGTGTAAAAAAAGGCAATCTTATTAGATGAAATTAGTTATTAATGATTAGATGAGTTTGGTTTTTGAGGGAGAAATTCTTATCAACTCAAAATAATTTGTAATGGGTAAAATTTGAAACAACACAACTACGTGATGCATTTTCATCCATGGGAAAGAAAAGGATTCTGGGGCACAAGCAACTCCCAGATTTTTCAGAAGCAGACCATGAAGACTGAGGTCCATGTGGGTAGCAGAGGTTCAGTATAGGGAGCACAGTATAGGGAGTCGGCTTCAGAACCGGGCCACACATGCTCACACGCTCAACCTTGCTGCTGAAGTGTCCTTGATATCACCTGGTCCTGTGAAGCAAACGCAAGATGCATGGACGGGCTTGCAGCCACCTGAGCCGACTACCATAGAAAACAGGCAGGGAGGATGGTGTCCAGGGCACCTACCGGGCATTTCTGCTCGTTTCTGAGCTGCTGGGATATGCCACAAGCTTTGTAGTCTGCACTCTTCTACCTCTACTGAGCATTCGCATGACTGGGGAGGACAGATGTTCCTCTTGGCTCAGGCCTACTAGGTTGAAGGAGTAGGCGATGCTTTACTTTCAATTATTGAAAAGAATCACAGACCATTTAGAGCCAGAAGGAAGCAGAGATCACCTACGTCAGCCCTGTCAACTCAGAGATGATGAAATAGCCTAGAAAAGTTGCCCCAGGTCCGTCCATTGAGGCCACGCAACAAGCTTGGTACACAAAAGGTGCTTAGGAAGTGTCTGCTAGCCTCCTGGCTGGAGTCCTGAAACCTGCCTCTGGGTTCATGCTCCTTTCATTATAACTCCCTCCCGCACCCACCATCCCCACTGCCACAACCTTAGTTCCAGTCTCTGGTGGAAAACAACCACAGGTCATGCTAGAGTCCAGGATAAGACCCCAAAGTGAGTTAAGGGACCTGTGACTCTAATTATGTGCCAAAAGGTATATCTTTTATTACTGCCACAGAGGTCAGAAACTGGGCCAATTCTTTCTTCCTTACAGGAGGAGGTCTGACTAGAGGACTGAGAAGGTGGCTCTCAGGGAAGCATTCCTAAAGTTTCTCTATCACGGAGTATCCTTCAAAGGTGAAGTCAAGAACTCCTCTTGAAATACAGCACCAGGAGCTACTGGAGTCCAGAATGCTTGCAGATGACTCCCCTTAATGAAATGCAGGTGTGATTAGGTGTACTGCGGCACTAGGTTCAGACCATGATAATGGACCATCTTCAGGGACCTGAATTCCATTACAATGTAAGTCCTTTCAGAGATATTTTTGTAGGCCGCTCCCTAATGAGGCAAAGGTCTCCATCACTGCTCATGTGTAAGTGGGAAGTTGCTGCACAGGGGAACAGGGGCCTTTCTAACCCAAGTAGCAGAGGCAGGAATGACATTAAAACCCAGAACATTTTTACACAGTCTCATGATTTTTAATCAGCTGAAATACTGCAAGCTATAAGGAAAGATTCCAATAAAAAAATATAGACCAAGAAGAAAGCCACAGTCAATATTTGACTACAGAATGCAATGAGTGACTGTGGTAATACAAACAGGGGGCGACCCCACATGCTTCATGCTGACCTGAGAATATTGTTTTTATTTATGTTTACTACAATTGTGTGATCTGTATTCTAGAAATTTCCTTGAAATTAAATATTGGTGCCAGACAAATGAAGTCCAAAGTAAAGATAATTTTATAAGCTGTCAATTTTACCTATTTCCATCATTTTCCAACTCCATTCAACATGAATAGCTGTCTTCTTTTCACTGGTCTCCAAACATTGCCGGCACAAAAGATGGTCTCTGGGTTAATGAATGTCTCTGCTCAGGGTCTGTACTTTCTAGCTGGCGATTATAGCTCCTTACATACTATTGATTAAAGAAAAACCCCATCTCTGGTGTTGCATACACCTTTGGGAAAGCAACACTAGTATTCACTGACCAGTTTATTCATTTATTTGTTTGTTCATTCATTCATTCACTCATGCATGCATGCATTCACATTACAGATTCCACACTTACCGAGTACCCATTATGTGCCAGGCACTACAGAGATAAACTGGGAAATAAGACAGAGCACAGTTCCTGTCCTCATGGATCTTACATCACTGTGGAAGGGCTGCACACTGAAAAGTAGTAACAAGTCTGGTGAGTACAGGGCCTACAGCAGTCAGAGCTACTCTAAACTAGAGTCAGGAAAAACTTAGAAGAGACATTTTGGTTAGGGGCTGGTAGATGAGTCACAATTAGACTAAAGAAGAACATTCTGGGAAGAAGGAGCAGCAGGTGTAAAAATTCCAGAAGCACAAAAAAACGAAACTGAGAATTCAACAAACTGATACGAAGTCCAGCGGGTCCCAAGTATAGAACAAGAGTTGTAGTGAGGAATGAATGAATGAAGGAATGAATGAATCTACCCTGTTTGCTGGATCAGCTGGGAAAAAGAGAGCCTGTTATTTCACCTGGGAAAAGAGATCTGGCAAGTATTGAGGCTCTTTCCAAATTCCTCCTGGGCACTCAAGTACTACTTGCGACACTCGTTAATGCAGTGGATCAGTTTATCCTGCGAATGCCATGAGGATAAACTGCAAAGCAGCATATGGCAACGGCAGGAGTCCCAAACTCGGCACGGTGACACGGTGCCTCTGCTAGCAATCAAGTTTGCGTGCTCACTGTCTGTGTTTTTCCCGAATAGAGCTGTGGAGCAGGGGTCTGCCAGACAGATTCTCATTTTCTGTAGGTAACAAGTTTATCTCTTAGGAAAGAAATGGGGGGAGAGAAAGAAAGAGAAAGGGGGGCAGAGAGGAACCTGTGCCTGCTCACACGCACACCAGTGGGTATTTGTTCTGCAGAAATTCCATTTATTAAACAAAAATTCTGGTCTTTTTAGCCTTCAGCCAGACTGCTTCTGATACCCAGAGGTCACATGTGTTTGGAAGCCACTGAAGACCTCCTCCCGCTGCCTTCTCTCTAGAATTACTGCTGCCCTTCTTTTCTCTGAGCCACTCCCTTCCCCCTTTTCAGCTCTCCTCTCATGCCTTCTGGTAGTTCTCACTGTCAGGCCCAATGACAGACCATCTGATTAGACTGTTTTGACCACTGCAATTTTTAAAGAGTGTGTGTGTGTGTGTATGTGTATGTGGTATATGTATTCCCAAAAGGCTGTTTGGTGGAATTTATGTCCTCTTTCTGGGCTTACTCTCAAATATATATGAAAGAATGCTGACTGTGTACCCAGGAAGTTTACAACTGAGCCAACTCATTCATTAATTCATTCATTCATTCACTCATTCACTTTCTTCAGGGAATGTTTATTGAGAACCCACAACCAGCCAAGCACTCTTCTAGGTGCTGGGTGCTGCCCTAGATGAGTGCTACCTTAGGTAATCCTCACAGTAACGTAAACATTATTATTCCCATTTTACAGATGACAAAATTGCAACTCTCAGAACTTAATACAGTAATTGGCCTAAGCCGCATAGCCAGTACACTGCAAAACTGGTATGTATCTATCTTGTGATCTTTTCAAGATGCTCTAAACTGCTAGCGGACAGGGATGCTCTTTGTAATCAGATTTTGTAAATTACCATGCCTAATTCTTCATGCCACAGTAGACTCCAAAAACAGACTTGTTAATGATGACAGGCTATGGGCAAGATCCTGATCACTTAAGAACAAGCCAGAAAAAAAAAAATATATATATATATATACTCATATCCCTCAGCTCCTCTGGGAGCACGGAATCTTGACATTCCATTTGTTTATCCACTTGGGGAGTGCCAGGATAACGGGGAACATATGGAAACCTCAGTAAGCCAGGACTTCATTAGTATTTGTTACAATGAACAGGTACAACTGTCTATGGCTGACATCCAGCTTCTTTACACACAGTAACTCTCGTAAGGGTTAAGGGTGCCGGCATGACCTGCAGGGTTGGGTGGGGTAGGGAGAGGGCAGGAGGGAAGAGGTCAGAGTTCAAAGACAATGAATGCTTCTCAGGATTTCATGTGGGCGTGGCTTGGTCATCTCAGCAGCTGCTGCCACCCAGCACCATAATGATGGAAATACGCTCTCCTTAGATATAAAACACTGCTGAAAGTCATCATCTCTGATAAAGCCTCGAGTTCCAGAACAGCTGCCTCCCGCCCCTTCCTGCATTTCTAGTTAGCAACTGGCCCCAACATCCTTTTCTTCCATTTAAAGTCTCACTTGCATGTTTTCCCTAGTGGCAGACACAGTGCAACACTAATTGGACCATGATCTCCCGAGCATTGCGGGGCAGGAATACAAACCATTGTAGCCACTTTCTCCCTACTGCCAAAGCTTGGGCTTGCTTCTGCCCTCAAATCGCCACCCTGTCAGAGTGCTGTCATGAATGTCACCAAGAGGTCCACATCTCCTTTTACCCATCAGCAGCACACACTAGAGTTTACCATCACTCTTTTGTCAGAACAGATCCCTCTTGGTATCTATGAGATAAATCTCTCAATCCCTGCCCTCCCTGCTCTGCCCAATGCCCTCCACACCTTTCATCCCTGCACTAGCTGGTGCCCTCCACACCTTTCATCCCTGCACGATCTGGTGCCCTCCACACCTTTCATCCCTGCACCACCTGGTGCCCTCCACACCTTTCATCCCTGCACCACCTGGTGCCCTCCACACCTCTCACCCCTGCACTGCCCAACGCCCGCCACACCTCTCACCCCTGCACTGCCCAACGCCCGCCACACCTTTCACCCCCTGCACCGCCTGGTGCCCTCCACACCTCTCACCCTTTGTACTGCCTGGTGCCCTCCACATCTCTCACCCCCTGCACCGCCTGGTGCCCTCCACACCTCTCACCCCTGCACCGCCTGGTGCCCTCCACACCTCTCACCCCTGCACCGCCCGGTGCCCTCCACACCTCTCACCCCTGCACCGCCCGGTGCCCTCCACACCTCTCACCCCTGCACCGCCCGGTGCCCTCCACACCTCTCACCCTTGCACCGCCCGGTGCCCTCCACACCTCTCACCCCTGCACCGCCCGGTGCCCGCCACACCTCTCACCCCTGCACCGCCCGGTGCCCTCCACACCTCTCACCCCTGCACCGCCCGGTGCCCTCCACACCTCTCACCCCTGCACCGCCTGGTGCCCTCCACACCTCTCACCCCTGCACCGCCCGGTGCCCTCCACACCTCTCACCCCTGCACCGCCCGGTGCCCTCCACACCTCTCACCCCTGCACCGCCCGGTGCCCTCCACACCTCTCACCCCTGCACCGCCCGGTGCCCTCCACACCTCTCACCCCTGCACCGCCCGGTGCCCTCCACACCTCTCACCCCTGCACCGCCCGGTGCCCGCCACACCTCTCACCCCTGCACCGCCCGGTGCCCTCCACACCTCTCACCCCTGCACCGCCCGGTGCCCTCCACACCTCTCACCCCTGCACCGCCTGGTGCCCTCCACACCTCTCACCCCTGCACCGCCTGGTGCCCTCCACACCTCTCACCCCTGCACCGCCTGGTGCCCTCCACACCTCTCATCCTTGCACTGCCCGGTGCCCGCCACACCTCTCAAACCCTGTCCTTCCATCAACCTAGTTATTTTCTGCAAGGACTGCCCATGTAGCTGAGGCTAATATGCAAACCCCTAACCATGGCCCATGAGGCCCACAAGCCCCACATGGCCTGGGTCATGCCTTCCTCTCTTTTACGATTATACAGAATTTTATCTCCACTAATGCTTTATTTGCCCTAAAGTCTACATTGATAATGACAGTTAACCCAGCTTTCCTCTTATTAATGTGGTCTTGATATGTCTATTTCCATCTCATTATTTTAAATCCCTTGGTGCAGTTTTCTTAAGCAGCATGAAACTGGGCTTTTAAAAAATAAGACAAAACTAAAACAAAAAACAAAAAACCTGTCTCAATATTTAAATTTAATCTTAATGGTTTACATGTATGGTGACATACGCGGATTTATACTCTCCTTATCCTTTTTACCTAGTATTTTATTTTCATCTTTCGGTCTCAACACAGGGAAAGTAGTTACTTTTACATTCATCGGTAAATTCCATTTTCTGACACTTCAGTAATTTCTGTACTCAACATTGTTCTATGCATTCTCCAACTTCTCTCTGGGTTTACTTTTCTTGTTGTAATACACATTCTTTTTAAGAAATTATTTTAATAAGATTCTTTGTACCTCTTAAAATATCTATTTCACTTTCACTTTTGAAAGACAATTTAACTAAAGATAGAATTCTTGCTTGACAATTATTTTCTTCAGCCCGTTAAAGACATTCCACATGACGTGACCTCACCGGCTATTGATGAGATGTTCTCTCAATGAAATTGAACTCAGGTTTTAAGATTCTCTGTCACTGATGTCCTGAAGAGTCACTAGTATGTGCATATTTAGATTTCTTTGTGTTGATACTACTCAGTACTTGGGAGTATGCTTCTAATTTGAGAGTTCATGCCTCTTAAAAACTCTGTTAAATTTCAAGTTACAAATTTGCCAGTCATTTGTTCTATTCTTTTTTTTTTTTTGAGATAGAGTCTTGCTCTGTCACCAGGGCTGGAGTGCAGTGGCGCAATACTGGCTCCCTCTGGCTCCCTCTGCCTCCCGAGTTCAAGTGATTCTCCTGCCTCAGTCTCCCAAGTAGCTGGGACTACAGGCGTGCGCCACTACACCTGGCTAATTTTTATATTTTTAGTAGAGATGGGGTTTCAGCATGTTGGCCAGGATGGTCTCAATCTCTTGACCTTGTGATCCGCCCACCTTGGCCTCCCAAGGTGCTGGGATTACAGGTGTGAGCCACTGCGCCTGGCCTGTTCTATTGTTACTTAAAGAACTTCTTATTAGAAGCTTATTGGAGAGTCTCAAAACATCCTTCCTGCCTCAGATGCTTTTGCATAATTTTTAAAAATGTCTTTTTCCTCTGAACTGCATTCTGGGTAAGTTCCTCAGTACCATCTCTTAATTCAATGTATCTTTGTGGGTTTCATTTCAGCGACTACAGTTTTCGTTTCTAAGATTTCCGACTGGTTCTGCTCCAATTCTCCTGTGCTTGTTTCACTTATGTTTGCCCCCCAACCCCAGTGGATATTATACAATTTTTCTCTTTAAGGATTTGAAATATATTGAAAACTTTTATTCTCCAGTTTTGTTTCCACATGGAATGACTTTTATCTTGATTATGAATTTCACTGGTTCTCTTTTTGATGCTATATTTATGTGCTTTGAAATTTAGGTGTGTGTTCATTTGAGCAGGAGGTTCTCTCCCATCTGTCTCTGTCCCCGTCTCCGTTTGCATCCCAGCCCCACTAGTGCCTAGGCCCTCATCTTGAACAGAACCCTTAACGCTAACTCAAGGATCCTAACCCCACTGATAGGGATACTGCAAATCCTGTCATCGAGCCAGAGGGGGCTTGGCACAGGCCCTGGTCAGGATCCTGTGTCTGAGATCTTATACCTCATAGACTCATAGGCTTCACCATTATTCCAGGCATAGGTCAGCAGTCACTTTTATCAGCTACCTGTCATGGTGAGGATCTCCTCTCTCATTTATAAACAGCCCTGGTTTTAAGTAGTCAGCTTGACTCCACTTTCCTTTTCCCAGAGTACGTATCTCATCCCTGTTATATTGCAGGAGCCAAATTCCCAGCCATTTTGCCTGCTTTATCCAAGAGCCAGGTAGCCTGTGGCTTCAGCTCCATCTCTGCTTCACATTTCTCTTCTTTTTCAGATTCACAGAAAATCTGTTTCTCTTGCTTTGAGCCTGGCTATATCTTTTCAATTTCCCGTTGTTATATTTGTCTCTTGTGGCTTAAAGCATGATCTAACCATGCCAGCTCATCAAGAAGCTCCCTGACTTCCTCTGTAACCTCATCTCATGCCTGTGGCCCGTGGGCTCCAGGCACTTCCTTTGCTATCTCTTCGGTTCCCTGGTCAATCAAGGTTATTCCCACCTCGGGACCAGACACGTGCCTGAGGAGAAAGAGCCAAGCACCGAAACCTTTTGTCCCCTTCTCTCCCTAAATACTATTATCAGCCTCTTAATTTCAGCTTAAATATAGTCTCAGAAGGCACATTCTGACCGCTGTATCTTAGGAGCCCTATCTCTCAATCCTTTATTATTGGACCCAGTTAATTTTCTTCAGAGCAAACTTGCAAACAGTCACAAGATCGCCGAAAGCACAGTCACACTTGTTTCTGGTTAAGTGTACCTATAGCACCAACACTGACCGTGGTGCTGTCTACAGATATAGAGCTCAAGAATACATACGGACAGGTATGAGTCAATGTGAAAGACGGCAGACTTCCTGGGTTGGGAAGTCTGATTTTCTTTTCAGGACTCAGATGATGAAATTACCTGGAATTTAAGGTATTATGTCCAACAATCAAATATTCTGTTTCAATATTTTATCAAATATAAAATATGATAAAACCTTATTGGGATGATTAAGCATCCAAATTAATGGAGATTTGAAATTCTAGACTTTTAAAAATAAAATGGAGACTGAGGTCTTGTAAACCTGTGCAATAGCACAGAGTAATGACATACGGGACACTGCCAAATAGAGACGCTGCCAGGACTGACTTTAATGAACTGTAAAGAATTATCTACGATTAACTACCTTCTTTGGGGGGATAGCATGCTGTAAATGCAGCATGAATGGGCTAGGATTTCCCCTATAATTTCCTACATATTTATCATTTTCATAGGAAACAATTTTTTCCATCCATAGGCATTGGAAATGTGAACATCAGCTCAAGTCCTCTCTACATTGCCATAAATTTAAAATCGGTGAGGCCAGATCAATGAAATCTGGTATGCGCAAACCTTGCATATTCCCATGTGAGTTTGGAAGAGGACAGTGTCGTCAAGACTCCACTCCACAGCCACACTCCCTGTGTCTGCAGTTAGCTCTCTCACTACGGCTAGAGCACTGCTCCATTCAGTGACCTCCAGCCGTGCCGCAGCTACCTGATGAAGTGGGGCAGGCTCAGCCTCTTTCTCTTTCTCCCACTCTCTCTACAGAAGACATCACTACTCCAATTATTCATCAGTCAAAAATGAAAGGCCATGACTTAAAGTGCAATGCACCTTTGAAATAATAAATTTGGGGCCGGGCGCAGTGGCTCACGCCTGTAATCCCAGAACTTGGGGAGGCCGAGGCAGGTGGATCACGAGGTCAAGAGATCGAGACCATCCTGGTCAACAAGGTGAAACCCCGTCTCTACTAAAAATACAAAAATTAGCTGGGCATGGTGGCGCGTGCCTGTAATCCCAGCTGCTCAGGAGGCTGAGGCAGGAGAATTGCCTGAACCCAGGAGGCGGAGGTTGCGGTGAGCCGAGATCGCGCCATTGCACTCCAGCCTGGGTAACAAGAGTGAAACTCTGTCTCAAAAAAAAAAATAATAATAATAATAATAAATTTGGAAGCACAGGAGGAGATGTATCTGTACCAGCTAGTGTACTCAAGAATCAGGCCATAGAGGAAATTGCTTCTTTAGCAGTATAAATACAAAGTTTTCAAAAACAGTTACTACGAGGCACTTTCTAGTCAAGCACCAAATTGTGAGGTAGAGAATGTGAGGGGATTTGGCGAATGTTTCCTCTCAACAGGGCTTCACTTCAGGTCAGCACAGGAAACAGCCAACGGTAACGAGATTTCAGGTCCACCGCAAATGCCCGCTACCAGCAGGTTTTCAGAGCTACGCTGAGACACGTCCTCTCAACTGCTTCTGCGTTCAAAAAACAGAAGCTGGATCAAGACACTGGCAAGGCTCATTGCTCATGGTCTGTTTTCTATGTGTTCTAGGGAATTTTATTTTCAAAAGCTATAAAGCTTTTCACAATATTTAAGAATGCTCAGTGTGTGAGAATCTTGAGTTCAGATACAGAAACCACATAAAGTCTTGTTCATTTGTTCATTCGGCATAAATGTCCAGTGTGTCCCAATGTTAATGAATCACAGTCTAGAAGGTAGAAACATTCCTCTGCTTAAAAAAATATACAACTCTTGGCTATTACTGGCTATTTCCGATTCCAGGAAACCACAGAGGATTCTGCACTAAGCTGCTGCAGGCGAGCTCACTCCTCCTACCCAAGCACTTAGCCTGGCCTGTGACAGCCCCCAGTAGAGCCCGTGTTGAGCTTGTCTGCAGGCCCTGAGCCCCCTCTGTACCCTCAACAGAGGAAGCCATTTCCAGTGGGAGCCAGGTGGCCTCAGCACAAGCGGAAGGGCAGACTGAGAAGCCTTCTGAGTGAAGAATCTTGACCTTTCAAAACACACAGACACACGCACACATGCACACACGCACACATGCACACACAGTTACTTCAGATCACCCTTCCTGCCTTCACGTACTATTTTCCTCCTCCTCCCACTTTCTCTCATTCTTTTCCCCCTAGAACACAGTCAGCCCCTCCACCCTGCTTTGCGCAAGCCCCTCAGACCAGGCCTTGGTGTGCCCATCAGGCCCTGCTTCCAACTGTACTCACTGAAGCCTGATGTCCTCGTTATTTCTCACAAGGCAAATATCCATCCACCCGACACGCACTCTTCCCTTTTCACTCCTGTCTGCAGCCTCGATACCCCTCACGGAACAAGCCCTAGCCCTCTCCACAGCAGAGAACCTGCCGACGCCTCTGAGAGACGGAATCAGGGCTACAGAATACAGGACGCTGACGGGAGCGGGCTGAGGGTCCCACCTTCCCTGCTCCTCCCACACGGCTGCGCAAGGAGCACAGCAACGAGGTGAGCATGAGAGAGAGGGCGGCAGGAGAGGGGCTGCAGGCTCAGCAGGAAGGCCTGCCATGTCCTACGTCTGAGGCACTCAGTTCTCTAAGTTCTGATTTCTACACTCGGACCTGCCCTCAACCGTGTAGGACCCCAAAACCAGGTTCTCTGAGAACAGCCTACCCACCACAGTCACCAGCAAGTGTTGTTCGAGTCCCTCCTGCCTGTCTTCTACCCTACATATCCCTCTCCTCTCCTCTCCAATCAAATGAAAACTCCACGGACTTGAATGCATGAAGTCTGAGATCCTATGACAAGACGCAGTTACTCTGAAGCAGACTAAGTGATGAGTTTATGCAAACAAACATTTTTACGTCTCATTATAATGTATAAATCACGTTAATAACGTGCGTCAATGGGCACAGCACAGTGTTCTCTTTGTATCTCAGCTGCTGACGCTGGTGGAGGAGGCACCTGTCCTGCCCTGCATTAACTTCTCAGTGATATCTGCTAACGAACCAGTGAGGCAGAGAAGCTTCCTGCAGTATCTCCCGACCCGGGCGACACCTGTCCACCTGCCCACCTGCCCACCTCATGCTGCAGTCAGTGCTGGAATTCACACCAACTGTGCAGGCAGCTGGCATCACCTTGCAGCCACCCCAAGGTGGCATCTGCACTTATTAACAAAACCCTGTGAAAACTGTTGTGCAGCCGTTGGCCTAAGGTATGTGCCCACTTCATCAGCCTCACTGTGGGCCACTCATCCGGTCCTGCTTCCTTCACCTCCCCGTGCCTGCCACCACCTATCTGTTGTTCAGGTTCTTGAGTGTGGTATTCTCCCTCCTGCAACAGGGACAGGGAGAGCTCCTCTCTGCGGCTGGCCAGCCCCTCAGCAGTTCACTTCACTCTCAGCACGGGGCTCCCTTCCCATCACCACCTGTTTCCACCGAAGAGCCGGTCCTTCCATTTGAAGCTCTTCAGGTTTTGTTTTTTTATTTTTTAAGATGGAGTCTCACTCTCTCACCAGGGTGGAGGGCAGTGGTGCAATCACAGCTCACTGCAACCTCTGCCTCCTGGGTTCAAGCAATTCTCCTGCCTTGGGCTCCTGAGTAGCTGGGACCACAGGTGCACACCACCACACTCAGCTAGTTTTTGCATTTTTAGTACAGATGGGGCTTCACCGTGTTGGCCAGGCTGCTCTCGAGCTCTAGACCTAGTGATTCACCCGCTTGGGCCTCCCAAAGCCCTGGGATTTCAGGTGTGAGCCACCACGCCTAGCCCATTTGAAGCTCTTCTAATAGTGTCTCTTTCCTTCCTAGCTCTTAGTGCAGTTCATAACTATATGCTATATTTTGGTAATTATGTCATTATTGTCTCCCACACTAGAGTGTAAGCTGTCTAGTGATAGGGCTTATATATGCTGTTTTCTTTTTTAAAATTATATATCTAATAGTGCTGAGCACATAGGAGGTTCTCAATACATATTTAAACATTTGTGACATTAATGAATGAATGGTAGTAAGGATACAGACCCAGAAAACTCAAGTGAAAAACAGAACACAGCCCTAACAAGCAGAAGTCCCTATGTAAACAAGCTATTAACCTCTCTAGGTCAAACTCGTCGCAAAAAAGGACATCTGCGGATAACAACTGATGAAAACTCTGTTCTTAAAGACTGCTTTGTGCAAATGCATAAGGAAAGACTAAGATTTTTTCTTTTCTAAAGCAAGTCGTGGACATCCATTCCAACACCGTCCACGGGAGAACGAGGGGCGTCTGTCACAGGGCCCCGGGAACTTGGGGGAAGATTCGGCCTGGCTGATAGGGACTCTTTTCCCGGCCAATGTGACTAAAGAGTAATACCACCTTACCAACGGGAAAGGAATAGAAACGACTAACTGGGCATACTTGTGGCTGGTTGGACATAATTGTGTAGAAAAATTTTATGTAGTTTCATTACAGAATGTGGGGTGTAGTAATTCTCTACAAATTCTTTGTTCATGACATAAAATCCTGTGTTGAAAAAGCCCTCTAGATGTTATTATACAGGGAGCCAGAACTGACTGGGTCTTATTTGACTTTTAAAGTCAAGTTTCTGGCGGACAAGCCAAATAAACAGCCCCATTTAAGAGAATTCGATCCTAAAGAAGTTTATTTTTGTCTGGTGTGCTACGTATTAAACAAATGTTTAAAATAGCTCAACTGTTAAAAATGTGTTTGATGCTTTTATATGTAAAAGTGTTTTCAAAAACAATAATAATGTCAATAAACAGAGTATCAGATTTGACAAGGTGCATTACTAAGTGGATGAAAACTGTTCCCACAGATGCAGATTAGCACATCCCTCTGGCCATCCTTGGCCTAGATTTATTTGACATTTTTAGCCAGGGTAACTAAATTTACTTCTTGTCATAAATATCTCAGCCTTCATGCATTCAAGTCCGAGTCCCTGATTTAGATGAAGATATTTAAGACATGTTTATGAAACCTGCAGCTGCCACAAAGCTCAGAGGAAGGGATAAGAGCTCTTCTAATCTTGGCCACGTTACTTAATCCAGCGGACTCTTCAATTCCTCTCTATAAAGTGCAATAATGGTTTCTATTTCATAGGGTTATTGTGAAGAATCAATGAGCCAAATGTATATAAAGTGAACCAGTAAAGTTAGTTATCTTGTTCTACACCAACAATAGCAGAATCAGGACACACACACACACACACACACACACACACACACACTCTCTCAAGCTGGAAAAATGGGCTAAAGCTAATGACTATCAGTAAAAAAGGGAAATCCAGCATACAGCTTTTAAAGAAAACCAAAACTCTATGGAAGGAGCTACAGAAATGACACATGAATAAAACAAATAAGTGGCTAAAAAACACCAAAAAAACTTCGAATAATGTCACCAAATCATGTTCTTCCAAAATACAATAATGCCATTTGCAGAATCTTAAGACTTTGTTATTTATAACCAATCAGTCCTATTGATTGAAGGAAGGTTGCATGTTTTACAACTTTAGTACAGATTCCTGGTGAACTGACCCGAGGAATGTATGAACATTATTACCAGTGTATTTCACTGTGTTCTATTTTATAATCACTTATTTAAAATAATTTGAGTTGCTCTCAGGGTTAACCTGCATATAAGCAAAAAATTACTGAATACTCACAGAAAGGGGAGATTTTACTTGGTAGTATTCCTGGTGTGGAGTTCTAGAAGTTTTCAGTGGCCACAAGCTCAGCAAAAGACAACTGCCGTGAAGCCATTGAAATCCTCACCTCAACTAGCACCAGCGCTAGGGCCAGGGAGCCAAACACTGACCTCCCCTTCTCCCCAAGTCATAAGGCAACTCTCTTTTCTTTACCACAAATTATGAAAATAGCTGCTTGATATTAAGGTCACAACTAATTTTATTTTACTCTCTTAATCTCTTGAAAAATGATTGGTTTTTTAAAAAAGATACATTTTACATTATATACCTCCCAAAAGTAGGAGTATCTTAGTACCAGAGATGGAATCAAGATGCTCTTCAGCTACCCCTGGGTAGTGGCTTCAGGCTATAGCCCAGGGCCTGGCTCTGGGCTCCAAAGCTTTCTGGCTAATGAAGTGGTTCCAGTTTCCAGTGTTCCCTCATGATGCCTGTTGGTTACCCAAAATTCTGTGATTTCTTTTAAAACAACAAAAGCCGAGCTAGGAAGAGAGTGAGGAACGGATCTGCTGGAGGGCCAGCATCACTCGGAATCGAAGGGGGACAGAACCGGTCGGGAACCTTGGGCCTTGTCTTCAGCTCTTAAATGGGGCGAATCTCTTAACTCACCGAGACTTGATATTCTCGTCTATAAACTGACGGGCTGCCATGAGATCATCTGTAAAGTCTTCTGGAGCTCTGAAACTCTATAATCTGTCAACTGCCTTGGCATGCAGGTAGCACTGGTCTTCATCAATCTGTGGACACCACCTGCCTCCCAAAACTGCCAGAAATGAGTTAAAAATTATCAGTGTTCCAAGACTCACAGGGCTAGCAGAGAATCTCTACAGTTTCTAAAAATATTTCTGCTCTTTCTCCGTTATCTGATTCACAGGACCTAATTTAATGGTGAGATTCCGGGCTGGCGTGCTGAAACCTCTGACTGCGACATGAAGGATGGTCATCTAGCACCTGGGATTCAGCTATGAATGGCTTGCCGCATGTGCAAGCACTCTGTCATTTGCCTCCAGCTGTTTATCCATCTCACTGGGGCACAGGGGAGGTGCTAGGAGCAAATCAACAAAATAAAAACAGTGATTTATGCAAAGCTTTCTAGACGTAACTGCTGTTGCTGAGAAACAATTATCACTACAAACCTGGTGTTTGATGTTGAACGTTGAACATATCAACTGGCCGATTTCACGGGTCAAAAATGGTTGACTCTCAACAGTTTCACATGGTTAAATACACACAGAGCCCCCTGGTGGCTGGGGAAAGCGGCACTCTACGGGTC
The DNA here is from genome assembly GCF_049354715.1 of Callithrix jacchus. Lineage (NCBI taxonomy): Eukaryota > Metazoa > Chordata > Mammalia > Primates > Cebidae > Callithrix > Callithrix jacchus. The sequence continues at coordinate 40,402,166 of NC_133520.1, read as the reverse complement.
TTCCTCTGAGTGCAACGATGGCCGCACAAACAAGCCAAATGCAAGGCCTGGCCACGGGGAGACTAAAAAGTTCTGATACAACAAAAGGACAGTATGGAAGTGCCTTCTTGAAGTACTAGAATTAGGTGGCAATTCTTAAGGAAAAGAAAATCATTATTTCTAGAATTATCAAAGGCTGGAAGGAAAAGGACAAACACACAACCTATCAGCTTAAGAAAATTTCTAAAATGTGGTGCGCCTACTTCTGAGGCCCACAGAAGAGGGAACAGAGAGATGGAGAGAAACAGTGTCCCAGCGGGTCCTTTGAGCCTTGGATCCAGCCATGCTTGAGGCCAGATATCCCTGGACTTTCCCATTCCATAAACCAGTATCTTTCTTATGAAAGCACACGCTCATGCATACACACACAAAACCACCCACTGCTATGGTCTGAATGTCCCCCAGATTCATGTGTTAAAACTCGATTCCCACTGTGGTGGTAGTAAGAGGTGGGGCTTTCTGGGAACTGATTAAGTCATGCAGGCTCTGCTCTTACCAATGAATTAGTACCTTATAAAAGAACTAGACGGAGCTAACTGAGGCCCCCTTTTTGCCCTTCTGCTTTCTGCCAGATGAGGTCAGAGTTCATCCCCCCTGGAGGACACAGCAGCAAGGAACCATCTTGTGGAAAGAGCAGCCTGCACAGGGCACTGAGCCTGCCAGTGCCTCGGCCTTGGGCATCTCAGCCTCTACAACTCTGTTGTTTCTAAATTACCCAGTCTGTGGTATTTTGCTGTGGCAGAACAAACAAAGACAACCACAACAAACACACAAGCTTATGATACTAGACCAAACCATCCCAAAATGTCGCACTGAATCACAACGAGCAAGACCCATTTCCTATTAAAAATTCAAAAAAGCTTTCGCTTCTAGTCTGATTCACAAATACATGGAGTCAAGGCCCCAGCGGCTAAAACCCTGTACAGGGGATGGATCCAACATGTCCGATTAGGAGCAGCTCAGGATGGCAGTACCCAGCAAAAGCGCAGAGGCCGCTGCAGGTGATCCCCAGACAAGCAGGGCCTGGAGTGGACCTCAGCAGTCCTACAGCAGAGGCGCCTGACTGTTAGAAGGAACACTAAGAAACAGAAAGAAATAACTTCATCATCAACAAACTGGACGTCCACTCAGAGACCCAATCTGAAAGTCAACAACTACAAAGACGACAGGTGGATAAATCCACAAAGATGGGAAGAAACCAGTGCAAAAAAGATGAAAATACCTGAAACCAGAACACCTCTCCTCCTACAAGGGATCACAACTCCTCACCAGCAAGGGAACAAGGCTGGATGGAGAATGAGTGCAATGAATTGACAGAATCGGGCTTCAGGAGGTGGGTAATGAGAAACTTCTGTGAGCTAAAAGAACATGTTCTAACCCAATGCAAAGAAACTAAGAACCTTGAAAAAAGATTTGAGGAAATGACAACAAGAATGGACAACTTAGGAGAGGAATATGAGTGAACTGATGGAGCTGAAAAACACAATACAAGAACTTCACGAAGCATGCACAAGTTTCAACAGCCAAATTGACCAAGCAGAAGAAAGAATATCAGAGGTCGAAGATCAACTCAATGAAATAAAATGAGAAGGCAAGATTAGAGAAAAAAGTGCAAAAAGGAATGAACAAAGTCTCCAAGAAATATGGGACTATGTGAAGAGACCTAATCTACATTCGATAGGTGTACCTGAATGTGACAAAGAGAATAAATCCAAGCTGGAAAATACTCTTCAGGATATTACCCAGGAAAACTTCCCCAACCTAGCAAGGCAGGCCAATATTCAAATCCAGAAAATACAGAGAACATCACAAAGATATTCCGCAAGAAGAGCAACCCCAAGGCACACCAGGGTTGAAATGAAGAAGAAAATGCTAAGGGCACCAGAGAGAAAGGTCGGGTCACCCACAAAGGGAAGCCCATCAGACTCACAGCAGATCTCTCAGCAGAAACCTGACAAGCCAGAAGAGAGTGGGGGCCAGTATTCAACATCCTTAAAGAAAAGAACTTTCAACCCAGAATTTCATAACCAGCCAAACTAAGCTTCATAAGTGAAGGAAAAATAAAATCCTTTGCAAACAAGCAAGTACTCAGAGATTTCATCACCACCAGGCCTGCTTTACAAGAACTCCTGAAAGAGGCACTACACATAGAAAGGAACAACCAGTACCAGCCACTCCAAAAACATACCAAATGGTAAAGAGCATCAACACAATGAAGAAACTGCATCAACTAATGGGCAAAACAGCCATCTAGCATCCAAATGGCAGGATCAAACACTGGCAGATTGGATAAAAAGCCAAAACCCATCAGTGTGCTCTTTCCAGGAAACCCATCTCACATGCAAGGATACACAAAGGCTCAAAATAAAGGTATGGAGGAAGATTTACCAAGCAAATGGAGAGCAAAAAAAAGCAGGAGTTGCAATTCTCATCTCTGATAAAATAGACTTTAAACCAACAAAGATCAAAAGAGACAAAGAAGGACATTACATAATGGTAAAAGGATCGATGCAACAAGAAGAGCTAACAATCCTAAATATATATGGACCCAATGCAGGAGCACCCAGATATATAAGGCAAGTTCTTAACGACTTACAAAGAGACTTAGACTCCCACACAATAATAGTGGGAGTCCTTAACACCCCATTGTCAATATTAGACAGATCAACCCGACAGAAAATTAACAAGGATATCCAGGACTTGAACTCAGACCTGGAACAAGCAAACCTGATAGACATTTACAGAACTCTCCACCACAAATCCACAGAATATACGTTCTTCTCAGCACCACATCACACCTACTCCAAAACTGACCACATAATTGGAAGTAAATCACTCCTCAGCAAATGCAAAAGAAGAGAAATCATAACAAACAGTCTCTCAGACCACAGTGCAATCAAGTTAGAACTCAGAATTCAGAAACTAACTCAGAACCGCACAGCCTCATGGGAACTGAACAACTGGCTTTTGAATGTTGACTGGATAAACAATGAAATGCAGGCAGAAATAAAGATGTTCTTCAAAACCAACGAGAATGAAGACACAACATACCAGAATCTCTGGGACACATTTAAAGCAGTCTCTAGAGAAAAATATATAGCAATAAGTGCCCACATGAGAAGCAAGGAAGGATTTAAAATCGACACCCTATCGTCAAAATTGAAAGAGCTAGAGGAGCAAGATCAAAAAAACTCAAAACCTAGCAGAAGACAAGAAGTAACTAAGATCAGAGCAGAACTGAAGGAGGTAGAGACACAAAAAAAAACCATTCAAAAACCAATAAACCCAGGAACTGGTTTTTCAAAAAGATCAAGAAAATAGACCACTAGCCAGATTAATAAAAAAGAAGAGAGAATAATCAAATAGATGCAATAAAAAACGATAAAGGGGAAATCACCACAGATTCCACGGAAATACAAACCATCATCAGAGATTATTACAGACAACTCTATGCACATAAACTAGTAAACCAGGTAGAAATGGATAAATTCCTGGACACTTGCATCTTCCCAATCCTAAACCAGGAAGAAGCTGAAACCCTGAACAGACCAATAACAAGGTCTGAAGTGGAGGCAGCAATTAAGAGCCTACCACTCAAAAAAAGCCGAGGTCCAGATGGGTTCACAGCCAAATTCTATCAGATGTACAAAGAGGAGCTGGTATCATTCCTTCTGAAACTATTCCAAATAATCCAAAAAGAGGAAATCCTTCCCAAATCATTTTATGAGGCCAACATCATCCTGATACCAAAACCCAGCAGAGACTCAACAAGAAAACAAAACTTCAGGCCAATATCCATGATGAACATAGATGCAAAAATCTTCAATAAAATACTGGCCAGCCGATTGCAACAGCACATCAAAAAGCTTATGCAGCATGATCAAGTAGGATTCATTCCGGGGATGCAAGGCTGGTTCAACATACGCAAGTCTATAAATGCAATTCACCACATAACAGAACCAAAAACAAAAACCACGTGATTATCTCAATTGATGCAGAGAAGGACTTTGACAAAATTCAACAGCCCTTTATGCTAAAGGGCTACTTCACTAAACTAGTTATTGATGGAACATATCTCAAAACAATAAAAGCTATTTATGACAAACCAACAGCCAATATCATACTGAATGGGCAAAAACTGGAAGCATTCCCTTTGAAATCCGGCACTAGACAAGGATGCCCTCTCTCACCACTCCTATTCAGTATAGTACTGGAAGTTCTAGCCAGAGCAATCAGGCAAGAAAAAGAAATAAAGGGTATTCAAATAGGAAAGGAGGAAGCCAAATTGTCTCTATTTGCAGACGACATGATAGTATACCTAGAAGACCCCATCGTCTCAGCCCAAAATCTCCTGAAACTGATAAGCAACTTCAGCAAAGTCTCAGGATACAAAATCAATGTGCAAAAATCACAAGCATTCCTCTACACCAGTAACAGACTTAAAGAGAGCCAAATCAAGAACGAACTGTCATTTACAATTGCTGCAAAGAGAATAAAATACCTAGGAATACAACTAACAAGGAATGTAAAGGACCTCTTCAAGGATAACTACAAACCACTGCTCAATGAAATAAGAAAGGACACAAACAGATGGAGAAACATTCCATGTTCATGGTTAGGAAGAATCAATATTGTGAACATGGCCATACTGCCCAAAGTAATTTATAGACTCAATGCTATCCCCATCAAGCTACCAATGACCTTCTTCACAGAACTAGAAAAAAAACTACCTTAAACTTCATATGGAACCAAAAGAGAGCCTGCATAGCTAAGTCAATTCTAAGCAAAAAGAACAAAGCAGGAGGCATCACACGACCGGACTTCAAACTATACTACAAGGCTACGGTAATCAAAACAGCATGGTACTGGTACCAAAACAGAGATATAGACCAATGGAACAGAACAGAGGCAACACAACACATCTACAACCATCCGATATTTGACACACCTGACAAAAATAAGCAATGGGGAAAGGAGTCCCTGTTTAATAAATGGTGTTGGGAAAACTGGATAGCCATGTGCAGAAAGCAGAAACTGGACCCCTTCCTGACACCTTACACTTAAATTAACTCCAGATGGATTAAAGACTTAAACATAAGACCTAACACCATGAAACCCGTAGAAGAAAATCTAGGCAAAACCACTTAGGACACAGGTGTAGGCAAGGACTTCATGACCAAAACACCAAAAGCATTGGCAACAAAAGCCAAAATAGACAAATGGGACCTAATCAAACTCCACAGCTTCTGCACGGCAAAAGAAACAGTCACTAGAGTGAATCGGCAACCAACAGAATGGGAAAAAATTTTTGCAGTTTACCCATCTGACAAAGGGCTGAGGTCCAGAATCTACAAAGAACTCAAACAGATTCAGAAGAAAAAAACAAGTCCATTCAAAAGTGGGCAAAGGATATGAACAGACACTTTACAAAAGAAGACATACATGAGGCCAACAAACATGAAAAAATGCTCATCGTCACTGGTCATTAGAGAGATGCAAATCAAAACCACATTGAGATACCCTCTCACACCAGTTAGAATGGCGATCATTAAAAAATCTGGAGACCACAGATGCTGGAGAGGATGTGGAGAAATAGGAACACTTTTACACTGTTGGTGGGAGTGTAAATTAGTTCAACCATTGTGGAAGACAGTGTGGCGATTCCTCAAGGACCTAGAAATAGAAATTCCATTTGACCCAGCAATCCCATTACTGGGTATATATCCAAAAGACTACTATAAGGACACATGCACACGAATGTTCACTGCAGCACTGTTTACAACAGCAAAGACCTGGAATCAACCCAAATGCCCATCGATGATAGACTGGACAGGGAAAATGTGGCACATATACACCATGGAATATTATGCAGCCATCAAAAACGATGAGTTTGTGTCCTTTGTAGGGACATGGATGAACCTGGAAACCATCTCTCAGCAAACTGATACAAGAACAGAAAATCAAATACCACATGTTCTCACTCACAGGTGGGTGTTGAACAATGAGAACACATGGACACAGGGAAAGGGGCATCACACACTGTGGTCTGTCGGGGGGAAATAGGGGAGGGACAGTGGCAGGTAGGGAGTTGGGGAGAGATAGCATAGGGAGAAATGCCAGATATAGGTGATGGGGAGGAAGGCAGCAAATCACACTGCCATGTGTGTACCTATGCAACAATCTTGCATGTTCTTCACATGTACCCCAAAACCTAAAATGCTATTTAAAAAAATACAAAAAAAAAAAAAAAAACCCTGCACAGATAAATTGTAAAATTCTGGGTAAAAGAAAAAAGAATTTCCTGGTAAGTCAGAAGAAAAAAAAAAGTTTCTCACATGTATAGATGTAACCAGTATGTTACTAACACAGAAAAGAGATGAATCAGGCCATTTCATAATCGAATCGTGAGAATATAAGAGAGGGGCAAGTTTGTTATGTCCTCATCAGAAGCAAGAAGCTGGATGTCAAGTATACTGTGAAAAATTGTGCAAGCCAAGAGTTAAGACTGGATTAAAATTATCCAGTTGTTATCAGATGAAAATTAGTAGAATATTGTCATATTGTCCTGACCAGAAGAGTATTAGATCAGTACTCGATGTTCCTAATCAGTGTTTTGTCTACTTTCTGGGCTCGTTAAACATTTGCTGATGTGCAGTTCATAAGGTCACAGCCATCTGTTCATTTGTGGGTTAAGTCTTCCTGCATGGATTCTGCTCTTTTAACTTAGGGTTTAAGGCAAATGAGTTTCTTTTAATTTACTGCCAAAATTTGTGGCCTAGAAAAGTGATACATTGAAACCAAAACTATTTTGCTTTTTACCATCTATTAGTCACAATTTGAAAATCTATATTCAATGCTCATCCCATGTGTGGCTCCAGGCAATCAAAAGAAAATTGTGCACTGTTCCCACTCGGACGGATGATGCATTGTGCCATTATCCTGTGAGCTAATATATTTGGTATCTGCTGTCTTACCTGACAAGCCTTCAGAATCCAGACTTGGGCACATTACCTGAAGAATCTGTGGCTTTCATATAATTCATATTCCCAAGTTCCTTACCACTGCTTCAGTATATGCAGCATAGGACTTAAGACAGGATAAAGAAACTAGTAGAACAATCCTCTTCATTCCTACCCAATCATCTAATCCATTCTTCTTTAGAAGAAAACCTTCACTGGAAACCATTCGTCATGTGTGACTGTCTCCTGTTATTTGTCTTACTGGCGGCTATTGCTGTCAGCTAATTTATGGTTAACTTAGGAAGAGCTAAGGCAGGAATTAGGACTCTTCATGTGATCTCTTCCAAGCTTCAACTTACGGACATTTCTCTGTATGATGCCTCTGACTTCTGCGGGCTCCTTGAGCACCAAAGATGATTCATAACTCTGTATAGGCGACAGCTGCTTATTAAGGCAGATAAGCCTGTTAAAATCATGCTTTTGTAACAACGTTGCGGTTGCTAAATGCCATTAACAACTGCCTTTTGAGTATGGTTGATAGTGTTTTTGTCTTGGATTCACTTTTTATGCTTTAACCTTCATTTGCCCTAGAAACTCAAAATACAATAGAGAACAAGACCTTAGTAAAAAAAATTCAGAATTTTCTTAAAAAAAAAAAAAAAAAAATAGACGGCCACAGTGAGTGCCTACTATGTGCTAAAGAACATGTTAGCTGCTGGGAAGACAGTTATAAAGACGACAGGGTCTTCCAGTTGCTCAACTTTTTTTGCTACTCATAAGGAAGATATAAGAGAAAGAAGAGAACTCCAGTCTAGAGCGCTGTTAGGAAATATTCTAAAATTGCTCCAAAGTGGGGATGAATAATTAAAATATACCAGGAGGAAAAAAAGAAACGCTGATGTTCTATTTCATGACCAATAACGAAAACAGTAACAGCTTCTACCTGTTGAACGCTTATTTTGCGCCATCCGTATCGCCAGGATTTGTCTTACTTAGTCCTTATTATTATTACCTAACCCTGTGAGGGAGGAACTGCAAATAAACTATTAAAAATTAAAGGCGCCCATATCTCATGCTATTCAGCTTAACTGGTAATTAAAAGGCAATTAAATTTTTCACGGTGTAGATTGTGTCCGTTTTTTTTTTCCCAGGGAAATTACAAATTCTGGGCTCTTGAGAGTTAACGGGATTAATCTACAGACACTTAATAATTCAGCTTTGACCAAGTGCAGTCACTGATGGTCTCTGAAAGGGACCAGGTCTCTCCGGCGCACCCGCCTCAGATTAGCAAAAGGTCTTCTAAGAGTCCAGAAACTGCTTATGATTACAGCTCTGCAATGCAAATGTGTTTTTACCATCGAAGGGAAAAGAAGCTGGAGAGCAAGAAAAAGAAAGGGTCCACCCAAGTCAGCCTCCCAACTTCTGGCCCCATGTTGGTACCTTGCTCGCCGGTGGCAACTCAGGACCATACCCCAAAGTGCACAATGCTACGTGAGGGGGGCAAGCCTGGCAGCAGAGAGGTCATTACCAGCACACGAGTGAGAGCCATCATGGCCAACTCAAAACCGCACTCAAAAGCGGCCTTTCATTCATGGACTGGTTATTTCCTGGTTTCTAAGAAACCAAATAAAATTAAAATTCACCATTAATAACAAAACAATACATCCCCCTCTTCCCTTTCAGAGACCATCAGTGACTGCACTTAGTCAAAGCTGAATTATTAAGTGTCTGTAGATTAATCCCGTTAACTCTCAGGAGCCCAGAATTTGTAATTTCCCTGGGAAAAAAAAAAAAAAACGGACGCAATCTACACAGTGAAAAATTTAATTGCATTTTAATTACCAGTTAAGCTGAATAGCATGAGATATGGGTGCCTTTAATTTTTAATAGTCATTTTTATTCCAAGAGAATTTTGAAGGGAAATAATTGAATCTCTTGGGAGTATTCTCCTTTTCTGCCACTGCCAAAATCAAAATGAGAACAAAAAAAAAAAATGTAAAGGGTGATTCAAATTCTTCCAGATCATAACCCAGGACGGCCCCCGGCAATAATAAACTAGCCGTTCCCAGGCAGCTGCACTGTACATTTCCATGATATGCTAATACAGAAATGGGTTTCCTGCAGTTGAGTTCTGCTACATTAAACAGATAAACACTCTCGGCTGGGGTGTTTCTTTTTTTAATATCAGATCCAAAGATGGCGTACTTGTTTCTTTGTCTCAGAGCCTGGCACCGCTGTGGGCATGCATGCCCACCTACGTAACATACACACACCCCTGAGCACTCACATAGATATATTCTTCGACATGCCTCCAAACATCCTGGCACAATGGAAAAGGGCAGAGGGTAACACAATCACACAGGCTTCAACAAAAATGGAAATCAGCAGGTCTGACAATGAAAGGACACAAGCTGAGCCTTCACTTTCACTTTCTCAGGGAACCAACTGACTCAGGAGGGAGCTGGCCTCCTGAGAGCTGGTGCAGGAGGGAGCCGCCAGGAGGGGGCGAAGCTGGCCATGTTCCCCTTTCTCAAGCACATGGGGGCCTCCTCAGCCTGCTGAGGTTCTTGAGTTGTATCTCCTGTGCAGGTGTGGGTGTCTCCACTGAGGCTGCAGGGTGCCTCAGCCTCTTCTTAGGGATGCTGTCCATCCTAGGACAGGACTTCATTTGGAAAGAAATTAGATTGTGTGGGTTTTTTTTTTTTTTTAATTTTTATTTTTGAGATAGAGTCTCACTTTGTTGCTCAGGGTGGAATGAAATGGCACAACCTCAGCTCACTGCAACCTCTACTTCCCAGGTTCAAGCAACTCTCCTTCCTCTGCCACCTGAATAGCTGGGATGACAGGTGCCTGCCACCACGCCTGGCTATTTTTTCTATTATGAGGTTTCACCATGTTGGCTAGGCTGGTCTCAAACTCCTGACCTCAGGTGATCTGCCCGCCTCAGCCTCCCAAAGTGCTGGGATTACAGGTGTGAGCCACCGCGCCTAGCCAGTTGTGGTTTTAAGAAGTCAGCCTGGGCTCAAAAGGCTTTTCACGAGGTCTCCAAATAACTCAGAGCTCTGTACTGCCTCTGGTTCCTGCTGCTTACTACTCTCAAACACATAGCAAGTATGTGCCTTGTTATTAGTGATCATTTGGTAAATCGGTTACAATTTCATCTGTCAGGCAAATAAGAGAAGGAGAAACCTGTAGAACCATCTGCCACTTTTCTCCTCTCCAACTGCAAACCCACGTTCTTTCTCCAGCCTTCTGCATGAACCTGCATTGGCAGACGGTGCTATACCAGGCTTCTGGGGGACTTGCCTGTCTCACCCTCAGGGACCAACAGCACCTGCCTCCCTTGAGACCCATGGAGGAAGCAGCGCAGATGCTTTCTTCCCAAACCCAGGGAGTTCAGAGGAGGAAAGAGTAGAGTTCTTCTAACTGTGTGAACCAGTACCTAGAGGTACCCCTCCTTCAGTCCCCAGCTGTTGTTCCTGGGGTGGCTAGTCGTACACACAGAAATATTCAGGTTAGAGAGAAAGAGGAGAGCAAACATCAGGAAGCCACTGTTCAGATGACCAAATAAAGGCTGAGAGCTTGGAGTGGTTACCAGGCAAGACGCAGAAAACGCTTAGTGTGGGCACAACTGTGCCTGACTAGGGCAAAAAGGGGACAGTGAAAAGACAATCCAGACCAGACCAGCACAGAGGCTGTTCCCAAGGCCACCCAGCTCAGTGAGAATTCCTTAGTGAAAAGAAACTGCAGACTGGGAGAAGTTTCTCGATGTTATCCTTGACAAGTTATTATTGTAAATATTTGGAATTAGCTGTATTGAGTCTGTATTATAGACGGCAAGTTCTCTCTCACCATCATCTTCACAAAGTCCCAAGATAAAGAGAGCCTGTAGGGAGCTCAGATGGGGGTATCCAATTCATTACTGGAGCCAAGATTTTGGTTTCAGAGGGGACAAACAAGGTACGTAACCCTCATTGAGTGCTATCCATTTCACCTCCAGAAACCAATTCCATCAAGTTTAACAGTTCTTCCTGCTGCCTGATCTCTTTCCACAATACTCTGGGAGTCCACCCCAAGGCCGCACAACCTTTGAGTCAGAGCAGCTCTTTGGAGCAAACATCACCTCTCTTGCTAGGTGAGGCCTCTCTATCCAACAGGTTGGGGGAGGTTGTCAGAGAACTCCGAACTAAGAGCTTGCTACTCATTCTGGAGCTCCTCAAGTATGGGCAGGCTCACTGTACAGCAATGCGTACTGGTGATCCCTCCCCGGGGGATGATCCCCACGACTCTGGTGCCCTGAGGTAGGATACCTGTTTCAGAATCCCCCCACCATCCTCTTTACTCCTTTCCCAGAACTCTAAGCATCCTTGAACAGATGGCACTGGTACTGACAAGACTGATCTGTCAGCAGTCAGGAAGTCAGTCTCCAGCACCACCTACTGTTATTCCCAAAGCTTCTGTCTCCACTGCAGCCAGTTGAAGGCTGGTGGGGTGGGCAGGGCTGGGGGAGTGATTCAAGAACCAACCATCTCTCTGACCTGTGCTGTGGACCTGAGCAGCAGTTTCAGGTATGACAAGCTTGGAAAAGAGAAAGCCTCATACAGCTTATGTTTCTAGCCTGTAAACGCCCCAGGACCAGCATCAGAATTCCGTAATTTGAATGAAACAACTGAGCTGAGAACTGCAGAGAAAGAAGCATTTTTCAAAGAATTTCTCAACAGCAAACTGAAATACGGGCACGGTGCTGCAAAGAGATGAGGCTGTCAAAGCCACGTGGCCTCGGAGACTGAGCGAATGCAGTCGCCACACTGAGGCTAACTGAAAAAAATAAATGACTGGGGAAGATTCTTCAGTAGCTACTGAGGTTATCAGATGCGCTGGCCACCATCTAGTGCTCACTACACTTCTGATACTGTTTTCTCACCTCTCTCCAGGCTCACGCGTGCATCTTCCAATTCAACATGGCTTCTTGCCTCTGAAAGAAGAGCTGTTCCCTCCTGGAATCTGCAAGTGTGAGGGGTGTGTTTCAGCTGTCTTCTGGCATCTTACTGCCGCAGACTCTCAGGCCTTTCCACTTCCCAGTGTGATGCAAATGAACGCAGGTAAACAGAGCGCTCAAGTGCAAAGTCCGACTCTTATTCATAGATCAAACACCTGCCATCCATTTAAACAGTAGTTACGGCAAGCTTGAAAGCTGAGCACGATACTGAATGCCCCCTTGAAGCAAATACTTTTGAAGCAGCAGTTCAGGTATACAGATGTGTTCAGAGCCTACTTCAGAAGGCTGTAATTATCATCGAAAAGGCAGATTCCACTAAATACCTGTTATGCTTTCTGTATCTCTGCTCCCAGACGGATATGAAATGTTGAAGGTCTTGGCTTGCTTAGCACTATACTTTTAACATTACTTCTTTAAAGGACTGGGCTTAGGATCTTCTGAATTTGGAAAAACATCTGATGAGAACTTTTTGGAACCGTTAATGATATAATGCGGCTGTTCTTGTCATTTTAAAACCACAGTTCTATTTCCAGCCTCTCTACCAGACATACAAAAACCTCATATTTGGAGAAAGCCATCTTCCTAAACACAGATCGGTGAAGAGTGAACACATTTCTAATCACAAATGGCCAATAACCACTATTTCTTGAATGTTAAAAATCAGGTGATGTGCTGTACAGGTGCTGTATGATACTGTTCCATTACTATTTGTGATCGACTCTTGAAAGGCTGTCTGCATTTTACAGATGACATAACTGAGGCTCCGAGAGGTGAAGTGTGCTGCCTGAGGTCACCCACCTAGGAAATGGAAGAATTCACATGTGAACATGGCTCTGTGTCCACTCCAAAGCCCCTGCTCTTCCCACTCCATACAAAATACTAGCTCAGAAGATGCTCCTCTTTCTCTGCTTAGGTTGTTTCAAAATTGATCTTCCATTTTCAGGGATATGGAATGTCATTCTGGAAGTAGGTGATCTTTATTTTCAGGGCTTGAGATTGGCTTGATCTCTGCGATACAGGTTAGCAGGCCGCAACAGTTAGCCACATGTGTGGGCAACTCACTTTACCTCAGTGGACCTTGCTTCTCATCCAGAAAATCCTAAGAATGGATTGGAGGACTTTAACTGTTCTTTTTAATTCTAAAATTCTGTGACTCTCCGAGTGTATGAACTGCTTAACCGCTGCACTGAGGACAGACTTGTGCTCAGGAAGGCCTGTATTCGTCCAGTTCCCTGAAAGTGCCAGCCGTCTTCATGCAGGAGCTGCCCCAGGGTTTGTAAACCTCCCCCTGCTACTAGGTACCTCAACTGCTATCTGATGACCACACAAAGGAATGAGTGAACAGTCAGGAATGCGTTTTTCCTGTGCCCTGTGAGAGGGAGTGCTCAACTACCACTGTCCCCCCAGCTTCCTCCACTGCAAACAACGTAACAACTGGTGCCCAAGACAACCCGGCGGGGGGGGGGGGGGGTATTTTCCGTGAAAACACCCTGGGGCAGGTCTAGGAAAGCATCCCGTGGTCTGAATAGCCCAAGAGAGAACATGCCCTGCCCAGTTATTTGGTGTGAATGAGAAACTCTTACTTCCAAAAGAGACAGAGAGAGAAACTCAGGAGCAGGAGCTGAAAAGAAAGGGGGTGTTCATTCAGAGGGGTGGGGTGAGAGCGAAGACTTCATCATTCATCAGGATAGAATAATGAATACCTCTTGTCCTTCTTTGGAACAATACGAACTGCTACTGGTGAGTGAATCTCATCCAGTGGGCACGCCAGAGTTTGGGCAAAGAATGGAGAAGTAGTTGGGGTGAGGAGGAGAGGAAGCTGCAGAGGCATGGTCATGAGACAGCTGCTTTTTTTTTTTTTTCTTTTTGAGACAGACTCTCGCTCTGTCTCCCAGGCTGGAGTGCAGTGGAGCTATCTCAGCTCACTGCAACCTCCACCTCCCAGGTTCAAGTGATTCTCCTGTCTCAGCCTCCTGAGTAGCTGGGACTACATGTGTACATTGCCACACCCAGCTAATTTTTGTATTTTTAGTAGAGACAGGGTGTCATCATGTTGGCCAGGCTTGCCTGGAACTCCTAACCTTGTGATCCACCTGCCTTGGCCTCCCAAAGGGCTGGGATTACAGGCGTGAGCCATCTCCCATGGACTAGACAGCTTCTAGTCCATTTCAAAATGTTCTCTTAGATAAAATGTATAAGGTTCAACATGCAACACACAGGCAAACCTCCCTCCCCCAGGTGTAAGCACAGCAGCTGGCCTGAAGATAAGAGTTAAATGAATCCAGCCCCCTCAAAGGAAGGTTGTCTATGCTATGAATCAAACCAGGCAAGAAAGGAAGCCATTCCCTCGCCTAAGGGCACTGGGAGAGGTACATGAATAGTCATTAACTAAAAAGAGATAAGCAACCAGGAGTTAGAAGGGCAAGGCCCTGTCCAATCTACTTGACCTTTACAGCAAGGCTGAAGACTAGGTGGGCAGCAGCCCTGCAGGCAAAGGTTTACTGTGATCTCACAAAGCTCCACAGAAGGTCTCCAAATTAAGATGGGCAGGCTGGGAAGTCTCTGACTCCATGAAGGGAAGGGAACAGTGAGGGGCCGCCCCCAGGAGAAAGGCAAAATGTGGAGTTTAGATGGAGCAGAATATGAAACACCTAAACTGCTCTTTCATTTAGGTTAATTCATGGAGCCCTATCTATAAACAGATGAATCACTGGCATGAAATCAGCTAAATTTCAGGTGATTGCAGATTTCTTCATTGTTTCACCTTTTCTGTGTATTTTTAAAAAACAATATGACAGCCAAACTTTATAATGAATTTTTTTTTTTTCGAGATGGAGTCTCGCTCTTGTTACCCAGGCTGGAGTGCAATGGTGCGATCTCGGCTCACGGTAACCTCCGCCTCCTGGGTTCAGGCAATTCTCCTGCCTCAGCCTCCCGAGTAGGTGGGACTACAGGTGCACGCCACCATGGCCAGCTAATTTTTGTATTTTTAGTAGAGACAGGGTTTCAACTTGTTGACCAGGATGGTCTCCATCCTTGACCTCGTGATCCACCCGCCTCGGCCTCCCAAAGTGCTGGGATTACAGGCGTGAGCCACCGCGCCCAGCCTATAATGAAGTTTTTATGGTAAATTTCTTTTTATAATAAAGAAAAACAGAGGGCAAATTGATATCCTCACATAACATGGAAGCTACAAAAGGCACCATAAGTCAACGTCAGTGCTCTTCCTGTCTAGCCTGAGAGGAAAACATCACTATTAAATTAACTGCTAAATACGATTCCAACCGCAGTTCTGAGAAGGCCTTGCATTTCCAGTATATTCCTGCTGTGAATGTAAGCGATTTAATAACTTCAGTGTATAGCTACATTTAATTACCAAACCAGCGCCTTCACAGGAATGTAAGAAAAGGTAGACACCTGAAGCAGCAGCAGGAACCAGGACAGACATAGCCCATCTTTTTAAAAGAAGATTCTTTCTTTCCTGGTCTTATTTAACTGGGGGCAAAAGAAGAATGCTATTGTTTAGGCTCCACGCTTGTTTTAAAGTCTTGCCCTTCTAGTACTGAACACACGGGGCCTCAGGGACCTGTGAACAACATCTTGATCTCCCATGTCATGTGACTGGCATTGCTGAGAAGCTGCTCTTTCTAAAGGATTCAAGGTCACATAAGCTTGTGCCGGCTCCGCTCAGAGCTCCAATGAGAAATAAACGTTAAGATCTTCTTCCAGACAGAATTTTGGAATTCCCAGCAGATATGTTTTCCTGAGCTTCCAACTCTTCTGAAATGACCTTATCCCTCATCCCCCCCCACCCCCCCCCCCACACACTCTATCTCTCTCTCTCTCTCTCTCTCTCTCTGTCTTCAATGAAGGCTCCCAAGGCTTCTTCCTCACAAAACACACAAAACATAAACAGCTGACCATTGGTGCTCAAGATAAATGAAGAGTAAACTAAGCTCACAGATATTATGAGGTGAGGTGACATCAGAAAGCCAGAGCAGGACAACAAATGGTCTTGATCCACACGCTGAGTCTTTCAGTCCAGCCAGGCAGCTATTGCTACCAACAACAGAGCAGAAGGTGCTTTTACATCCACGACCCCAGCACTGTTTCTCACTTCCGACTCCAAGAGGCCAAACATCCCAACCAGAAAAACAACACAGGAAGCAACTGCTAACAAATGGGACATGATAGTGGCAGAGCCAAGAAGAGCTGCTGGTGGAGTCAACACGAAGGACTCCTTGCCTCTCGTTCAGGGGTGCACAGACATTACCCCGCCATGCTCGTTTCCTGCCCCAATTCCATGGTCACCTAGTCCAAGCGGTACGTTCTGAATCTTCTCAAAACGTTGCTTATGGGTAACCTCCATCACAATAGTTGGGGACTGTTGTCCCGGACCAACCGAGGGGATTTTAGAGGGATGGGGCCTAGGGGCTGCATATCCAGCCCCCAGGTGACTCTGATGCATATTAAGATTTGAGCATCACACGTCAGGAAGTACACAGACCCCAGTTATCCACAGTAGCTAGATGGTGGTGGCAGAAGCAACCTGCTCTGTAGCACCTCTCTGCGTCCTGCTCAAAAGCATTAAAACATCATTCTTAGATAAGGACAGACACGAAGGACATGACTTTAGCTCTTTACAGTCTGTAAAGGTTTTCCACAGCTGCTGTCTCACTGAACCAACCCCTGTGAGATAGAAATTAAAATCGCCATTTTTACAAACTCAGAAATTATGTGCCTTAAAAAAGTTTCACAGCCTCCCCAGCCTGCTGGTAAGAGGCGGAGGAGAGGCCTCGGACCTGGGTCCTGTGATCCTTCCAGTTCATCACAGCTCCACTCCAGCGTCTGCTGTGACCGCCCTGCAGCATTCGCTTCCTCTGGGTGAGTAGATGAGCTGCCACCATTCTTTTAAAAGAACAGCGCACCTCTGTGAGAGGAAGTGGGCCAAGGTATCTCAACGATATTTTGGTCAAAGCCCTGGGGCGTGGGAAAGAAGTTGATGTATTCAATGAAACGGATGAAGAAAAGCATACTAAAGAAGCTCCCTCCTATAGTCAGCCTTCCTAAATATCCCGAGAAATCAAGAATTTCTCCCAGTGGATTACCATGGAGCATTTACTCAGAAGAGGGAGTCAAGTTCATTTCAGCGCAGTGACGAACGCCCCACAGGGTCCTCCCGCGGCGTGGACAGCACCACTACCGCATCAAGACAGGCCAAGGAGCAGGGCTTGCCCTGCTGTTTGCGCCAGCGGAGCTCGGCTCTGAAATGGGATTCTCAGAACGAGCAGTACTCAGCTCAGCAACTGCAAAAGGCAGGTACAGTCCAACTCAAGGTGCCATCTACTACGAGGGGTCCTCTTCATCTACGCTAAAAAGAAACAGCCGCCAGCTGCTGCCTCGGTCCGAGGCACTCAGCTGTTTCACGCTGACACATCTCGGGGTATCCTTTGCATGAGGCTAACTTTCTCAGCAGAGGACGAACACTCACTAAGCATCTCTGCAGCGATTCGCCGGCCTGTCATCGACTGACTCTCCTGTGGGCCTTCTCACTTGGCCCACTCTGTACTTGGCTCTCTATAGTGCCTCTTAACTCTTTGATGAAAAGACATTTTTACACGGGTTATAAGCCTCTTTTTAAAGAAATCTTCCTACAAAAGACTCACTTCGAATCTCTACCGGAACAGGGCTGCATCCACGTGAGTGCTTAACAAACACAGCTGGGTAACAGTAAGGTATGTCCCTGCTCCTGTTCTTGTCAGTCCGGAATGGCTGAGGCAAATGCTCAGACACTGTGCTAGCGAAGGGATCTTCAGTCTCTGCCTCCCTCATTATGACATTCTTTGTCTGCCATCTCACAGGCACAGGGGTCCTGAGAGGGAGTGCTCAGTTCTTTGGTGAAGCACAATGTGATAGAGGCCATCAGCTTCAGAGAAACAGAGCTAGACAAAAAAGTACAAAAGGAACACAACCAGTAAAAGGAATGGTGTTCAGAGG
Source organism: Callithrix jacchus (assembly GCF_049354715.1). Lineage (NCBI taxonomy): Eukaryota > Metazoa > Chordata > Mammalia > Primates > Cebidae > Callithrix > Callithrix jacchus. Next base: position 40,384,172 of record NC_133520.1, on the reverse strand, counting down.
ACCTGATTCATATCTTTTGTCTCTTTTAGGATGATTGCAAAGTCCATGTCTCCTTCTCTGTCCCTCCTTCTCTGCCCTTCCCCTAAGCTTTCTTGCTGTCTCTCTTGCGTACGCGTGCATGTGCGCAAGCTCTCTCTTTCTCTCTCTCTCTCTCTCACACACACACACACTTTCAAAGGCTCTAGGCATCTGTGCCTGGAGAAGCACACCTTAGGAAGGCAATGAAATAAAAGCAGAGCACATATCCTTTAAAACCCAGACATCTAAAGTTGGTGCTGCACATGACTACAATTTCCTGGGCCAACTGCTTTGTTCAGGCAAAGCTCCCATTCATGTCAACATTCTCAGCATGATTTATCAAATTCAGCCATATGGACAGTATTCACAGATATTCATTCAAGAAGCTCTCACTGTTCCAGCTTCCACCTTGTTGACTCTCTCTCATCTGTTTTCCTCCTAAGTCGTTCAATTCAGTTGTGGGGCAACCTTTCAGGGAAGCCTTTAAGATAGAGATTTCTGCTCTCTCAATGGGCAGAAGAGGGGACAGGCAAAATAGTGAGACTGCCAAACAAGGAAAGAAAATTGGAAGCACTTCTCTGTGCTTTGAAACTCGCTCCACGATAAAACTGCACTATACCAGAAACTCTGACAGGGCACCAGGTCGTATGAGGTGGGCAAAGTTCCCAGATTTCACTTCCACAGCTGACTGCACAAGGGGGACCAACGTGCTCCTGAGGGCACAGCACACAGGGAAGGGCATGACCAGAAAGACAGGAGGCGCCAGCTCTTCTCTTAAGGACCCAATTGTCCAGGGTCACATTTTTTGGTTACATATCAGCTTCTTCCCCTATTCATGACTACAGAGAGTTGTGGCTTCTGACCCCTTCAGCCAACTTGGAGTAGTGTCTGAATGCAGCAGGGCCATGCCATCTAGCAATCTTCCCCAAGGTAGGCAAATGGCGGAAACTTGCACAAGCTTGGCATAGAGGTGTTCCCTCAAAATTCTCTTTGCACACAGTTGGCAGATGACCAAAATATCGGTCGCCATTTAGGAAAATGACATGAAAGAAGAGATGCTTTGTAGCCAAGCATCTTTTCCATACTGGGCACCCACTAAAGATTAGCTGTATAAATGAATGGATAGATGACTGGATGAAAAGATACACGAAAGGAAGGCACTGTTCTCTCAACCAAGCCACACATTAACTAAGTAATCTTTGAAAGTGGGCTGGGCACGGTGGCTCAAGCCTGTAATCCCAGCACTTTGGGAGGCTGGGGTGGGTGGATCATGAGGTCAAGAGATCAAGACCATCCTGGTCAAAATGGTGAAACCCTGTCTCTACTAAAGATACAAAAACTTAGCTGGGCATGGTGGCGCGTGCCTGTAATCCCAGCTACTCAGGAGGCTGAGGCAGGAGAATTGCCTGAACCCAGGAGGAGGAGGTTGCGGTGAGCCAAGATCGCGCCACTGCACTCCAGCCTGGGTAACGAGAGCGAAACTCCGTCTCAAAAAAAAAAAAAAAATCTTTGAAAGTGAAAAGTCAGGCTGGGTGCAGTGGCTCACACCTACAATCCCAGCACTTTGGGAAGCCAACGTGGGAGGATTACCTGAGGTCGGGAGTTTGAGACCAGCCTAACCAACATGGAGAAACCCCATCTCTACTAAAAATACAAAAATTACGCAGGAATGGTGGGGCATGCCTGTAATCCCAGCTACTTGGAGGCTAAGGCAGGAGAGTTGCTTGAATCTGGGAGGCAGAGGTTGCAGTGAGCTGAGATCATACCATTGAACTCCAGCCTGGGCAACAAGGGTGAAACTCTGTCTCAAAAAAAAAAAAAAAAAAAAATTAGCTGAGCATAGTGGCATGCACCTGTAATCCCAGCTACTTGGGAAGCTGAGACAGGAAAATTGCCTGAACTTGGGAGGCAGAGGTTGCAGTGAGCCGAAATTGCGCCACCGCACTCCAGCCTGGGCAACAGAGTGAGACTTCATCTAAAAACAAAAAACGAAAACTTGCCAAGAGCTCTCAGCAGGGAGGGATGTGTTACTCACAGAGAAGACCCCATAAAAGCCATCCAGACACATGAGAATGCAGCTTTGCCTTAAGACAGCCATCAGAGGAAGAAACTCTACCATCTCTCCCAGCCATCTTTGCCAGCATGTTAGCCATCGCTCCTGGGAAGGCTTTTGCATCTTCCTACGTGGGGAAACCCACAGCAGCTCCCAACAGGCTCCTCTAGAAGGCTTCCCACCTCAGCTGTGGCGCCAGCAGGCTCCTCTAGAAGGCTTCCCACCTCAGCTGTGGCGCCAGCAGACTCCTCTAGAAGGCTTCCCACCTCAGCTGTGGCGCCAGCAGGCTCCTCTAGAAGGCTTCCCACCTCAGCTGTGGCGCCAGCAGGCTCCTCTAGGCTTCACACCTCAGCTGTGGTGCACGTCCTTCCTCAGCTGTCCCTGACTCTCGTATCTAGAAGGAAACTACGACTGGGAAGTTACTGGGATGAAATTTCTAAGTGGCCCATCCACTTGGCCTGCTTCTCTGTCTCCAGACTGGAAAGGGTTAATGAGGGGGCCGAGGCTATGCTTGGCTCTCCCTGAGCATCTTGTCCCTGTCTCTATTCACTTTGTACAAACGCCTTTGTGGGCTTCGTTGTGGGTACGTCTTTCTCCTACGTGGTCTGTAAGTGTGTAAGCCGTGAGAGAGGAACTGATGAGCAGAGCAAGAATCAGAACTTCACTGAGCATGCCAGACAGGCGTCCATTCTTCTAAATACATTTGCGTTTAATTCCTATGACGATCTGTGAATCAGATACTAATTATTCCCATTTTACAGCTACAGAAATCTAAAATTGAGAATAATTAAGTAACTTGCCCAAGGTCACTGCCCCAGTAATGACATATCTGGGTCCAGAACTGAGGTCACTCTGCAAAAACTCCATTCTTTTCTCCTAAACTATGTTCCCATGAAGGCAAAGACCTCCTCTGCCTTAATCATCTTTGTATCTCTGCTCTTACATCTAGGACCTAGCATGGTGCTTTCCATACTGTGTTTAAGGATTTGTTAAATAAAAGTGGAAGAATATGCATCATGTGTTTCTCCACTAGGTTGTCAAGTGCACAGCTCAGTCGCACTAGGTACATTCACCCTGTGGTACAACAGTCATCCAGAACTTCATCTTGCACAACTATCCATTGAGTAATTCCCCATGTTTCCTCCCTCCAGCCTCTGGCAACCACTTGTTTACTTTTGAATCTCCTGCTTTAGATACTTCATATAACTGGAACGACAGTGTTTATCTTTCTGTGGCTGGCTGACTTCGCTCAGCATAGTGTCCGCAAGCTTCATCCACGTTGTAGCATGTGACAGAACGTCTTTGTTTTTCTGTTTGTTAAATAGAGAAGGGGTCTCGCTGTGTTGTCCAGGCTGGTCTCAAACTCCTGGGCTCAAGTGCTCTTCCTGTCTCAGCCTCCGGAAGTGCTAGGATTACAGCCATGAGCCACTGCACCCAGACAAAATTTCCTCGTTTATTAAGGCTGGAAACACTGCATTGTATGTCCCACACCAAGTTTCTTAAATTTCATCAGTTTGCTTCCTTAAAACTCCCTCCTTGTATCAGTCCATTTCCACACTGCTATAAAGAACTGCCCAAGACTGGGTGATTTATAAGGGAGAAAAGTTTAATTGATGCACAGTTCAGCATGGCTGGGGAGGCCTCAGGAAACTTACAATCGTGGGCGAAGGCGACAGGGAAGCAAGGCACCTTCTTCACAAGGCAGCAGGATGGAAAATGAATGCAGGTGGAACTATCAGACACTTATAAAACCAACAGATCTTGTGAGAACTCACTCACTATCATGAGAACAGCATAGGGGAAACCACCCCCATGATCCAAGTACCTCCACCTGGACTCTCCCTTGACACCTGGGATTATAATTCAAGATGAGATTTGGGTGGGGACACAAAACCATATCACTCCTTGAATTCAGCTTCACTTGCAGAAGAGTTTTAAGACAGTGACAGCCACCACTGCTACCTCCCTGTTGAGCACTCACACGGTGCTACTGACCCTCTCACAGTTTTCACAGCAACCTTTCAACATTATTACTGTCATCTGTAGATAAGAAAGTTGAGGCCCAAGGAGATTCAACAGCATGTTCAAGGCCACACTGCTTCCAAGTGCAGCAATCTGGTCCTCTGACGTTCCCTAGCTCCCTCTGACTCTATAGCCTGCTGTCAGTCATTAAGCTTTACTGTCTTCCAGTGAGCCTTAGAGATGATCAGCACCACAGAGAGCGACATCGAGGCCCAGACACACAAGGTGACACCCATGGCTGCAATGCCCATTAGCTACAGAGCTGGATGAAGCCCTGAATGCATCATGCCAGGCCCAGGGCTCTCTGCTCTGCTGCGCTTGCCTCCAGCCCACGTGACCTCTCACCCAATCCAAACCCCATGGTTTCCTCAAGACCCAGCTCAAGGCTTACATCTTCCAGATCAGTAAAACCCTCCCACAGACATTCCCTGTACTTTGCTTCTCCTTGGCTCTGCATGGCTGAATTCTGGTGGATACACACTCTCACAGCAGTGTTATGTCCTACTCTATGATCTTCCAAGGAGGGAAATGTGTTCCCCTTCCCATCCCCACACCGAATAGTGTCCTGGACGCTTTTTGACTGGCTATGCCATAAACTTTTGCAATCTAAGAGCTGCGTAGGCCCTGGCTTATCACACTTAATTTCCAGGTGAGAAACTGAGACCCAGCAATGTGAGGTCACCTGTCTGATTACAGAGCTAATGAATGAAGAGCTGAGTCCAGAACCCAGTCTTCTGTCTGCGAATCGGTCCTCTCCTGCCCCTGAGATCACCTAACCATGATTCTTTATCGTTTTGCAGCATCGGAATTGTGCCCTAAGGTCTGAGGAGGGCAGACATGAGGAAAGAAAGGTTACATTCTACATTTAGTCATTTTAAGGAGATATGAAAGTACTACCTTTTTATTTCCACAGGGGGGAAAAAAGAAAAATAATAACAAACAGAAAGAAATGAATAAAAAGCAGTGAAAATTCCTAGTCTTTATCCACATATTAGACTCTCTGTTTCCACATGAAGACTCTCTGTCCTTTTCCCTCTGTCCCCTCCCACCTCAATATTGCTTGCTTCTTAAGAAGGGCCAGGGAAAATCCAATTCTCTCCAGCGTAAAGTATGAGGGGCATTAACATTTTATAACCTCGAAATTCTATAATAAATTAACATTATTAAAGGACGCCTGGTTCTTCAATACCTTGAAAATGAAATGACACCTTCTAGAAAATAAACCATCACCTCGTTTGCAGGTTTGCTCTATTGTTACAGCCATCTACATGCCTCTTTCCAATAAAAAGAAAGGAAGTCATACACTTCTGAAGCATTCTGTAGTTCACAAAACACCTGAACACATTATTATTATTTTTTGGTAACAGGTCATTATGTGGTGTTTTTTATTTTTTGACGTTTTAAAAGTTTTATGTTTAATAAACAAATAATAATTGTAAAAATTTATAGGACATGGTGTAATGTTTGGGTACATGTCTACATTTTTATGCCAGTAAGATGTAAATCTTTAGAGTAATCCTGTGCAGATAAAAGAGGCTTCTGATACATATTAGGACATGGATGTCAGTTTTTCTGTGTGGTTTTTTTTTTTTTTCTGAGACAGGGTCTCACTCTGTCACCCAGGATACGGTATAGTGGTGTGATCTGTGCTCACTGCAACCTCCACTTCCCGGATTTGAGCGATTCTTATGTCTCAGCCTCCCGAGTAACTGAGATAACAGTCGTGTGCCCCTATGCCCAGCCAATTTTTGTATTTTTAGTAGAGGCATGGTTTTGCCATGTTGGCCAGGCTGGTCTTGAACTCCTGATCTCAGGTGATCTGCCTGCCTCGGCCTCCCAAAGTGCTGGGATTACAGGCATGAGCCACTGTGCCCAGCCAGTTTTTCTGATTCTACTCACCAACTCACACTTGCCCAAGAGTTATCCTCTTCACCTTCTTAGCCTTGCTTTTTCTCTGTACTGAGTTCCAGAAGGAAGACACTTTTATTTTTAAGATTGGTCAACAGATTTTAAAGTGAGATAGTAAGAAAAGTTGACATATATGGTTTTAGAACACATTGTAACTAACCTGTAAGAAGCTAACTTAATTCTGGGGATTAATTAACGGAGATATTAAATATTAAGTCAATCAACAAACATTTCTTGGGAGCCTACTGTATGCTGGGCACTATTCTAGGCTGTAGAGACGTAAGATGAAACACAGCAGGGGAGCTCCCATTCTTCTGAGGGTTTTCCTACCTCAGGTCCCTTTCATGAATGAGACAACTTGCACAGAGGCAGAGCACAGTTAGAAAAGGTTGCGAGAACAGGGACAGTTACCATTTGTGAAGCACCTCGTGTGCCCGGCTCCACGACACCCTGGACTCTCCTGTCCCATCTCATTCACTCCTCACAACGACCTCAAAAGGTAGGTATCATCATGCTCATTTTATAAGTGAGGAAACAGAGAAGTTTAGCAACTTGGTAGGGTTCCTATGCTAGTGAGTGGGAGTACCAAGAATCAGTCCCAGGTCTGTCTGACTCCGCATTTTCAGGTCCTTTCTTCCAGACCTGCCTGGCACACTGCACTGTGCTGAGTACCGAAAGATGGGCAGAATTTGCTGATAAATAACTTGACAAGGGGGCTGGCTTCTCCTGGGGGGCAGCACTCAAAGAGACCTGGGAGAAGGATTTGGGAGAACCATCAGCTGAGTACCTCTTAGCCTGACTGCTCAGGTGGGCAGGACCAGAGTCTCTATGTTCTCCTAACACGTGTCCCTCAGCTGTCCCTTTTTAAAGGCAGTCACTCTGGGTCGTTAGGGAACACCATGAGGTACAGTTATCCCACCGCCTCCCTCCACACACACACATTCACTCAAAATTAATCCAGAACCTAAATGTGAAAGTTCAAACAATAAAACCCTTAAAAGAAAGGACAGAAGAAAAATCATCATGACCTTGTATTAAGACAATGTTTTCTTAGATATGACAACAAAAGCATAAGCAACAACAACATAAGTGAACATAATTAAAATGAAAAACTTCTGTGCTTTGAAGAGAGTGAAAAGATAACCCAGAGAATGGAAGAAAATATTTGCAAATCAGACATGTGGTAAGACTTGACATTAGAATATATAAAGAACTACTACAACCCAATGATGTAAAGCTAAGTAACCCAATTGAAACATGGGAAAAGGATCTGAATAGACATTTCTCTAAGGAAATACAAATGGCCAGTGAGACAGCTGCTATCATTAGCTAGCAGGGAACTTCAAATTGAAACCACAATGAGATACTACCGCCTACCCATTCAAATGGCTAAAATAAGAAGACATATAATAACAAGTGGTGGCAAAGATATGGAGAGGTTGTTACTCTCATGAATTACTGGTGGGAATGCAACATTATGCACGCACTTTGGAAAGCAGTTTGGCAGTTCCACAAAATATTAAATACATACTTACCATATGATCCAGTAATTCCACTCTAAATATACACTTGAGAAAAAGTAAAATATATTTCTATATAAAAACTACGTACAGATGTTCATCACAGCATTATTCTTAACAGCCAAAAAGTAGAAAGAGCCCAAATGTCCATCACTTGATATATAAAATATGTAACATTCATGTTTGGCAAAAAAAGAAAAAAATACTGATACATGCCACAACATGCAGGAACCTTGAAAATATGCTAAGCGAAATAAGCCAGCCACAAAAAAACACATATTTTATGATTCCATTTATATAAACTCTATAATAGGCAAATGTAGATAAACAGCAGATTAATGATTGTCTAGGGATTGGGGTGCTGGGGAGATGGGGTGTGACTAAGGGGTACGAGGTTTCTTTGGGGGTGATAAAAATGTTCTGAAATTGATTGTGATGATGGCTGCAGAACTCTGTTAATATGTCAAAAGCTGCTGAGTAGTGCATTTTAAAGGAGTAATTATATATTATATGAATTACATACCAAAAAAGAGATTATAATAACTTAGAATGAAGATATACTGCGAACTAGTGAAAGATGACCTCAGCAGCTATGTGTGTGTATTAGTCCATTCTCATGCTGCTAATAAAGACATACCCGAGACTGGGTAGCTTATAAAGGAAATTTATAATTTATAAAGGTGATTTATGATTAACTCAGTTACACATGGCTCTGGAGGCCTCACAATCATGGCAGAAGGTGAAGGCAAAAGAAAGGCACATCTTACACGGCAGCTGTCAGGAGAGCTTGTTCAGGGGAACTCCTACTTATAAAACCATCAGATCTCATGAAACTTAGCCACTACCAGGAGAACAGAATGGGGAAAACTGCCCCATGATCCAATTATCTTCACCTGGCCTTGCCCTTGACACATGGGGCTTATTATAATTCAAGGTGAGATTTGGGTGGGGACACAGCCAAACCATGTCAGTGGGTGAGCAGGCAACTGGCCTGTAACTCTAGAAAGAATACCCCTCTGGGGAACTTTCTGGGCCAAAAAATTGGTGACAGACTGTCATTAGCAAATATTGCCCAGACTTCTGTAGAAAGCAGAAAGTTTAGAAATAACAGATTTTCCTGGCAACACCCAGCTGTAAGTGTTTACAGTAAGATTTACAGTTTGCCAGAATGGCACAAGCTATATGAAGATTTGCAAAAATCTCACTTGAGACAGGCAACACCTATTGCTAAACCAGAAGAGACAGATATTTCTTCTTCCTCTCCTGATATCACCTCCTACCTCCACAGTGTCTGTTGTGTTTTAGAACTGGCATTTAGAGCAAGACAGATTCTTGGTGGGTGGCTTCTTACCAGCTAGCTGGTCCTGCTCCCTTCCTTGCTAAAGATCACAAGTGTTGACCTGGTTTCTCTCACCACAAAGAGCAGTATCAACAACCTCATTCAAATTTCACATACCTCTTTACCAAACCTGAGCTAATCCCAAGGAAACAACATTTGAACTTCAGAAGTTTGGTTCCACACATTTGTGTGAATGACATACTCCTCAATATTTTAGCAGGGGCCCACTCTCGGTTACTGTTTTCCATGATGACAGTTCTCTGTTACTGAGACTAGTAAGTTTCTGTCCTTGACAACAGGGCTACACAAAAGGCCTCAAATGATGAGCTGGCTAAAATGTAGCTGCTCTGTTCACAATGATGGAATGCTAGCCATGACATATACATAGCAAGCAATTGCTCCTCGTCTTCACCAGAGCGAAGGAGCTGGCCTTTGGGGCAAGACATTTGATAAGTGCTATGGCTCTTCTCACACCCTCAGCCATGAGTATTTTGGGGTAAACCAGGTGCCTGAGTAACTTTCTCGTTTGTTACTCTGTCACAGCAGGGGCAGCTGCCCTTCCAGTCTTGTCCCAGAAGAGTCATTAACAACTTGAGGTTTCCATCAGTGAGAAATATACCTGCCACACAGACTACATTCCTGCATCACTCACACAAAGACCGTCGACGTTTGGACCAAGTTTGACACAGTATTATTTCATTTGGTTGAAGTTGTTTTCAATGTTTTCTAGTGACTGAAGGTCAAGTCTGGAGCAGGGGCTGGTATCAAAAGATCCTTTGTGAGGGGAGCTGCTGAAATGACACCTTAACTCATCACCTACAAGGCAACAGAGAAAACACTCCCAAGCAAGGCCTCGTGACCACCCCTCAAATTGGCCCTCGAAATGGCACTGATTCTGGAGATGGCCAAATGAAGCGTGCATGCCTATATGTGAAGGAGAATCTTGGCTCATAATTTGGATATTCTGAATTGGAAACTTTTCCAGACATTGCCTAAACCACTGGTCAAAGAGTAGTTTGTTTTCCTGAGTAACAGGTATCAGCTTCCTAAAGCTCACTGCCCTTCTTGGAGGAGGGAGAGGCGGCCTTTGCCAACTTCATCTACCTCCATGCTTTTTGGGCTTACTTTCTAATGAATGGGCAGGTCTGGGGCACTTGTTACCACATGTGTTCCAGAAATGATCTGTCTCATCTAACCTAAAACCTGGCTCATTAATACCCGGTCAAGAGGCTGGGTCTCGCTCTTCAGGGCTCCTTCATATTATGAGTGCCTCTGGGTTCAGATCCTCTCAGTAAAACAAGTCTGTGTAGCACATTCCTTATGAAACTTAACAGCTGTAACCCTGACAGCCTTCAGGCCGCGAATTTATCCTACGTCAAATGGACAGGCAGCAAACAGTATGGAGCAATCTTTCCCAAAATGTGTTCCACGCAATGCCAGGGTTCCACAGAAGTTACGTTTGGCACAATGCATTCTACCCCTGTCTTCTAAGATTCTAAGACATCAATTTTAAGCCCCCCGTCGATTTAATGTTTTTTGGAGAGTTGGGGAGAAGAAAACACCTGATTACAAGGATATTGTTTTGTTTTTAACTACACAATAAGAGCCTACATTTATCCAGGTAAGTGCCCAGGCTTTCGTCTTTACTGTCTCAGTTACACTTTGCGTCTAACCATTCTTTGCCTTCAGAGTCTAAGGGTTCACTGAGTCACTTCTCACCATTACAAGGTATATGGAATCTTAAAGGGACAAGTTGCTTTTCATAAACTTAGATCTTGGTCTCTTTTGTATCCTTAGAATAAACAACATAATTTTGAATCCTGTAAAGAAATATTCAAGTTTCACGTGCCTTTTCTTTTTTATAAGCTTATAGTTTCACATGTTCCTTAACTGAATGACATGACTGAAAGGTACTGACTTTGCTACGTGTCAGCTAAAAGCTCTTGACAGATTCTTGGAGATGGAGTGATAATTCTTCATAATAGAGGAATCAGCATTCCAAGAACTGTCAAACCACCTTCTTCTCACAGGGAAGCTTCCATGATCCATTCCTAGAGATTTGGCAATCTCTGTTGCCTTTAATTACTGCCTGGAGTGTGGCCAAAAAACAAAAAAACCACTTGCCTTTATAATGCTGATTCATAACAATATTTTTTAAATATGCATTTTGGAATAATTTTAGATTTACAGAAAAGTTGCAAAGATAGTACAGAGTGTTCCCACACACCCTTTCCCTGGTTTCCTCTGTTGCTGACATCTTGGATTACCAAGGAACATTTGCTGAAACTAAGAAACGAACGTTGGCATGTGGCCATTAAACCACGGACTTTATGTGGCTTTCACCAGTGTCTTCTTTATGTTCCGTTCTGACAACAATGCATTCCGTTGTCATGTTGCCTCAGTCTCCTGTATCTATGGTAGTTTCTCAATCTTTCCTTGACAGTCTTGAAGAGTAGTGGCCAAATACACTGCACAATGTACTCTGATCTGGGTTTCTCTCTTGTTCTCAAGATGAAATGGAGGTATTTTTATGAAAAAATGTCACAGAAGTCAAGTACCCTTCCATTACATCATATCACAGGGGACATGGCAGCCACATGTGATGACTTGTGATGCTGATCTGATCTTGGTCAAGATAGTGTTTGCCAGGCTTTTCCATTGTGAAGTGTGCAAATGAAAGGACCTAAGTTAAAATTCAACTCTGATGGACTCCCTACTTTAGGAATATACCTGAGGTGCCACCAAATGAGCAGGCATGTACAAAGACTGGCTAATTCCCACATCTTGTGCAGGCAGGGACCACCTCAGCATCCTGGCCAGGGCTGGGAGCTGAGTGAGGTGAGGAGCTACACACACTCACTCTCAGGGTCTCACCTGCATGTATCTTGCACCCCATGTGCCTCACTTGGCTTGCCCTATGCCCATCCCCGCTTCTGATATCGATTCCAAAATGTACTCTAATTTTAGCAACACTGAAGTATAAGAAACATGTGCTCTTTATTTCAGAATCAAGTGTACTGTAAAGGCTCTGGGACATCCTGCAGTAACCTTATCTAACCTACAGTTTCCCAAACTAATTTGATCAGAGTCCTTTTTTCACTTAAGGCCCCTTCTTCACCTATACCTGTGAATAGAGGGGAGGAACAGGGCTGAGCCAGCGGAACCTGCTTTGAGTCCCAGCTGCCCGACTGTGGCAAGCTTCTTCATAAAGGAATGCTCTTCAGAGCATCCGACATTCTCAGTCACAATTCTGCTGCATTTAAATGGATTTCTCTGACCTCTCCTACACCCCTGGGAAGGCTGTGGCTGCACTTCTGTGAGCTGTGCACAGATATGCTGACAGTCCTATGGCAACGGCTGACCTCTGTCACGACATCAGGGAGTAAAAATGGTCTGGACAGGCAGGCAAGCACTCAAACACTGAGTTCCTCCTGGTGCCCAAAATCTTATCAGAGCTGCTCACTGCACCACTGTGAATGAGAATGGGCTCACCCCAGTCCCCCACTAACCTTTCTGTCCCTTAACTGCCAGGACTCATACATGACTCTAACAGAATCAACTTCCGTTCTGACACTGCATCTCAGCGTCCTCTGAAGAACACTGTACTGGCAGCCTGGTAAGCTGAACATTTAGGAAGCCAATCACGGTAGACATCCTAGCAAACCTCATTCCACAGCTCTGAGCAGCCCCAACGGAGCAACCTTCCCATTCAGAAGATCACGCAACACAGCGAGTAATCACCATTCCAGCCCATAAATGGGAGACCAAAAAGGGAGATCCAAATGTCACTCAGCCTCACGTTCCGCCTTGGCTATTGACAAGGTCTTTTAGGGCATGGGGTTACATTTTTTTTCCTACTAGGTGGCAGTGGTGTTTGGTGGGTAGCATGCATACGTAAGTGCATACAGTTGTCATCCATCAAATAACTCATACAGTGAGTCTCTGGGGGAAGACATTTCCACATTATAGAAATGTGGGCCTTTTCCATTTTATGAGCAAGTGAACTTACTGTTACATAAGGGCAGCTATTCATTTTATTTTTAAAAATTTGTCACTTTTTACTAAAAGAAGGGTGGCATGGTAGAATCCTAGTTCTCAGGGCAGCTTTCTTAATTTCTCTGAGCTTCAGTTTTCACATCGGTAAAATGGGGATAAAAATACCTACTTGGCAAGGATACTGCAGGGTTCAAATGAAGATAATTTGTCTAAGTATTTTTAGCCTGGCACAGAGAAAATTATTAACAAACATGGAATTTCCTTTCACTGCAAGCTCCCTTTACACTAGAGATTGTCTCATGGTTGATACCAGATGTCATGGTCTCAATTCTGCACAAGCTTGGTACTCTAACACCCTAGTTTCAGGAAGGCCAATCTGCAGGGGCAGGGGACCCTTCTAATGATCCCACACACTCTCCGGACTGTATGGGATCATCGGCAAAAACAGGCATCAGGCCAGGCGCAGTGGCTCATGCCTTGCATTTTGTAAAAATACAGTTAGCTGGGCATGATGGTGTGTGCCTCTAATCCCAGCTACTTGGGAGGCTGAGGCGGGAAACTATCTTGAACCCAGGAGGCAGAGGTGGCAGTAAGCTGAGATCCTGCTGTTGCACTCCAGCCTGGGCAACAAGAGCAAACCTCCGTTTCAAAAACAAACAAAACATAGACATCAGTGCCCTGAGGCAAGTCCTTCTGAAGATCCAGGGTTACAGGGAGGCCAAGGTGTCTGATCCTCTCTAACAATTTCATGACGGTCTTCCTCCCTTCTGTTCTTTTTCTGTCCACGTGACTCATGAGTATTTACACAGCCCATGGGCAGGAATCAAGAGGACAGCTAAAGTTTGCTTTCTAGTTAATGCTCTCTCTGCTCTGAGACAGGGTTGAGAGACAACAAAGCTCCTTCCTGCCAGAACCAAGAGGCCCCACCTCAGCTCCCAACTCCTGTCAAACATTAGCCGCACACGGGACCCTCACAGAAGTCTCCACAATGGAAAAACATCCTCTGGCAAAAACGATTTGTGGCCAGTTTGGTTGTTTAATACTTCTGCGGCCAGGAGAGAAAGATGATAGCACTTCGGCTAGATGTAAACAGAAGCAGGAGACTGAAGAGGGCGAGATGAAATGAAGCCAGTGCTTTGATATAGTCCAGGACAGCCTGATTTCAGTCTAGTGAGGAGAAACTGAAGCTGGTTTCAAACGAGGCTGGAAACCGGCATCCCCATGGTCCCCTCTCCTCGCCTTTGGGCTTTGCATGCCCCGTGCAGTCCTAAATTGAACATGCATTTACTACAGCACTCAGGGCTGGCCACAGGGAGCGTGCTTCTTGCAAGTCATGTTCTTGAGAGAAGTCTGTGTTTATGAAGGTGAATTCCAGGCTCAGCCAAAGACCACCTAAGGTGGAAATCCTCTGAGTCCACTGGGTTTTAAGTGTCCCATCAGCTGCCGAGCACCTCACTATAGTGCATATTGCTAGTCAGTTACTGCCCTAAGCATTTTAAGCTGCTGACAGATGAAAGCTGGCCGTGCTGGTGGCATACATTCTTTGGGGCTTCTACATGCTCTTGTAAGGATGTGGAACTCAGACAGCAGGGGACTGGCCCTACACTCACAGCGGTGTCCTTACTTGATCTCAGGGATGGCTCCAATATCTCCTTTTGTGTCTTTACTGTCACCAGTGTTGATGAAACCTGGACAAAGCAAAGCAAGCAGACACATGTCCCAAGAGGAGCCCTGGAATTCCACCCTTAAGTGGACAGATAACTGGGCTTCTGGTTTGCCAAGGAACCAGGGCATCAAACAGATACAAGAGCCTACTGTCCATTTCAACAGGCTTTTTTTCAGGAGTGGGGATGATCTTTCAAATTATCTACAACTTATTTATTTAATATTTTAATACTCAATTACCTAAGATATGGCACAGTCACTGACCAATCAGAAGAGATGCCAGCAGCCAGGTGTGGTGGCTCATGCCTATAATCCCAGCACTTTGAGAGTCCAAGGGGCACAGATCACCTGAGGTTAGGAGTTTGAGATCAGCTTGGCCAACATGGTGACACCCCGTTTCTACTAAAAATACAAAAACAAGCCAGGCATGGCGGTGGGCACCTGCAATTCCAGCTACTTGACAGACTGAGACAGGAGAAGAGCTTGAACCCAGGAGGTGGGGGTTGCAGTGAGTCAAGACCACGCCACTGCACTCCAGCCTGGACGACAGAGTGAGCCTCAATCTCAAAAAGAAAAAAAAGGAAAACAAGAGATGCCAGCCATAGCTGCCAGGACCTAGGAACCCCTCGTAGTGCAAGGCATCCACCCTGTTTGGTTCTTGTTTCTGGGAAAGTCCTCGGAGGCAAACCTGAGGCTGGGCAAATGGGCTAGAGCAGTGGTTACTCAGCACCAGGGAAGCAGCAGTCGAAGGCCTGAACAAGCAGTAGTGAGCACCAGGTCTAGGTGACTCTCCTGTAGGGGTAGATGAGGGCATGTACACTAAGGTGAAAAGCACTGAAAAGACGCCTCTGTAACCTTTGCTTTTTTTTTTTTGAGACAGAGTCTTACTCTGTCGCCAGGCTGGAGTGCAGTGGCGTAATCTCACCTCACAGCAACCTCCGCCTGGGTTCAAGCGATTCTTCCGCCTCAGCCGCCTGAGTAGCTGGGACCACAGGCGTGTGCTACCATGCCCAGCTAATTTTTGTATTTTTAGTAGAGACTGGGTTTCACCATGGCCAGGATGGTCTCGATCGCTTGACCTCGCGATCCGCCCACCTCGGCCTCCCAAAGTGCTGGGATTACAGGCGTGAGCAATCTTTGCATTTTTATCACACCATGTTAATAGCCAAGAGAGCCTTCCAAAATCTCACTGGGTCAGTAACTTCAGAATAAAGAACTTCCAGGAGCCAATTTCCACATTAGCTTAGGGACTGGCAGGTCTTTGGAAACGTAGCCCAAGACACTCAGAGACTTCTAGTCTATCCCCGGGGAATTCAGTTCAATCCTCCAAAACACCGAGACTATCTCCTCTAGGCACTGCCAGCTCAGGTTTCTACTCAAAACACATACATTTATGTCTGGGGAAAGGCAAGCATGAAATATACTTCACTGAAAGGTTGAAAAGCATGGAGGGTAAGTTAATTTTCAAAGAAGAAAGGAAGTCAGCAGCATAACACAATGGAATGTGTGATTCACCTCTGCAGGGCAGACATTGATTTTCCCACCAGGGAGTATCATCGAATTAGCTGGCGGTTGAAAATATGATCTCTGACTTTTTTTTTTTTCATTCCCCTTAGGGCCTACATTTTATTTTAAGACCATGAAACAAGATGAGATTAAAACTGTCATCCAGAAGCAGAAGTGGAAAAGATTCAGTATTTCTTTTGTTCCAAGAAAATACTTTCAATGTTATTTCATAACTAAAATTGCAATGATGGGTGGGTGGGGGCATGGGCTTTCCTTGCTTGGTTCATGTTGGACCGAGAGGAAGCCTGTGAGCTTAGCGGGCACAGACACCTCCCATGTACAGCCACCATCAGGGCTGCTCTAGGTGCAGCCCAGGTCCTGCGCGGTTTCCAGTTGCCGCTGTCCTGGCAACAAGCATCAGTCGGAAGCCATGCCTTCACCCTGGGTGGGATGAGGAGCAATCACTCAGGTATCAAATGTTCTCCCACGTAAAGACGTGCAGCCTTGGACAAGGTGCTCAACTCTCTGAGACACAGCTTTTAAAGCTCTAAATTGGGGCCAAGAACTTCTGCTGTATCTAGAAACATGTAGGTCTAGTTTAGGTGTTTGGATGCCTAACATCTTGTAAACCTTCTTTAAGAAAAAGAACGCAAAGTTGACAAATGCAGAAATGGGAACGGGGTTTTCAGAGGGGCTCGGCCCTACAGTTTAAGCCTCGTTAGCATCACGGTGAATCTAACTTTGCACACCCGCCTATCTCAGTAAGAGGTACGTATATAAAGGTACATCACAAACTGTACGTAATTATATAAACACATGATGTCGAATTACTCTGCACATACATACTACTTAATGAGTGCTATGCTGAAGTGCAGGAAATACAGCTGTGCACAAAATAGACAGTCTCACCCTATGAAACCTAAAATCCAGAAGCACTGCATTACCATCGATGGTAGGCAGAATATCCTCTGAATCCCGGACATGGACAGGAAGCAGATCACCGTGGAACGGCCTGTCTGCTCGTCTGCAGCACTGGCCCCTCTCAGGGCTCTCTGAGGTCGTCATTGCCACATGTGGCTTTCCGGGAAGTGAGCACTACTTGACCTGTATCTCTGCCCTCTCCTTGCCAATCACTGTATTTTCAGACTCTCATTTTGAAAGCCTCAGAGCACCAAGCCAGCCTTTCTCCCCTTTATTTCCAAATAGAAAAGGACAGTGGTCGCCTAGGCATGCAGAGGTGGAAGTAAGAGAAGGAGAGGCCGACAGCTAAGGAGCAGAGTCTTCTGTGGGAGACGTAATGAAATGTTCTGAAATTGATTGTGATGATGGATCCGGAAGTATGTGAATGTACTACAACTCGGTGATTTGTACACTTTCAATGGGTGAATTCTGCGGTATATGAATGACATAGCTCAACAAAGTTGGTAAAAATCTGAATGGACAACCAAGAGGCATCTAAAGTTCAAGGGAAGTTTGCAGCAAGAGAAAGCAGAGAATAAGCAGGCAGGGAGAAAAATGAAGAAACCTCACATCATTCAGAAAAAAACAATTTTTTAAACAACCAATTATCCCTACAGAGATTCAAGAAGATGCTACATCCAAAAAAGAATAGGGCGTATGAAAAAGGAACTGTCCAAGAACAAGAAAGAGTTCTTGTGAATTTATCATAGAAACAGTCAATATGAAGTTTCAATTAAATGTCTGCAAAATAAAGTCAAGGGTAATTTCTGGAACATAAAGCAACAGGCCCAAGACACTAGAAAAAGAGAAATTTAACATCTGACAATCGGCGCTTTCAGAATGAAAGAACAGAAAAACAGAGGAACTAAAACTAAAAAGGAAAAAATAGAGAAAAGTTTTCAAGCTAAAGGAAGACAAGAACCTTTAAAATGGTCTAGCCTGACTGAAAAACTGCCCATGCCTAATATATCCATGTGAGCTTTCAGAACATCCAGGAGCAGAGCAGAGCCTAAAAGCTCACAGAAAAGATAAAACGGGTGCTTGACAAAGGAGGCAGAACCCAAGTAGCATCAGAAATAACTGCTCTTATAAGACCGTGTAACAGGCTTTTAAAATTTTCATTGAAAATTATGTTGAATTGATAATTTTACATTCTAATTGTCCTCCAAGACGAAGAGTACTAAATCTCAGTCTAATAGTGGGAAATCAAGTGATACGGCCTAAGGTTGATGGGACAAGAAACAGAAATTTCAATCTATTGTTTAGGTGTCACAGGTTGCCAATAAATATATTAAAGTGATATTATCATCTTCATGGAAAAAGAGATGTAGAATGGAGAAAAGAATGTAATGAAAGCCAGGTCTTCATTTCTCATTCCTAGGAATGGACCACTCTTTTCAGCTGTAAGGAACTGAAGTCTAAAACATAATACATGGAGGTAATAAATTTAACTCTGAGAAGTGCTGAAACAGAAATGGTTAAAAAACAAAAGTTCCTGCTGAGAAGCGGGTCCGAAAGGAAAAGGGGGAATCCCAGGGAGAGACCAGGGAACGTATTGCTTTTTATTTTAAAAACGAGATACAAGGCCAAGGTTGTTTTTTTAACTAATTAATGGGACTTTTAAATATAGAGCCTACAAGTACTAAAGAGAGCCAAACCTTCCGTCTGAGTAGCTGTGTACTTCCAGCGTGCATAAAAGTCTTCCGCACATCATGAGTTTTCCAGTTACTGAAGTTTGGGAGATACTGTCATTCTTGATGTCCCTTTTACAGACTCGAAACATACGTTAGGTTATTAAAAGCTCTGAGAAGTTCTGCAGAAATTATTGTGACTTCATTTAAATGTAGGTCAATTTTCTGAGACATCAATTTGATGCATTATTAATTCGTTGATGGTAGTACATTTACCAACTGTGTTTTGCTAAGTAAAGATTTAATACTTACAGTGGGATTGTTTGCAGAATTTTGATAGGAATGTGCAAGTTGCAAAAGAATATTAAATAGCCAAAAAGTCCACAGAGCGCCCACTAATATAGTTTTTTTTTTTTTTTTTAAACAAATGAGATTGTTTAGACTACCTCTTGTTTCTTTTGGACATTTCTGGACATCATTTTTAACTTTGCTTAAAATTTTTAGCATTCTAAAGGTTTATTTTCCCTCATTTCCTCCATGACCTACCGGCCTTCACTGTGTATTTCTAGCCATTAAACATTTAAATTAAATATTAATTCAAACACATCTGAAAGATATCAGAATTTTAAATTAACTTAGAGCTAATTCAAATTCTAAAATGACAGAAATACAAAATTAAGGTTGAACTATTTACAAATTGGTGAAAGAACATTATGAATTCTTTAAAATATAACTTTTTTTTTTTTTTGAGAAGATTTTTCACTCTTGTTGCCCAGGCTGGAGTGCAATGGTGCAAACTCAGCTCACTGCAACCTATGCCTCCTGGGTTTAAGTGATTCTCCTGCCTCAGCTGGAATTACAGGCACACGCCACCATGCCAGGCTAAGTTTTGTATTTTTAGTAGAGATGGGGTTTCTCCACGTTGGTCAGGCTGGTCTCGAACTCCAGACCTCAGGTGATCTGCTTGCCTCAGCCTCGCAAAGTGCTGAGAGCTGGGATTACAGGCATGAGCCACTGGGCCCAGCCTAAAATAACATTTTTAAAGCATATAATAGGAATCAAATATAGTTGAAACAATCCTGTCACATATGAAATGCCCAAACTTCAGGCAGAAAAAGTGTATTTCATATAATCCTGAATTCTGTTTTGTCAGCCTTCCAGCATTTTAGAATTTTCTACTGCTACCTCAGAAAGGAAGCATCTCAATATTAGCTAATACAGTCACGTGCCACGTGCCACGTGCCACCACTTCAGTCAGCAATGGACTGCATATGTGGTAATGGTGGTTCCACAAGATTACAATGGAGCTGCCCTATACCAGCACATCGTTTTTTATCTTATGCCGTATTTTTGCCCTACCTTTTCTATATTGAGATGCACTAACACTTACCGCTGTGTTACAACCACCTACAGCATTCAGCACAATCAAATCCTGTAAGATGCATAGCCTAGGAGCACCATATAGCTGGATGTGTAGCAGGCTTTCCCAATCTAGGTTTGTGTAAATACACTTCATGACAATGAACTCACCTAACAATGCGCTTCTCAGAATGTGTCCCCACTATTCAGCAACGCATGACTATCTTCAGAAAAGCATCTGTCATCAGTAACACCAGATCAAACACTCAGGAGACAGAGCTACTAAATCAGCATTGGTAAATGTGCATAGCTGAAAAATATGGACTTAGTGTACAGTGAACTGGCTTTTGATGAATTGGCTTTCCTTAATTGATTTTCAGCAAACTGACCCGAAGTCATTGTACTTAACCTTCCTCTTCCCAGATTCATTTGACCAGTATTCTCCTTTGATTTTAAGTCAATGGAACAATTAACCTGACAGAACTGTTTGGAAACCACTACTCAAGACGAAGGAAGTCATATGCTCGAACTAGAGGTCCCAGGGAACAGCAGGCAGACCGAGACGCTAATAATCAGAAACTGCTAACGGGAGAATTAATGAGAAAAGAAACCTAACTTGTATCCAGATGTCATACTTCTATACATCTGCAGACTATATATACATTCATTTCCCCTAGTGAAAAGTTCCACATTTTATAATAATTTTTTATCTTTTTAGAAATAGGGTCTTGTTCTGTTGTCCAGGCTGGAGCACAGTGGTGCAATCACAGCTAACTGTAACCTCCAACTCCTGGAGTCAAAAGTGATCCTTCCGCTGCAGCCTCCTGAGGAGCTGGGGCTGAAGGTGCACACTACCATGCTCAGCTAATTTTCTAATTTTGTGTAGAGACAGGGTCTTCTTATGTTGCCCAGGTTGATCTCAAACCTCTCACCTCAATGGATCCTCCCACACTGGCCTCCCAAAGCACTGGGATTACAGGTGTGGGCTACCACACCCAGCTTCTATTAATTTTTTCTTAAATAAAAACATATTTTCATGGAAAACTCATGGGTGGAAACGAAGTGTTTGCTTCTCTCTCATGTTCTTTGGGCCCAGAAGGCCTTAAATAGCATGCTTACATGTCATAATACTCATCCACTCATCATGGGTGCTGTGTGCACTGCCAGCAGGCAGGACTGACTGGGAAGAAAGCAACATAGGGCAGGGATCGCACACTTACAAATCCATGGTAGACGGGATTTGGACGAGTAAAGCCAGCCTGACGGAAAGCAGTGGAGACTCTGGCAAGCTGGCAGAGCACACACCAGGTTTAAGAAGGCAGCATAGCTACAGCTGCTTTGGGGATAGGAGTCCACTACAACCGTCTTCTGATTCCCCAGGCAAAGCTAGAAACCTAGATTTTAAAACAACAACAACAAACACATAAAATCTCCTGCTTTACAGAAGTTAGCAAATATTTTATTAAAAAATCCACCATGTAGATTCATATATATGAAATGTTCCATATATTAATGTGTGTGTGTATATATATATACACACACATGTATATATACATATATACACTCATATATGCACACATATATGCACACACATATACATATATACACACACACATACACATATATATACACACATATATACATATATACACACATATATACACATATATACGCACACATATATATACATACATATATGTGTATATACACACACACGTATGTAAAACAAAACGGGATCACTTGTATTACCTTAAACCACCAAGTCACGCAAAAAATTATAAGCAAGCAAAGCTATACTAACCCATCTGGATGTTCTCTTGGACCCAGTCAGAGGAAGGACAGGGCATGCGTGATCCATAACTTTATGGACCCCATGGTAACTCATGACAACACAGGGAACTGAGAATTTGACCTGAGGTTGTTTTTGTACTTTATTTGTGGCTGAGACTAATGTTTCAGAGGATTTTGAAACTCACAATCTCAAAGCTAGAAGGGACATTAAAGCTCATATGGACAACCTCCTATTCAATAAAGAATTTTGATACAATTCCAACAGATAGTCAAATAGTTGTAATGTAAACACTTTCAACGATGGAGAATTCAATGCTCTTCAGATGTTCCATTGCTGGGTACCTCCGTTGTTATAAACTGTTCTAATTCACTGGCATGAAATGTGTCTTCCCCTAATTCCAAGTAACAGGCCCTAGGTTCCTCCTCTGGCTGTGAGGAAAACTCTACTTCCTACAAGACAACCTTTTAGAATGTTTGAATATTTACAGCAGGCATCCCACTCCCTCAGTCCTTTAACCTCATGATGAAATAGCTCCAGTTCTCATCAGCTGTTTCTCATAATATCGCTGCAGAACTGTTCTAGTCATGGTCACCCTCAGCTAGAAACTGCCTAGACGGAGCGATGGATGCGTGTACCCATTCATTTGATCTTGACACTGTTCTGAAAATAATGCAGCCTAAGGTTGGATTAGCTTTACCGCACTGCACTGTGTCTGGAACCCCCACATATATCTGTTACGATTTTTATGTTGTATGTCAAAAGAAATCCAATTCAAATAGGCTGACAAAATAAGAATAAAGTTGATCGGCCTAAGTGCTTTTGTAACTCAACAGTACAGGAGTAAATTTGGCCTCAGGCAACGTTTAAACAATATGATCAGTATCTGGTTTTTCTCTTTGCATTTCTCACCTCTACTTCCTTGGTTTCTATTTTTTTCCCCCTCTGATCTTTCTTTGTACTCCCAAGAAGCCTAACAGCCTGCAGCTCCCAGGGACACATGCTCCCTCAATTAAGAGCAATAGTTAAGGAGAAGTCTTCTTTCTTAATAGCTCAAATCCAAGCCCAAGAATGGATACCTATCACTGGCTCCAACACGAAGCCATCTGTCTAACAGGGTCACATGACCAGGGAAACTTTTTTTTTTTTTTTTTTTTTTTTTTGGAGACAGAGTCTCGCTCAGTCACACAGGCTGGAGTGCAATGGTGTGGTCTCAGCTCACTGCAACCTCTGCCTCCTGGGTTCAAGCAATTCTCCTGCCTCAGCCTCCCAAGTAGCTGGGATTACAGGCACCCGCCACCATGTCTGACTAATTTTTGTATTTTTGTATTTTTACAGATGGGGTTTCAGCAGGTTGGCCAGGCTCGTCTGGAACTCCTGACCTCGTGATCCGCCTGCCTCGGCCTCCGAAAGTGCTGAGATTACAGGTGTGAACTGCTGCACCCAGTCGGAAACATGATTTTTCTAGTTCAACCAATCACAGACAGCCTGCCTCTGTGGTCAGCCACATACACACTACATGGCTAGGACCCATCTGAAGTGATATTAAGAAAGAATGCAGAAGTCGATGTTACTGGGACAACCACAAATAATCTATTACAAAATACTAGAAACATTTATCTAACCTATCACTGAATTTTATTTCCGAATGCAGACTTTCCATGTACCCTACTCATTTTGTTGCCAAATGTTTCTGATGAAAGAATTAATTTTGAACTTTGGTTCAGCTCTCCAAAAAAATTTTTCTTCTCTGCTTTGAATCCTTTCCATGTTTGAGATACAGAACTTCTACCTAGGCTCTCATTAAGTCTTTGATTAAAATGTTGACTTAGGACCAAAACATTGAGCTTCGAGGCATATATCCCACTGCATATTTCCCCAAAGGGGGCTATATCTGTTAACGACATGGTTCACAAACAGCTATTAAAAGGTATAAATTCATGCCACTAGCTCCTATTTGCCATCTATAGGAAATGTAGCAGGAGACACTATCAAATGCCTCACTGATATCAAGATGCACTCTTTCTGTAGCATTTCCAAAATGAACGGCTATATTACTTAACGCCTATAGTCAGAAGGAGACAGCACACAGTGGAATTGGAGAACCATCACAGAGCATGTCAAACGCTGCCATCAGGTCCTGACCTAACTTTTCTGCTCCAGACAGGACCTTGGCTGGCTCCTAGAGACCCATCTTTTCCTCCTCGAGGTCTCAGTCTTCCTCCTCAACAGCTGGCTTACGCCGTGGTCCAAGTGGGTTCTGCTGTACCCTTGGAAATTCTAAGAAGCTGCTCTTGCAACACTTCATCCCCAATGCGTAACGTTAACAGTGGCCAGCTGCTGCTTCCTTCTCTCTCATGTAATAGTCCCTTTACTGATCACTTCTCTCTCATCTAATAGTCTTTTCTCTGATCATCAGAGTCTTCTTACTGGATTCTCTCTACCATCTCCAAATCTTTTTGTATCTGAAATGCTTACTGACTGTTTCTGAGTGGAAGAGTGCAGTGGACATCTATTCTCTGGTTTGTCCAGAGTTCACCCACCCTCCTAGCTTTTCAAGAATGTCTGCCCTGTTCCAAACCTGTGTTATTGGCAGGGCTGCCAGCACCTCATCTCCTTTGGTCCAGGCAGGGGTGGGCATGAGACCCACAAAGGCCAAAGCCATCCATCCCAAGTATGTCATCTTTAAGAGATTGAGGAAACGGAACTTTTTCTTCTGTTACATAGCTAGAACATGAATGGGGTCGGTGGGGAAGCTGCTGGAAGCCATCTGTCTCACCACACTGTGGGCAAGACTGTGAGAAGGAATGAGGACAGCATCCAGGAAGGGAAGGAAGGAGGGAGGGAGGGAAAGAAAGAGAACTCAAGTGCAAGAAAGCAAAGGACCAGACATCAACGTAATGGCCCAGACGGCATCCCTGAAATCCGTCACAGCAGATCTGAGGCTGGCTGTGCGATTGCGTGGACAGCAGATTCTATTCTGTGTGAAGGTACTCTCAGGTGGATTTCTATTACTTGTATGAAAATTGTCATCATAGAGTCATATAGTAGGAAAACAGAATGGCATAGTAGAAAGACCACTATAGCCTTCTGCAGTGCAGTAATATTCTATACCTTTATAACCAAGCAAATCAGCGTTCAGTCTGACTCAAATGCTTTAAAAAATTGCAGCCAAAATAAAACAAATGAATCCATGGCCTCAGTTTGAACCTTGGCTCTGCCATGGAGTGGGCAAGTTACCAAGGCCTCAGCCTCAGCCACAGAGGACAAGACAGGTGAACATCTGTCTCATTCTGGCAGTGAGGATTAGAAGAACAAGCAAGTTGCTTGATCCACAGTAGGCCCTTAATAAATAATAGCAATTACTTTTCAGTTTAAGAAAGTTGAAAGGTAGAGTCCTTAAAGTCCTTTCACCTGCTCCCCTGGAAAGGTGATGCTAACAAATAGCTGGCAGATGCTTTTATGATTGTGGAATCTGGTTTCTCTTACGTTGGGAGGACATAATGGTGATATTTCCAATTACAGATGAGAGCACAATTGTTCCTCTTTAATACTGAAGGGCAGTGTTATTATGATCGGTGTCCTTTGTGCAGAAGGGCAATTTCCAACATCTGTGTCCCTCTTTGCAGAGCAGGGCACTGTCTCCACTGCCCCCCCACCCCCCCACCCCCAGAGCCTCTACTCTCTCCCTATTCAAAGGCTACAGCCAGCCACACTCCTGCTACTTCAGTTCCCTAGAACCTGGCTGGACTATTTCCCTTAATGTATCTAACAATACTACACATTTTCCCATTCATTACCTCTCACGAGCTCAAGACCTTTATATTAACCAGCCCAGAAGTTATTTTCCTTGCTTGAAATAACTAATTTTGGGGGTCATTTATACCCCACGTTTTATTTCCTTATTCAAGGACCTCTTATTGCTCATTATAAATGCCATCACCATTCACTGTAAATGATCATGTACTATGAGGCTTGACAAATTAGTTTTATTTTTGCAATTTAACTGAAGTCCCATCCATCTATCCTTAGGGAATTTCTGAAAACTCCATATGAACTTTACTCAAAATACAAATAGCACATAAGTGTGCTGACTGTATTTTTATAACAAATTATGAAGTGTGTACTTCATATAAAATTAAAATGGGTTTTAATGTGTTTGAGCCTTTCAGAGTCATATCCATCACTACCCATTTTTCAGGCCCACCTGATTTTCTTCCGGCTCCCTACAGGGGAAATGGGATTCTTTTCTTTCTTTTCTACTTTCTCTTCCATGAGGTGAGAAAGAGAGAGCAGCTTAGTAGCTTCAGGAGCAGCCAAGCAAGAGATGGAATCAACAGGAGAAATTCAATGCATCCCACAAGATTCCCTGGGATTTGGTATCCTGCTGCTTAGAGTACAATTTGCTGTAATAAGAAACAAGATTTTCTATCAGGAAAGTCGAAGTGCTCTGTGATGGCTTGTGCAAGTTTAAAAAAAAAAAGTGAAGTAAATGGAAAATGTTCTTATTCTGGAAATGCTTTCATAACATAGGAAGCCTAAAGAAAATCTCTCAGATCACATGTATCGCTCGTATGGTAAACACAATTAAACGTTTTCCTGTTCAGCTGACCGAGCCCCAGGAGTGGAGTGTGGCTCCCATCTTCTTCCACAAGGAAGCTATTTATACTGAAAGTCAGGCAAATGCAATAGAGAAAAAGGATTTCTTCTTTCTTTCTTTTTTTTGGGGGGGGGGATAGGATCTCGCTCTGTTGCCCAGGCTGGAATACAGTGGTATGAACGAGTCACTGTAGCCTTAATCTCCCTGGGCTCAAGTGATTCTTCCACCTCAGCTTCTTGAGTAGCTGGAACTACAGGCTTGAGCCACCATGCCTGGAAATGTTTTCTGTATGTGTAATACACACACACAAACACACACACTTTTTTTTTTTTTTTTTTGGTAGAGATGGGTTTATACCATGTCTCCCGGGCTCATCTTGAACTCCTGGGCTCAAGTGATCTGCCCATCTCGGCCTCCCTAAATGCTGGGCCTACAGGCATGAGCCTCCATGACTGCCTTGTTGTTGTTGTTAAGAGACAGAGGCTGACTCTGTCACCCAAGCTAGAGCATGTGGTGGTATGGCAATACCACACTGTAACCTTGAACTCCTGGGCTCAAGAGATCCTCCTGCTTCAGCCTCTGAAATAGCTGGGACTACAGGCACACACCACTACTACGTGCATCTAAGTTTTTGATGTTTAGTAGAGATGAAGTCTCTCTGTGTCACCCAGGTCTGTCTTGAACTCCTGGGCTCAAGTGATCCTCCCACCTTAGCCTTCCAAAGTACTGGAATTATAGACTTAAGCCACTGTGCCAGGCCCACAAAAGGCATTTCTTGTGTCCTGGCCTGGGTTGGTAGCTTAAAAGCCTAGCAAGGTAGACTGGGAGTAAGTGGGGTTGGTCCCTAGCTATGGGATTTTGGAGTAAAGGGAAACAGGTATCCTTGCTGCAGGCAGGGAGGAGCAGCAGAGGAGGATGTACAATGTAGCTGGACAACGTGAGCAGAGAGAAAATATTTGAGCCAGAATAAAAGAGCTCCAAGGAGGACAGGCCGGACAGAAAAACAAGTGGATTCTGAACACAGATCCTGGAATTAGTACCTAATACATTAGAGTTCAGGAAAAGGAAGCCTTTTTAGGACCATGAGCAGCTGTGGACTGGGTGAGCACTATAGTCAGGAACTTCTGCTTTCCTCGGATACTGCTTCCAAGGAGGCACAGGACTGAGGTCCATACAGGTAGGAGAAAAACTTTCACTAGGAAGTTTCCCAAAGGTACAAATTAGATTGCAGTGGCTCCCTCCTGGTCTGACCCTTTCCAGTAGACTAAGTGCTAGCTAGAATGAGTCATGCTCTCACAGTAAACCCAGCTTCTCCTCTTAGCACATGGGTTTTGACTGGGAGCTTTTGTGTTAGAGGAGGATTTGCTGAAGGACAAATGGAGGAAAGTGGCATCCAGGGGATATTTTACACAGCGCTTTAAAATAAAGGTTTGAAGACCTCCAACTACTTTGAGGGGCCTCGGGGATCAGGTCTCCCAACTTCCTGCAGAGATGAGTTATGTGTATGACCAAGAGGACGTCAGAGGGCACTGCCACTTAGGAGACCTCCAGAAGCCAGTGTTGGTCAGCGTATTTCTTACCGGAACCTGATCTCTAAGGCCGCAAGAATGCAGGATTATCACTCCTTATTTGAAATTAGGAGCTCTGCTATCCACTGCCTTTTTTTTTTTGAGACAGGGTCTCACTGAGTTGCCCAGGCTAGAGTACAATAGTGTGATCATGGCTCACTGCAGTCCTGACCTCCCAGACTCAAGCAATCCTTCCACTTCATCCTCCCTGGTGGCTGGGACTACAGGCACATGCCACCACTCCTGGCTAATCTTCCCACTTTTAGTAGAGATGGAGTTTTACCATATTGTCTAGGCTGGTCTTGCACTCCTGGACTCAAGCCACCTGCCCGCCTTGGCCTCCCAAAGAGCTGGGATTATAAGCGCAAGCCGCTGTGCCTGGCCTATCCACTGTCTTGATGATGACAGAGAAAAAGTATGGGTTTCTTGGGTCCTGGCAGAGCCTGAGGGCTCAAGAACCAGGGAAGAGTGTAAAAAGGGGTGGGATTTATGTATAACTATGGGGTTTGGGGGCAAAAAGGAATTGACAGCCTTGTCCCAGGTAAGGATGGGAGGCAAAGGAGGGGTCAAAATGAGAAATGAAAGTGGAATTATGCTGTCACAGATCACCCTGGCCTTTCTCCGCACCACCCCACATGGTCCTGGGGCTCTCAGAAATTCCACTGCACAATTTTTGTTGATACTTAACTACTTGGTCAACTGATTGGGAAAAAAGAACCTGAAAGTGTTTCGGGCAGATGATTTTACACATTATTTTATAGTAAAGGTAGCTGAGAGTTTAAGTTTGATTCTAAGGCTATCCCAGGCTGAGTTCAGTGGCTCACACCTGTAATCCCAGCACTTTGAGAGACCAAGGTGGGAGGATCACTTGGACCCAAGAGTTCGAGACCAGCCTGGGCAACATGGCAAGATCCCACCTCTACAGAATCTTTTTAATAAGCTTGGTGTCATGGTACATGCCTGTGGTTCCCCCAGTTACTCAAGAGGCTGAGGAGGGAGGAACACCTGAGCCCAGGAGGTCAGCGCTGCAGTCGCAGTGTTTGCACCCTACGCTCCAGCCTGGACAACAGAGCAAGGCCTTGTGTCTCAAAAAAAAAAAATAAATAATTAAATAAAAAAGAAATAAGGATATCTTAAAATAGCTGCATGAACAAACCCATGACAAATGATTCTATTCCCCCATCGATGTCCCCTGGACTGCTGGCTTCTGGGAGAAGGCATCCTCTGGCACCCACCGAGCTGGTCATGAGCAGCCTCCAGCTCTACCCGAGTCACTCCAAGGCCTCAGCATGCTGGCCCTGGCTTCTGGGTGCCCTTCCAGTGCAGAGTATGACAGGGTGGAGCTAAATGGGGGATTGAGCTTCAAGAATGCCACAGGGAGGGTTTCAGGAAACCAGAGACACGAACTTCTCTCTCCGTGACTTTAAAGTAGTAGAATGAGGAATGAAGGGTTGAAAATCGATCGGGGAACTCCAAGAGAGATTAGTACTTGATCCACTGGTGAGCTTCCTACTCCAGCGCTCTACAAACCTTGTGCATCACTGGCCAGGCCTGATGCGGTCCAACGATTCCGCCTCAGGTCTGAAACGCCTGGTTTTCTGGAGAGGCTCCAAGGTGCCCCCCAGCTGGCTGCTGAAGGCTATCTGTAAGCTCCAGCAGAACAAGGGCTTTGGATTGTCTGTTTTGTTTACCACACTGCATATAGTAAGTAGGTCTCCATAAATGTTTTCGTTGGGGGGAAAAAAAAAAAGGAGTTAGTGCCTGAACCAGGAACCATTCAAATCAACCATGACCTCAGCATCCAGGAGGCCATGCCATAAGCTGAGAATTAGGTACAGAAGATGGGTAGGCTTCCGTAGTCAAACGCTATCTCTTGTTCTGTCTCCTATGGGCCAAGGCTTATCTAAAAGGCCATATTCTACTTCTTGCATACAAATAAGATGTAGGTTCCCACTGATAGCTGATTTCCTAAAGCCCCACACACCTGCTAGTGTTGATGTGGAAGGATATACGCAGACTGGGGCAGGACAACAACTGCACAGTGGAGCTCATAACAGGGACAAGGGAAGGAACAAGCAGCTTCTAAATTCTCTCATCTGAGAAGAAAGTGGCCATGGACTTTATCTAGAACTCCTGGTGCAGTGAGAGTTGCTAGAATAAAGTTCAGCAGAGGGTTCTGGCAATGCCACCCAGAGTGAAACAGAAGATGGGATCATCTGAAAGATGGGTGGGTAGTGGCCCTCTAGGAGCCAGGAGTGACAAACGCTACAGAGGTGTATGGCCAGGAGATGACAGAAAGCAAAGGCTTTAGGCACGTTCTGCCACGCACAGCATGTTGGAAGCATGCACGGGTCACCTCCCCTTCCCCAGTAGGGGCTACACATGCATCAGCAGCTCCCAATAATTCTGTTTCATCCTTAAGGCAGACGGGAACCAGGCAAGTTAGACCAAGGCATGGTACGTGAAGCTGCCAGATCACCTAAACCTGTTTGCTGTCATCCAAGGCTCCGTCAGAAAGTGTGACACTTGTTCAAATGCCTGACAGAAGGGCTGCTCCATTCAGGAGAATGAGTAGGCCAAGGCACCTGCCTCCTCTTCTTCAGAGGCTGAAGGGCCAGAGCTTATGGCAGTTCTATGCACAGAATGTCCTAGGCTTTTCTTCCAGAAGTAAGACCACAAGGCTGGGTCATTCTTACACAACCAGTAGGTTCAGGGCAGGAACCGCTCCACAAAGCTGGGCAATAAATGCCTTACCCGAACGCACAGGTGGCATCTCATGCAAGGTATTCTAGAGGAGTAGACGGCTGAAGCACAGATGTTCTCATTTCTCATTTCCCAAGAAAAGAAATTTGAAATGAGCCAGAGAAATTGCTCCTCATGCTCTCCATTATCCTCCTACCTAACGCCTCCTATTAGCCCCAAGTTGAGGCAGAAGCTGAAGTTAGCAGTGTAACAGGTATCTATGCGACTGATCGCAGTCACTGTCATCTTTTTTCCTTCTCCTTCCTCTTCCATCTTTCTCTATTCTTCCCTCCTTCACCTCCTTCTTCATTGTATTATTTTATGTCTAGATTCTGAATTAACAAAGTCTTTCAGAATTAAATTAAAAGGGCCTATATTTAAAAGGTTAAAAAAATGCTTGGAGGCCAGGCATGTCGCTCACGCCTGTAATCCCAGCACTTTGGGAGGCCAAGACGGGTGGATTACCTGAGCTCAGGAGTTCGAGATCAGCCTGGGGAACACTGTGAAACCCCGTCTCTACTGAAAATATAAAACTTAGCCACTACAGTACGCCTGTAGTCCCAGCTACTTGGGAGGCTGAGGCAGGAGAATCACAAACAGGCTTAGGTGATCTGGCAGCTTCACGTACCATGCCTGGGTCTAACTTGCCTGGTTCCCATCTGTCTTAAGGATGAAACAGAATTATTGGAAGCTGCTGATGCATGTGATGCATGAATCTGGGAGGCAAAGGTTGCAGTGAGCTGAGAGTGCACCATAGCCAGAGCAACAGAGTGAGACTCCCCTCAACCCCCCCCAAAAAAAACCCCAACGTCAACAAAAAAATGCTTGGTGGACCCTTTCCCCATCACTGTGCAGGTGGTCACTGCCCCAGCATCCCGATAAGAAATAAACCTTACAGAATTGATGGCAAACAGAAAGAGGCCCTGATTCGGTATGCCAGGTAATTCAGTATTTCACACATATCAACATGCACACCCAGAGCTCAAAATCTTGTATAGAGGGTCGTCCACTAAAGAAACTTTACTGAAAACTACCGCATGGAAAACGTGATTAAGTGGCTAAAGGATAACTGTTCACATTAATAAGCAGAGAAGAAAACATTTGTTCCCGTACTGGGTGAAATAATTCTATACATCTCATCAGAGACAATAGATGGCAAACGATGTGTGTGAAAAGAACACTGGAAGTCAGATACTCATTTCGTCTTCTGGAGAGAGAGCTGGCTCTGATGTGTTCTCTAGTTCCCACTCCATGAGCATGCTATAGGAAAGGCCTAAACTAGCTGCCACAGCCAAGGACCTGGCCTGCCCTCTAGGAATGAGCCTCGCTGACAGAGACAACAACACAGCATCCTCAGTAGAGCAAGCTAACAGCACCTGAGCAACACGGAGAGATGCAGGATGGGGGAAGGCACTGGGTGCGTGACTGTGCCGAACGCCCGCTCAGGTCCTCCCACTGTAGCAGGCACCCGGCAAGCTCTGCAGGCTCCTGTACTAGAAGGTCACATTGACAAAAACCCATGAGAGAACAACTGTAGTTCTTCAGAAAAGCCTGCTTGAAAACAGTGGTAGAAGGTACCGGGAAACCTTACAGTTTATCAACCTATTTTCCAAAGCTTCTCAAAAACAATCCCGGGTAAAATAAAAAACCAATGGGGCTGCTATGCAACTCACTGGCCATCTCTCAGTTATGAACCCCTGATTTGTGGCCATGCACACACACTGCTGGCTGTGTTATACTTCCACTCTTTCCACCTACCCCCATTTTTTCCTGACAACAAAGCAGAAAGCTATCTGAGCCGAAATCTCACTCTGATCAGCTTTCTCCTCCCTGATGGATTTCACACCCTCGTCCTGTGCCTCCTCCTCTGATCACAACTGAAGTCTCTTCATCATTTCTGTTCTTCTGCTTTTTTCCCAGGTATCTCACAAAAATGTCATTCCCACCAGCACAAAAATACCATTTATGGACAACAAAATTAATACTAACAATCTTACCCTATAATGTGGGCTGTAATGAAGGAATACATGAAGGCCCTTATGTTTTGAAATGGCTTTAGACCAGATGCAACAGAAATCAACCTCATCCCTTCTTACATTTTCTTGAGGAAAGGGTGACACGTGTGTGTGTGTGTGTGTGTGTGTGTGTGTGCGCGCGTGTGTGTGTTGAGGGGTGGGAGGTAAAATTTGGAGATAATTATCCAAATTTAAAATAAATATAAATTTTTTAAAATTCTTACTTTAAGTTCAGGGGATGTAACTTTTGATGTAGCCAGTTACCATTTAGGAATTTATCATATGGATTTACCCTACGAATTCAGTCATATCGATTCACTCAGATGTAAGTACACAGGTGTCATTCCTGGCATGGTTTGACATAGTACACACAAAGGGAAATGATAGAGACTGATCTAAAAATGATGGTATATCTGTGAGATGAAATAGTTTGTATCTGTTAAAAAGAATAAAGTAGCTAATCTGGAGCTAGACAGATGTCCACACTCTTGTAAAGAGGAAAAAGTTACAGAACATGGGCTAGGGAGTTATCCCTTTTTTTCCCCCCTTGTTTTTCCCCCATGCTGATCTAAAAATTATGGTTATCTATGAGATGAAATACTATATATCTGTTAAAAAGAATAAGGTGGCCGGGTGCAGTGGCTCAAGCCTGTAATCCCAGCACTTTGGGAGGCCGAGGCGGGTGGATCACGAGGTCAGCAGATCGGGACCATCCTGGTCAACATGGTGAAATCCCGTCTCTACTAAAAATACAAGAAATTAGCTGGGCACGGTGGTGCATGCCTGTAATCCCAGCTACTCGGGAGGCTGAGGCACGAGAATTGCCTGAACCCAGGAGGCAGAGGTTGCGGTGAGCCGAGATTGCGCCATTGCACTCCAGCCTGGGTAACAAGAGCGAAACTCCGTCTCAAAAAAAAATTAAAATAAAATAAATAAATAAAAAGAATAAGGTAGCTAATCTGGAGCTAATCTAGACAGACATCTACACTCTTGTAAAGTGGAAAAAGTTAAAGAACCTGGGCTAGGGAGTTACTCTTTTTTCCCCCCCTTCTTTTTCCCCCATACTAAGAAGGACCTTTATCTTGGCTTCCCTTCCCTTTTCTCTTTCTAATTCCCACTCTTACATATACCACCTTAGCAGGCATATTTTAAAAGACCTATTAGGAATGAGACCTTCCCCAAGCAAGACAAGCAGAAAAAAGGCAGAAAGAAGTGCAGGAGGAAGAAGTGAAGAGCCCAAGTGAACAGTCATGAAGGGGAGAGAGTTGAGAACAGCTGGGAAATGAATAAAAAGAATGCGGGGAGTGGGGCCTCTAAGAAAACATTCTGTGTATTACGATGAATCCATTGTTCATGTTTTCTGTGAGACCCTGGCAAAGGCTGGGATTACTGATTTACTTTCAATTCTCAGACAGCATGCGAAGACTGAGGTATATGGGGCTCTCCAATATATTCAGACTGGCTGCTCTCACACAGGACATTTTAGCAAAGAAACTTTTAGCCAAGCTTATCTTGAAGGAGTAGGACAACAGTTTGAAGATGAGGCTAATTTGTACCTTTCTGTCCTCTTACATTGTCCTTCTATAAGCATATGCTAATCTCAAAACAGCTATGAACAGAACATGTGTGAATATACTCGGTCTTCTTCAAAACCCTCTGCACCTCATCATTCTCCAGTTCCTAAAGTCTAATTTAATGAGTAATCAACGTACAAAAATTTTAAAACAATGTGTTCAATTTTGCATTTTTCTCTTTTTTTTTTTTAGGGGGTGGGGAGAAATTCATAGCCCATATGCTGGTACTACTAAAGACTGAGCAGACTTTCACGGGTTAGTCTGGGGATCTCGCCATTATCTGTAACCATGTTTAATAGGAAAATGCATCCCAAGTTTGGAACTACTAATTGGCTAATTCGCATTAGGCTAAATTAAACTTTTAAATAAAATTTATGAAGTATTTTAAAATTTTCATTCTGCTTAATGTTTAAAATGCTAAGGGACAGATGAGTTTGCATATATACTCACGTATATATGCCGATACTCTCAGAAGACGTACTATGAGCTAATACTAAACATAGTACATTTTGTTGTATGTCACTTATTTCTAACTTGCTTTGGGAAACATGAAGAACCTAATATTGAGCTGCATCATAAAAGCTGAGTAAAATCTTTTGAGTAAAAATAAATGACAGAGGAGCAGGAAGGGAGCTGAAGACAGTAATTTGGATAAAAGTGGAATAGGGGCACTTACTCCTCTAAGGTCAGCCATTAAAATTTAGCCAAGGTCAGGAAGGACAAAATCATCAAGAGACCTGACCTCCAATATA
This sequence comes from Callithrix jacchus, assembly GCF_049354715.1. Lineage (NCBI taxonomy): Eukaryota > Metazoa > Chordata > Mammalia > Primates > Cebidae > Callithrix > Callithrix jacchus. The sequence continues at coordinate 40,349,155 of NC_133520.1, read as the reverse complement.
TTGTTGCAAACAATATATTAACATTGTAAAACTGCTACAGCAGATGGCAAAGCAATCATCCCTTGGTAACTCATGCCTAGCTAACTGTTCATGTCCTTGGCTAAAGGTGAGCACAAAACCCACCTCCAGCATCTGCAGGGAGCCCATGCGGGGGCTGAGAGCACACAGCGGGAACTCCATCATGCATGTGGGAGGTGAATACCATTGCCAACTTCTCTATTTCTGCCTTTGTTCTAAAATTGCTAATGGGCTTGCAGAGTACCGGACCTATTTGCATATATTCCTTATTTGACCTCTGCCTGAGCTAAAGGGGGAAAAGGCAAAGCATGACAACATCTACCCTGCCCATTTCTCTTAACTTTGTTGGTTCTGGATTATTTATAGGCTTTTTCTCAACTACAGCTTTGAAAGCAAAGGATTCGTATCTCAGTCATGTGAAGTGGATCAATGCAGACTGGATTTCTGAAATACAGACCGCCAGAAAGCAACTGCTGACACACTCCAGGGAAGAGACCAAGGGAGGCTTGGAAATTTGTCGCCCAGTGTAAGAACAGAGTACACACCTCCAGAGAGATTGTGACCTGCCAAACACCATGTAAATACAACCAAATGTTTTCCAAACATCATGGACTGTATTCTGACAGAGGACTTGCCTCACTTACAAGAAAGGTCTCTTTGTTTAAAGTCAGTCAAACTGCCAGCTACTAAGGGGTGAGTTAGTGCCTCAGAGAAGATTGCAAAATACGTGCAGAACAGACACCTCTGAAGGTGTGTGGTCTTCTTTACGGATGTGGTGGCCCAATTTAAGTGGCCTGAGCAGGGCAGCCTGGGTGTCAAAAGGAAAGCGAGGCTGAGGCAGGAAGAGTCAGTGCAGCGCCCGCCAAGACTCAAGAGCCAGCGGCTGCTGACGGGGGCCTGCAGGAAGAAGGGGACGTTCCAGTCTGCACCTTCTGCATGGAGTCTATCTGCCCACCCAGCAGTCTGTCGTTTGGCTTCCTCAGAGCGAGCCCTGGAGTTTGGCGAAGTAACACTATCCACCCGACCTGCCTCTTGTTGCAACACTAAGGCTCAGAGATGAAGACTTATCTCTTTGAATGCGATTCATATTTTCTGAGAACCACAAGATTCATCACACTGAACAGGATTTCACCGCTCATGGGAAAGTCTACAGTCTCAGCCCTCAAGGCAATCCCTGATGAATTTGATTAAAGCTGACTCACGGTCTGGATTCCACAGGCAGTGGAAGAAACCACATACAGAAGTCCTGAGAACATGCTCAGGGTCATGCTGGTGCCACTGGCTGGACAGGGACCTCTGCCATCCACCTGGCCGGTACAGCCTTTGCCGTCTTGGGTTCCTCATGAACTCTACCAAGCTCCCGGCTCACAGCCGGCTTCCGAGACCAGGGACTCGCTTCTGTTCTTATGTTGCCCCTGGTAACTTCTTCTCCCTGTTGTCTCGCGTGCAGCCACTCCCTGCCTGCTGTCCTACATTGCATCGATCTGGTCCTGGATTCTCCCTCTGCTTAGCCCCTTTGGGCTGACATGGTATTTGCACCATCTGCAAAGTTGGGAAATTAAATGTTTGCCCAGAATGCAGTACCTGTTCTCAGGGACCTCCTCCCTCTGCCATCTCTCCTAGTCACAGGTGCTTTCAAGGTCCCTTGCCATGAGCAGCCTTGTTCTATGCTAGAGACAGCGATTCCAACCTCAGATTATGGTTTGCATGTCTCTGTCCCTTTCCTATGACTGCTCTCAGTGTCAACTGCTAGAATTATGCTCTTAGCCCACTGCAAATCAGGGCGCAACGTCCAGCAGCGCCTACCTCTCACTGTCCCTCAATACGACCGTCCCTCTCCAAGCTAGAAAAACATCTCAGGGCGAAACACCTTCCAGTGTAGAAGAGCTGAGATCGGTCACAAAGCAATCACCAACAGTTCCTTCACTTGACTCAACGATAAGCTCAGGCAGGCGGTCTGCCTGCTGTCCTCCCTGGCTCACAAGACAAGGTGATTACAAAGGCAAATGATTCAAGTGAAAGCGTAAAGCCCAAGACAGAGAAGGGACCGACGATCCCTCCTGTCAGCCAGACCGGGACCCACTATCCCTCCTGTCAGCCAGACCGGGACCGACTATCCCTACTGTCAGCCAGACCGGGACCCACTATCCCTCCTGTCAGCCAGACCGGGACCGACTATCCCTACTGTCAGCCAGACCGGGACCGACTATCCCTCCTGTCAGCCAGACCGGGACCGACTATCCCTACTGTCAGCCAGACCGGGACCCACTATCCCTCCTGTCAGCCAGACCGGGACCGACTATCCCTCCTGTCAGCCAGACCGGGGCCGCCTATCCCTACTGTCAGCCAGACCGGGACCGACTATCCCTACTGTCAGCCAGACCGGGACCCACTATCCCTCCTGTCAGCCAGACCAGGACCCACTATCCCTCCTGTCAGCCAGACCGGGACCGACTATCCCTCCTGTCAGCCAGACCGGGGCCGCCTATCCCTACTGTCAGCCAGACCGGGACTGACTATCCCTACTGTCAGCCAGACCAAGGGCCCCATGTAGCCACCCTCACCTGGACCAGCAGAGGCCAGTGACACCGCCTCTCAAGCTAGGTCTGAGCCCCACGTCCCTCTCCAGCTCCCCCGGCACCCTGAGCCTGCCTTTGTTATTGCAAGTGCCTGGTTGGATTATAATCGTTGGCTTCAGATCGAGACCGCGTCTAATTAGTTTCTGTACACCCACGGTGCCTGACACATGGAAAGAACTTTACAGATGATGCATGAATGCATAAACGAATGAACAAAATAAGGCTTGGTTTTACACAGTGGCTGAGAGGCAGATGGGACTGCCCCACGCAAAGTCGTCATCAGAATGACTTCACAGCATCGATCCTTTTGCCCAGCGTAACGACGTCCTGGCCTTTACGTTAGCCCTCTCCCCGGGACTTGCCTGTAGGGCTCCATGGTCCGAGTGCCATAGAACAAGGCTTCCTCCAACAGGCCGAGGTTGATGCAGGCATCCATGGCGCAGTCGAGCACCTTCAGCTGGTAGATGTTGAGATCGGGAAGCCGTTCAGAATTGCTGCTTATGATCGCCTGGCACATGGCCAGAACCTGCTCCCACTCTGTTATTAACCTTAGTTAAGGATTCATTGTCTTCATCAAGAAAAAACAAAAGGAAAATTAGATCCTCTAGAAGGCTGGAGAGCTCCCAACACAGGAGGGAAGGAAGAGCCTGTTATTTTTCACAGATGAGCTGCCTGAAAACGCACTTGAGAAACAAAACACCCAAGTGGCGTCTCAGTGAAGGAAATTCTGTTTACATCAACAGACCGTCTCGTAGCCAAGCCTGCGCTTCAGAGTTTTACAACTTCCAGAGAACTGTCCTTTCTTCACACTCCTAGATGCACTCTCTTTCAATCTGGTCATAAATGAATGCAGTCCTTTGTTAAATTGGACTAAAGATTAAGTTAATTCGGTTTTAAATTATTTACTGTTAGCTTCTGTTTAAAAACCGATTTGAAATTAAAGAAGCTTTAGAAAGATTCCGTTTTGAAAAGGAAGAACTCATGTTTGCTTCTGTGTTATCTGAGTTTGGGGCATACATGAAACCAAATACACAACTCACAAGCACACACTAGGTGGGGCAATTTTAAGAGATCGATTTCTACTGGATCTCATTTTTTTTTATTAGAAAGCCAAAGTGACCCAAACCAAGTACATTAAAATGTCTTATTTTGAACCCCCAAAATAAGAAACAATATTAGGAACAGGGCTTCTGCACATAAATTGCTAGCAAGGGGAAAAGATGCTTTAAAAAGGATTGGAAGAAGACTCAACATCCACTCCTAACATTGACTTTCTGATTAACCATGAGTCAGTAACTTAATCTCACGTATCCTTGGTATGATTTCACTGTTGAAAACAGATATTCCCTGTCTTACAGAGGCAGTCAGAGGACTGAGGACATGGTTTACGGAGTGTGCTTTGAATTCCTCCCAGGGGAATTATGTGGGAAACAAGGCAAGCTGGAGAGCAGGACCCCGGGACCAGTTGCTTTCCTGTGCCCAGTATTAGGCAAGGTAGAGACCAAGGAGGGTGCCGGGCTGGGACTGGCCCTTCTCTCACTCCTGTCCCATCTTCAAC